>NC_084830.1:145785208-146085208 GCF_033115175.1 Lepus europaeus
TGGCAGCCATTTGGGTGGGGAGTGAACCAACGGAAGGAAGACCTTTCTCTCTGTCTCTCTCTCTGTCTATAACTCTACTTGTCAAATAAAAAAAAAAAAAAAAGAGCACTGGGCTTAGGGGCCTTGAAACAGGCCATGGCTCAGATACCAGCTCCTTGGTGGGGGCACGCGAGTTTTGAACGTGAGACCAGCAGAGTGAAGGCCATGGAATATTCATACATCTTGCCCTGTTCTGGAAGCCTGTGGGAGGGATGCCAGTGCCTTGGCCAGCAGAGGAGCAGAGACGGGAAGGGTCCCAGAGAAGTTGTAGTTGAGCCAAAGAACAGTACAGGGGTCTCTTTAAGAAGCAAAATAAGGGGTGGGGAAGGTGGGGAAGGGGGCTCCGTTAATGAAAACGTACTCTGCATCTCTAAGAACTGAAACGCTGCTATGGCTGACTCCGGGGTGTCTGCACAGGTGCTTCCCACCGTGTAGCTCCCGCACCAGTCAGAAGTGCCCCGGGGTCCCTTCTCATCAGTCCCCCCTCTTCCCCTGCCCAGGGTAAGCGCTCATCTGATTTCTATCCACGTGGACCAGCGTTGCCACCTTTGTAACTTCTCAAAACTCTCGCTGCATAGGATGCACTCTTGCATGGCTGCTTCCATCCACTGAACAAACATTCTTGAGATTTATCACATTTAGTCATCAGTTCCCGGATGGGCCATTCTCCAAATACCCGTCATACCTCACCCTGTGGGTACGCAGTGTACCTGCCCTCTTGGAGATTTTCTCTGCACCGTTTGGCTCAGCTGCTTCCCCGCCAAGGACACCATCATGGTGCTGCAGAACAGACGTGGGTGGCTGCATTACTTACATCAGAAAAGCTAATGAGACGGCCACCACGGATGAGGTCATGTGCCGTGGACAGGAAGATGGAATTTTACTGGGTTGCTGCAGATTGTGTTCCAGCTAAAAGAGCATCCAGGGACATAGGACAGCCTGGTCAGGAGATAAAAGCAAAGCAGAGACCACACAGCATGTCCAGAGTGCAGGGGCTCCCATACGTGTAACCGAATCTGGACGCTTGCTCCGGGCAATGAGGTCACAGGAGACTTCGTTCCTTGGCTGCTTTTCCTTGTATTCCAAGCTCTGTCCAGGGAGGAGGAGGGTACTTCAGTAAGTTTGTGAAAAGGATAAGTTTATTTAGGTGCAGAACATTTTTAAAATCCATGCACGCGAGGGGTCTTCAAAAAGTTCACAGGAAATGGGTGTTATGAGAAAGCCATGTGTGGATTTTTGCACCAAAATAAACTTACTTCTTAATTCCATTGTCCATGACCTTCTCCGCATACCCTTGCCTGTGTCCCAAGCGGCATCTTAACCACTACTCAGATACGTGCCCCCAGATTGTGGTTGTAATCCCCCTGAGGCTGTTTGTCAGAGTAGCCACAAGTAGGCGCTCTGGCCTGAGAGAGGACGAAGAGGAGGCCCCGTGTCCTGTGGGAGCTGACGCTGGGTCACCTGCGCGCGCCGCCAGGCTGAGCTGACCACAGACTTCCTGCGTGGGGGCTGCTCCGCCCCGAGTCGGAGCTGACGGCCTTTCTGCAGGTGAGCTGCAGGTGCGTGGCCAGCACTGGGAGCGGACCCAGGAGTCAGAGCCCCTGTGGCTGGAGCACGTCTCCTCTCGGGACGTCGCTGTGGGCTTCTTGGTGCCCAACCGCCTGCCTCTGCCTCGTCCTGGGGGAGTGCGGGCTGCTGGGGAGGGAGGCTGCGGGGGGGCAGGTGCTCCGAAACCACGCAGGCACAGATGCTGACAGGGCCATGGCTGAGGGAAGCGGGGCCGCTCAAGGCTGGGTTACTTGGAAGGCCCAGTCCGAGAGAACTCTTCTTTGCTCAACAAGGGCTGGGTCAGAGCTTTAACCCTTGGCCGAAGTGAGCACCTTCGACACTGCAGCCTGTAAGCAGACTCCTCCAGGCCGAGCGCGGCTGACAGCCTGCTCCCTGCTGCCCAGCCAGGCGCACGTGCCTTCTTTACTTGCTGCCGCTTAGCTATCTGCATGAACCGTAGGCAGCATATCTGGGCTGGGCCCTGGGACCCAGCAGGAGAGCGGGACCCTGCCGCTGCCTGGGGAGGGGGTGACGGGGAGATCGCAGGCTAACTTGCATCCTGGGGGCAGGGGCTGGGCCTTAGGAGAACAGAAACGGAGAAACTCAGAACTGCCGACTTGGCAGTTCTTGGCCCAGGCTTGGGTGCCGGAGCTTCACACGCGCCCTCTTTCCCCACCCTCTGTGGGTGATCCCCTGTGGTTCCCTGCCCAGGGTCTGCCCCTGGGCCCCGAGTCCACCCCAGCTCCACCCCAGTGCCCGATGGACTTCCTGGGCTCCAGGGTCCACACAGCCTTTGGTGTGGCTTTGTCCCCACACCCTCCCTGGACGGTAGAACTGACCTGAAATTGAGAAAGCAATTGTGTGTCCCTGGAATTGCTCAGCCGCCAGGAAATGGACGTATGAGGGGTAGGGAAGGGGTGCTGTGCTGTGGCCTCCAGGGTCTCATTTGCAGGCTCAATGTCAACACCATAAAGAAATCCCACAGGATCGTGGGCAGAAAAGAATGCCTGCAAGGAGAGCCAGATGCTCTCGCTCCTCGGACCACCACCCTTACTCCTGGCATCCCCTGCAGCTGCTGTCTGCAGAAGGCTCTGAGCTCTGTGGCCACCATTCACCCAGCTCTAGGTGCTGCCCTGGGCCTCTCTGCTACCTGGTGCCCGCTGAAGTATAAGCTGCAGGGAACTGTAACCTGTGCTCCGCGGCCTGGCCTTTCCCTGCAGGAGGTGGGGGACCTTGGGTCTGGGATCTGGCCCTGGCCACCAAGGCTCTCCACAGCATGCTTCTTCCTCTCAAATGGTCACAGCACCCCCTAGCTCCCTCCTCCTAGAAGCCCTCTCAGACTGCATCCCCAAGTCCAGGTTCAGTGGCTCAGCTGGGCATACCCAAAGTGCCTGACTCATCTTAACTGCCCGAAACACAAGCCGTACAAGCAGAGAGCCTGTGGTTGGTGGCCACACAGCTGCGTCCCCAAGCCCTGGGAGCCAGACGACATGGAATATGTACTTGTGATGGAATCTGCGGCAGGTGAAAGTGTGGTGCAGTGTAAGTAGCTGTCTGCACGTCTGCCTTGCCGTCCGTGCTGTCCGTGGCGGACTTCCTGCGGCAGGGCCCTCCTACCTCTGGGCTGCAGAGGGGACTGAGACCGGGAGTTATAACAGCCCCTGTGTCCTCCAAGGCCCCTGCGGTCCTGGCCCCCACGCCTCTTCCGCTTAACAGACAAATGCCACCGTGCTGGGCGCGCCCAGGAAGCCTGAACACCCAGGGCCCCCGAGGGTCCGACAGCTCCGGACATCTCCTCCCCCAGGGCCAGGGCGCAGCTGTGTGTGTACCTGTTGCCAGGTGCCAGGAGCGCGAAGGGCGTGCAGGGCCAGCGCGAGCAAAGTGTGCTGCATCTGGACTCCCGGATGAGAAGCACGTCTCGACCATTCAGACCTAAGCGACTGGAGGCTGTGCTTCCTCCTCTCCTCCACAGCTAATGTGACATCGTTAGCGCTGGGCCTGCCTTTCCGCGGGGGCCCGGCCTGCCTCCTGAGCCCAAGACAGGCTCAGTCATATTCAATTCAGCACCGCGCTAAGTGCTGGTTATTTGCTTTCTCTCTCCAGAACTCGATAAGCTGTCAGAATATCTATTAGGGAGAATGTTCAGGTATCCAGAGCTGCTTCCCTTGGCCACGCAGGACACGCGTCTAGTGCAGCTGCTGGCCCTGTGAGCGGGCATCGTGTGTTTCAGGAGCCCCCGAAGGCTGCTCAGCTGTTAGCACACAGCTACACAGCAGCCACAGCTTAGACCCATAAAATCGCCCTGACCAGTCCAGCACCGACCACAGTCAGACCCTGACCACGTGGCTTCCTCGGTTCAGTCAGCAGCCGACAGAGGCTCCCGTTGGCCTGACAGGAGCCACAGGAACAGAGCAGGCCTGAGACCCCGGCCAGCACAGGCAGGGACTCTGCTCACCGCCCCAAGTACACACGTTGCTGCTGTCGCCTGGTTATACTGTCTGGTAGAAAGACTGTGCCCAGGGCCACATGTTTGATGTAGGGGAATGAGATTGGCCTGTGAACCACTGTGGCCTTGCCATTACAGGATAGCCCCGGGCCATCCCCGGAGAGCTGGTGCCAAGCACACTGAGTTAAACCCAAGCCTAGGGCTGGTCTCACCGACGTCCACCCTATGCCCAGCCCGTGCACACACTCTGGGCGGAGAGATGAGTCCAGTCCTTGGGCACAGGGAGCTATCTGGCCTCACTCAGGAGGCTGGACAGATCCACACCCAGCAGAAATCAGAAGGCCAGGCACTGGGCACTGCAGGGCTGCTGGGGATGGAAGGTACTAGGCCTCTCCAGGTCCTCCTCTCCATCACAGAAGCTCGGTGCCCACTGTCCCCTAAGGGCTGAGCTGAGAAACCGCCAGGCTGACCGACAGTCTCCGATGGCTTTGAAACATTTGTGGAAGCCACTGGGACCGGTGGCCACATTCCCGTGTCAGCAACAGGGACTCTTCTGTGTCGCAGGGCAGGTTAGAGCGGCTTGTCTGCTTTGTTGCAGCTCCTTCTCTGTTTTTACCCTATCAGGGCTGCCCACGCAGTCCTGGGTGGCACTCCCAGCTGGTATCATTTCTCTCTGGTAGTCCTGCATAGCAAGCCTTCTTGGAGATGGACAAACCAAGGTTTTGGGTTATATGAGTGGCATCCCTGAGACCACACAGCAGGAGCAGGGCTTAGAACCGACCCAGGCTCCCAGCCCCCTCAACAGAGCAGAGCGTCACAGGTGCCTGTCTGCAAAACCTGCCCTTGCTGGTCAGCAGCTCTGGCCTGACCCCTCATCATGGGAAAGCCCAGGAGGATGAGCACTGCTGTTGTATGGTACTTGGAGGCGCTAGGCTTGGAGGCATTGTACTCGAAGTGCTGTCATTGGCAGTGTTGTAGGTGGAGGCATTGTGATTGGCAGACGACGTCGTGGTTGGAGGTATTGCTGTGGAACCCCCAAATCTGTACCTGCCTGCCCACAGTGCTGGAAACGAATCCCTGATATCGAGGTGGTGGAAGAAAGTAAGGATTTATTGCTCAGTGCAGAGCAAGGAGCCAGGCAGCTGTTGTTTAATTCCCAGGATCCCTGGGAATTGGGGGCGGAGTTTTTTATAGATTGAAATTGGGGCTGAGAGGTACACGATCAGCTCCTGTCCAAGTTCCTCGTTGTTCACAAATGCAGCAGTGGAGAGGGAAACAGGGAAAATGGGAAGCAGCTGCTAAGATACAGATGCAAAGGAGAAGATCCAGTGGACACCTGGTAGGAGTTAGAGAAGTGGAAAAAAGCAGGAGTGAGAAAACAAAGAAGGGTGGGCATTGTGGCACAGCCAGTTCATGTGCCACTAGGCTGTCCATGTTCCGTGTTGGAGTGCCTCTGCCTCTGAGGCAGCATCCCACTAACGCACCTGGGAGACTGAAGAAGATGCTTGGGCCACTTCCACCCATGTGGGACGCTCCGATGCAATTCCTGGCTCCTGAATTCAGCCTGGCCAGCCCTGGCTGTTGTGGACATTTTGGGGAATGAACTGGACTACTGTGTGGGAGATCTCTCTCCCTCTCTCCCCCTGCCCCTGTGTCCCTTTCCCTATCCCTATCTCTCTCCCCTTCTCCCTGTCTCTGTCGGTGTGCCTTTGAAATAAGTAAATTAATTAATTTAAAAAAATCTAACAAGGGAACAAAGAAAGGCAATACTTGAAAAGATAATAGCTGGAAATTTTCTAGAATCGAAGAGATACTTAAATCTTCAGATTGAGAAAATATAGCAAATCCCAAGCAAGATAATAAATTCAGATTGAAAGACTAAACAAATATTCATAGTGGTAAAATTGTAGAATGTCAAAGACAATGAGAGAAGTTTAAAAGCAACCGGTGATAAAAGACAGATTCCATATAAAAGGACATCAATTACTCGGCGGCAGACAGCACAACAGATGCCAGAACACAAGGCAGTAACATTAGACACTACAAAAAGGCCCCAGATGTGGGAGTGGAGATGCAGTAGGGGCGATAGAAGCTTCTAGAAAGCCATCTATAAAAAGTTTATGGCAGACGCCACTAGTTGCCTTCAACACCCACCTCCTCGTCCCCTTCAGTAACAGAATCTCAAAGGGACCTGGACACGTGGCCGTTCAGGTAGATGGTGACCTCCCCCAGGCATCCTTAGAGCTGAGCTGGCCTCTAGCTAATCTCTGGCCAATCAGTCATTGTGAGAGATGTCACACAGAAGGCCGCCTTCAGCTCGGGGGGACGCGTGGCTGCCCGGGAGGAGGGTACTGTGGTTGCCCCTCTAGCTCCGTCTCAGACCAGGAGGCCAGGGCCACACCCAGGGGATGGCAGGGGGGTGAGCTGGATGACCCTGGGCCTGGGGCGCGTTAGTGGACTGCCGGCCTCTGCGTTCTTTCACATGACAAAGACAGCAGAATCATGCCGCTGGAAGCTTCACTGAGCCTCACTGATGGGAAAGTGGTTTTGACTGCAGGAAACAAAACAGGAACCTAACCCCTGCAGAAGCCTTGAGGAGGAAGAGAGGAGAGCCCGGGGATGGAGGCCAGTCCTGGGGCTGCAGTATAGCAGCCCGGGCTCCTGGGAGGGTCTTATCTCAGTCTCTGAAAACCATCCCCCTTGGTGGGTGGTTAGCTGTCTCCAAGAACAGGAGAAGCAGTGCAGTGTCCTGGGCCCTCTGTGATCTGAAGCTCCTCGGTGCTGTGGCAGCATCGCCTGTTGCGGTGTTGAACTGGCTCTTAGCTTTTCTGGTGTGTAAGAGGTGTGCCTTGTATGTCATTGGCTTCTGCACTGTTTGAAGCTCTTTGGAGAGAGGGGGCCACAGGGAGGGGGAGAGCACACACATGCACACACACACAGGTACACACACACAGCACCCTCTGCACAGGCCTCCAACAGGGAGAGAAGCCTTACACTCCATTTTCTAGCAACTAAAGAGTATTAGGGGTTTCCCCCAGGGCCACCTGCTGCCCCCTGCATCTGAGCTCCGTGCAGAGGCAGGGACATGCACCCCAGCCCTCCCTCTGCAGAGGAGTGAAGCCATCACGAGACGTGTTTCAGTTTTGGACCTGTGGACTTGAGAGAACCACTCTGAGATTTCACCGAGTCTGACTATAAACCACACAAACCCTCGTGGCTGTAAATGGCAGTTATTAGAAAGATGGTAATGACTTGGGTGTTTTATTATTCCGCATGCAGGAGTGCCCTGGTTCTGCCTGCTTAAGTAAGCGGATTCCATAGCCCGTGTGGCGCTGTTAGCAGTATAACAAGAGCCAGATTCTCCTTTGTGCTCAGCTCCACGGCGAGGAGTTCCTCGTTTAAGCCTGAGAGCCACCAGCCCAGTAGGCTCCGTTTTACCCCTATTGTTCCAATGAGAAGACTGAGGCTCAGCTAAGTAATTTGCCCACAGTTGCTCTCAGCTGGTGGCAGTAAGGGCAGAGCTGTGGGCTGAAGAGCCCCAAGGCACTGGGCGGCCACACGGGGACAGTGCAGGCACCTGCTGACACCTGCACCCGCCCCCCGCCCTGCCCCAGCTGGACCCGGACATCTATAACAGGCCACCGGCCCCTCTCCTGTGGCACTGACCTCCTTCCCACAGGACGCACACAAGCTTACCAGGGAGTTTGACCACCACCTCCTCCGAGAAGGGGACACAAGGCCCTGTCTAGTGGTTGCCTCTGTTGCTGTCCTCTCCCATGGCTCTGCCCTGGCCCCAGCCAGCCCATCTGAGCTCTTGTGGGAGGTCCCCAGGCACCCTCCCAGGTCTGCTGCCTGAGCTCTGAACATTGTGGTCCTTGGGGCTTTACTTTTTTCCTTGAAAGGCACGATTTTAGGGCTTTAGAAATGAATTATTTTTTTAAAAAAAAAGCCTGTTTCCTGCAAATCACAAGCCTCAATTTCTGGAGAATTGTATCTGCTGTGTGTTTCAAGAGCCCGGAGTTTGCCACCTTTATGTTCCGCGCATGCCGCACTTCCCTGAGGCTGTAACACTCCACCTTGTGTCTGGTCTTAATAATGGTGGCACTTAGCAGAAAAAAATTATCCACTGAAAATGAAAAACCACGGGGTTGTCATTTTGAAACACTGTCCTGCTCACTAGCTGTGACCATGGACGATGGCTGGCCCTCGGTTCCTTGGCCTTTGGCTGTGACCCTGGACGATGGCTGGCCCTCGGTTCCTTGGCCTTTGGCTGTGACCATGGACGATGGCTGGCCCTCGGTTCCTTGGCCTTTGGCTGTGACCATGGACGATGGCTGGCCCTCGGTTCCTTGGCCTTTGGCTGTGACCATGGACGATGGCTGGCCCTCGGTTCCTTGGCCTTTGGCTGTGACCCTGGACGATGGCTGGCCCTCGGTTCCTTGGCCTTTGGCTGTGACCCTGGACGATGGCTGGCCCTCGGTTCCTTGGCCTTTGGCTGTGACCCTGTACGATGGCTGGCCCTCGGTTCCTTGGCCTTTGAGGAGGAGCTGAGCTTGCAGTCCCTTGGGTCAGTGTGGCTGTGACAGCCCATGGTTCTGACGTGTCAGGAGGAGCGCCTGATGCCTCTCGGGGTGGACACGTGCGAGGCAGGGGCTGGCTCTCCCCTGCAGTCTCAGGCAACTTGTAAAATCCTGGACTGGTTGGAGTCTTCCGCCATGCAGGAGCAAGGTCTGGCCAAGACAGACAGGCTTGCCTGCAACGAGGAGCAACCCTCCCCGTCTGCAGGGCCGCAGCACTGGGGCTGCTACAGGCCTGATTTGTGAACTTGGACGAGGGCTTCTAGAAAGCTATTTGGAAAATTCATTGCCAGCTCTGGCTGCAGCTAACTCACTCCATCTTCCGTCTTCTCAGACCAGGTGACTTCCTGTTGCACGCGTTGAGGAAATAGAGTAGACCGTTGGAGGGCAGAGAGACGGTGTGGCAAGACTCAGAGGCCTGCCCCTGCCCCTGCTGGCTGGGGATTTGGTCCCCAGGCAGATTCTTCTGCTAGCCCCCCACTGCTCTTGCCTGCCCTCCAAGGGGACTCCTCAGCGTGGCTTCCTCCAGCCATACAGGCTCTTGTGCCATGTGTGGAGTTTTGAAATGGAGACTTGTAGCCGGAGGCCATGGTGCACCTTGCCCATGCCTGCCTGCCTCTGTGCAGCTGCTCAGTTCCAGGCCTAGTGGGGAAGAAGCCTTCAGGTGGGGCCTAGTCCTTGAGCAGGAAGTGTCAGGAAGAGACCCTGGGAACAGGGTGTCCCAGCAGGAGTGCAGCCCACGCCCGAGCTGGGGCCCCCGACTGTAGACTTGAGACCAGCAGAAGGAGCTGGCACGTGGGGCCCAGGCGAGGCTCAGCCCCAGGCCTTGGAAGGCAGTCGGGGCTGTCCTAGATGCTTTCTGGAGCAAGGCTTTCTCAGACAGCCAGTGCTCCTCCAAAGACACCTGCGGCCGCTTCTTAGATCAAAGTATCATTTAAATGGAGACATCGCAGCAGTAAAGAAAAGTAATTGCCTCAGCTAGTTTTTTATGCCCTTGGAAGAATCTGACAGGCACCCTCACCTCTGAGCCTCAGTTTGCTTATCTGTGAGTCAGCGGCAGTGACGCAGGCCCCGTGTGTCTCCCACGGCTGCTGTGGTGCCCAGTAGGTCACGGCCTGAACGACAGTTTTCAGAGTATTGACAGGTGCAGAGGAAGGGAGCTTCTACATCGTGACCTTGAGCCTGACGCTCGGTAGCTCTGAGTCCATGCGGAGCCCACCAGGCCCCTCCCTCGCCCAGAAGACGCCCTTCCTTGCCGAGCAGGAGGCCCCTGGCACTGTGGCGCGGGGGTTTCACAGCGGAGTCAGCATCTTGGGTTCCTCTTCTGCTGGGGTAGGAGATCAACTGCCCAGACGTGCTCTGGCCTCCTCATGATGGCTTTGCTGTGGGTGCTGCAGGGCCTTTGACCAAGGACCAGGCCTGGGTGTGCACTAGGAGGCTGGCCGGCCAGTCCACCTGTGAGCAGGACGTCTGCAGGAGACGTTGCTGCTGCTGGTTCATTAGCGAAGACTCTGTGGTCACCAGAGCAAGCCCAGCTCTGCACACCTGCAGTGGGGGTGTTTGCCCTTCTGCTGTGTCTGAGGTCCAGAGTCCTGATTCCCAGGGGTTGTGGCGGGGCCTCAGTCCTCCCCAGGGAGGCCTTCCTCGGGAGCCGTCTACTAACCAGTGCCCTGGGCTGGGCAGAGCTCCTGCCTCCCTGGCCGTGTTCTGTGATGGAGGCTTTGCCACGAGCCCCACGTCCCAGCAGGAGAGGCTGTTTCTGCTCCGGGTCAGACCTGGAGACCGTATCGGGCACAGTTCTCCGTGCCGTGAATTTGTGAGACGCGCAGCCCGGAGGGGACAGGTGAGGGCAGCCAGTGGCGACTGCAGGTTCCTGGGCGTGTGGCCTCAAACAAATGCAGTGTTGGAAAGGGGATGGCTCTGGGTTCTCCTGGTTCTGCCACTTGCCACAGCATCGGTGAGGACAGGTGTCTCAAACTCTGTGTCTGTCTCCTTACCTATAAAATGGAAAATAGGGCTGTTGGGAGAATTAATAAGATAAATGGAAATAAAGCAGGCATAAAATGACCGAGAGGAAGCTCTTAACAAACAGGATTTTTTTTTATTCATTAGTAATTGCCTTCCTCAAGATCTCCTTGAACACTGAGGAGAGGGAAGTCGGTGGTGCTGATCTGACCTCCAGCTACTGAAAGCCCAGGTGGACTAGCAGTGGCCCCTGTCTGCCTGCCCACTCCCTACCTAAGTGACCTGGAGTGGGCGTTCTCAGTCAGCTGGCCCAGGGAAAGAGACCAGCACAGCCCCAGCCTGCTGGCTCCATTAATCAACCTGTCACATGCAAATTAAGTGGACAAACACAGCCCAGGAGACCCTTGGAGCAAACCGGGAGCACGAAGAGAAGCAGCAGCCCAAGTGAAAAGAACGGGGGTGAGATGGGCTGTGAGAAAAAAATCCACGTCTCATAAAAACCCCAGAGGAACTGGAGAAGGTGACCCTTCCATAAAGTCAGAGCAGGCTGCTGTCAAAAAGGAGAATGGGACTGGAAGTGTTCCTTGTCATCGAACATGCAACGGCCAAATGGTAAATCCAATAGGAGAAGTCACAGAGAAGGCCCGGGCAGCTTCCATGACATAGATGTAAAGGCAAATCAAAGAAGAGGTGAAACCTGACACACCAGATGGTCCCCGGGGAGGCCAGTTCCCATCCCACTGCCGACCTGGGGACCGAGAACAAAGACGTCTGGGAGGAGGGAGCCATCAAAGGAAGAGCAGGAAACGCTCCAGAGCAGCTCTGAATGGCGGGACTGTGAGAGCTGAGCAGGGGAAGTGGGGAAAGCTGCACGGTTCTGCATCCTCCGGGGACTTTAGAACGGCGAGGACGAAGAGCGCAGTGCAGAGCTCCCCGACAGCAAAGGCCTGTCGTCCACAAAGGGGCAGGGCCGGGGCTGGCGGACGGCACGGCCGGCACCGCCAGCCTGGCGAGATGCGCAGCAGTCGCCTTCAGCTTCCGAGGGAAAACCGTTCTGGACCTGGACTTCTGTACCAAATAAAGACATTTACAGATGCGTAAGGACGCAGAAAATTACCTCCTCTCTGATTTACAAAGGCAGGAGGGCTGTCAGCCAGGAAAGCTGAGAAGAAATCAAAGAGAGCCAGTGGCAGAAGCAGCAGAACAAGGTCAGGTGTGTGAGGGATCGCCGTAGGGAATCCAGGAGACAGTGCATTCACGTTAGACAGGGTGCTCGGGAGGAAGGTTGGCTGTGCTCAGCAGAAGTGAGGTTGCACAGCCGGAAGCCCTTGGACATGGGAGTAGGAAACGGATGTACGGTCAAGAGAAATTCCTGGACAAGAAAGGCATGGTCAGACACTAAGCCAATGAACTCTGTCGTGATTCTGAGCAGTTGAAGGAAGGTGAGGAAAGAGAATACTTGGGGCTGGGATTGTGATGCAGCGGGCTAAGCAGCCTCCTCTGCCATCTGAGCACCAGTTCGAGTCCAGCTGCTGCACTTCTCTCCAGCTCTCTGCAACAGCAGGTGATCCAAGTGCTTGGGCACCTGCCATCCATGTGGGAGACATGGGTGGAGTAACTGGCTCCTGGCTCCAGCCTGGCCCAGCCCCAGCCATTGCAGCCATTCTGGGACTGAATCAGCGGATGGAGGATATCTCTCTGTTCTCTCTTCTTTCTCAGAGCCAGTCTCTCTCTCTCTCTCTCTCTCTCTCTCTCTCTCTCTCTCTCTCTCTGTGTGTGTGTGTGTGTTCCACTCTCTGTGTAACTCTGTCTTCCAAGTAAATAAATAAATAAAATAAATCTTTTTGGAAAAAAAAAAAGAGAGAACCAGTTGTGAAGCTTAAAGCAGTCTCCTCCCAGCGCAAGTGAGGCGCCTGGCCGGCATCTTGCCTGCTGTGAGGTTCACCGCATCTCTCTGCCGTGGTCAAAGGTTGTAGCAGCCAAGCATTGATAGTGCTCTTAGTTCATTTTCTCTTTTAGAACCAACGAATAGAAACTGACATTTATTACTTACAATGAAAGCTTAGAACAAAGTAAAAATTGATGTCACAGATCATATAGTCAACAGTAACCAGGAAGGATTAGGGCACGGATTTCTTCCAATCATTGGAGCAAGAAAGATGGTCTAATTGGTCTCTTTTTTTTTAAAGATCTATTTATTTTATTTGAAAGCAGAGTTACAGAGAGGCAGAGGAAGAGGCAGAGGGAGAGAGAGAGAGAGAGAAGTCTTCCATCCTCTGGTTCACTCCCCAAATGGCAGCAACAGCTGGAGCTGAGCCGATCCAAAGCAAGGAGCCAGGAGCTTCTTCCAGGTCCTCCATGTGTGTGCAGGGGCCCAAACACTTGGGCCATCTTCCACTGCTTTCCCAGGCCAATGCAGGGAGTTGAATCAGAAGTGGAGCAACTGGGACTTGAACCAGTGCCCACATAGGATGTCAGCACTGCAGGCAGTGGCTTTTTGAGCTGTGCCACAGCCCCCTACTTGGTCTTAATAGATGACTTCACATTGGCTTGTTTTCACAGTATGCATGTTTTGCTCCTAAAACTTTTAAGAAAGTGGCACCGTGTTAGATATCTGAAAATGTTCCACAGGCTATCTCAGGGCTATAAGAATTCACTGCAATTTCCATTCTATGCCTCTGACTATATTTTTTATTTGTTCGATGTTCTCCAAAGGTTGTAATTGTGAATTGCTCGATATATTTACTCCGCTGAAAATGTCAATGTATTTATGTAATGAAAATGCCAATATGTATGTATCTATCTGGAATTAGCATAGAAATGATTAAGGCAGTTCAGTGTTGATCAATAATTGTATTTGATTTGGGTTTTATACTTTGCTTCCCTCAACCATCCTGTCCTTCGGTATTGATCACTGCCCACTGAGACTGCGGCCTTAACTAAGTAGAAGTTGCCGGAGGAAATTCAGTCCAGCACCTGAGTCAAGAGGTGTTGCCGGCAGTCAGTGGGAGCTGCACCCTTCTTGATCAGAATGTCTCTCACTGCCGTGAACAAGTGAGAGAGCTGCACACGGCAGCCCCCAGCTGTGAAGACTTTTCAAGGACAGGGCAGAGGCCTCACACAGCAGGATCCAGAGTGAGTTTCTGATCGCCTGGTTCAGCCGTGCTCTGAAAGGTCGCCTGTGTTTGGCCGTGGGTGCGGCGCTCCTGCATCTGGAGGGCCAGAGGGTGGCTCCACCGAGCCTCCCAGGGAGCCCAGCCGCTGGCGTAGGGAGCCTACAGCCCAGCCTTCTGCTGGCACAGCTCGTGGCCTTGAGAAGACCTGTCACATTGGCCGCAGCCTTCCCTCTGTCCTCCACACAGAGAACTCACAGGACAGATCCAGAGATGTGCGCCTGCCTCACTTCCTGCAGTGGGTTTTTCAGGACAGGTGGCCTGTGCCCTTGTTGGGATGCGTGGCTGTCTCCCGCCTGCCAGGGTAGCGCCTTTCTTCTTCATGGCCTCACAGGGTGACCCCGGCTGTTTCTCCTCTGATGAAGGGGGTGGCCTCGATTCCCACAGTCCACTGGACTCCTACAGACACGTGGGTGTTCCAGGGTCAGCGGAAAGTTTCCCTTGCCACTTACGGGTCTGGGAGCACCTGGACTCACGGCTGTGTCAGGAGATGGTAGAAGGGTCACACTCGGGCGCCGTGCATGCTGGAGAGGCCACGGTGCACGAACGTGCAGCCTGCAGCAAATGACAAAGGGGAGCGTGCAGAAACAGGGGCCGCCTTTCTGTTGGAATCTGAGGGTTGCCGCCAGTCATTGCCTTTCCTGCTGTCTATATTTCCTCATATCCCCAGTGAAAAGAGAGCTTTTAGAGTTCCAGCTTAGTGATAAGCACCTAACTGAAGTGTACCAAGTGCCTTGGGCTCTTTCTAGTTTTACAACTAAACAAACCCCAGAACAGGAGCTGGCATCCCATATGGGGGCAGGTTCATGGCCCATCTGTTCCATTTTCAATCCAGCTCCCTGCTAATGTGCCTAAGAAGCCCACGGAAGATGGCTCAAGTCCTTGGGCCCCTGCACCCATGTGGGAGACCTGGAAGAAACTCCTGTCTCCTAGGTTTAGCCCAGCCCCAGCTGCTGTAGCCATTTGGGAAGTGAACCAGCAGATGGAAGATATTCTCTCTCTGTGTCTCCCTCACTTCCTCACCCTCTCCCTCTCTCTAACTCTACCCTTCAAATAGTTAAATATTTTTAAATAAAGAAAGAAACCACAGAACAGCATCAGGGGTACTGGAAAGGCACAGAGGTCCCGCCGACCCTGCAGCTCAGCCACACCTGCTGTTGGGGCCAGGCGCCCCCACTGAGACACCACAGAGACCCATTGCTATGCCCACAGCCACACAGCCCTTGCCAGAAATGAGGGGCAGAAGCTGGCTCCAAATGCTTTTGCTTCCTTGGGTGTTGTGGGTAACAGTAGAGGCGCCGAGCAAGCACTCAGCTTGCCGCCTCCCTGAGGGGCAGCGGGGGGGAAGGGAGGGGACCCATGAGACACCAGAGCACCTCACCTCTTTCCTTGACAAGGGCAGCTGTCCGCTGCTGCCTTTCTCTGCACCCACCCTGGCTCCACCTAAACCTCACCACCCTTTGGGCTGGGCCGGCCGCACAGGCCTCTCTCCACCCTGCTGCAGGTCTGCACCCATTTATCTTCTGGCCCCAAACCAGCTGTTCCCTGAGCCCTGCCCTGTGTGAGCACCATGTGAGCTGCCAGGGTGATGATAAGGTCACTAACCTGGGGGTGGGGGTGTCCCGCAGGAGGCAGCGCTGGGCAGGTGCTGGACCTGGCAGCGCTGGTGCTGGCATTCTTGGGGGCCGTGGTGGGGCATGGAGGCAGACTGTTGTGTACTGGGGGCCTCACCCATGAGTAGGGTAGGGCCTGGAGCTCTTCTAGGATGAGGAGCGGGTCAGTGGCCTACCTGAGGTCACACAGCCCGGCAGCGGCCTGTCTGCAGTGTGCACACGGGGTTTCTGTAAGGAAGAGCGTTTCATGGTGGCCTGGAAAGACTGGATGAGGACAGGCAGAGAGCAGGGCACTGGCGGGGGGAGGGGAACAGGGGGGTGACACGGTCTGCAGTTTGTGCGGAAATGTTGGCAGCCAGCTCTGCTCCCCTTTTCAGAGAAGCATGGGAGAGAAAGAACAAACAGGGCCTCCCTGAGAAGTCCCCAGGACCCTCTCCCAGCCCACTGCCCCCTTTCACGCAGGCACTCCTGGGACCACATGCCCGGGAAATGCTGGGTGATGCTGCTGGGCTTGCTTTGCTGTGCTCCAGGGCTGGGCCCTGCTGACAGCCAGTGGGCAGCCAGCTCGTGGTCACGGTCGCCCTCCCGGGTAGTCAGTGCATACATGCAGGAATCCGTGCACACATTTCTCACTTCGCCTTCCGGAAGTTAGTGGAAAGGTCCTGGCTGACGGCTGTGTGACAGTGACTCGGGAGGGCCGAGGGCGCCATACAGCTGGACCTGGCTGTGATTCTGTAGCCTGGCCGTGTGTCTGTCTATCCCAGGAGGCTTTGAGGCAGTGAACGCCCTGGGGCCCCTCTCAGGAGGGCAGGGAAGACAGAGACCCCAGCAACTCTCCCCCGCAGATGTCTCAGGGGCCGGCTGCACATTTCTGTTGAGTTATCTAAGTGAATTATTTTATTCCTTTTTTATGTCCTGAGCAAACCCACATCATCGTTTTATTAATGTACCCGCAATTACTGGGTAATGATGTCCAGTTTAGTGTGGGCTGTGATACGGGGCCGCTTAATCAAATGTCTCCGCCGTGGGCCTTGCAGTTCTCTGGGGCCGGCAGCTTTCCCCATCAATTAAGCTTCAAAGAACTGGGTCCAAGGCTCATCTACGACTGTGTCTTTATGTTTCTTTTATGGCTCCCCTGCCTTCTCCGGGGGTCTGTAGCGACAGAGGGAATTGCGATGTGGGCTGAGGTATGTACTAGTGGGCGTTCAGGGAATGGCTTTATAATGGTCATTGCAAAATAGTGAAGTACCTGCTTTGAAGTAGGACGGTTTATGTTTCCATTACAGTCCCCTCCGAGCGCCCATCCCCACACAGCGCCACCAGGATAGGCACGCTTTTTTCTGGGCTCCAGGAACACCCTGAGCTCAAGCCCCTGGAAGTGTTTCCTGTGGAGAGAGGTTAGGCTTCCAGAACCTTCCACACAGGTGACCTTTCACACCCTCCACCCACCCCAAAGAGACTGGGATTCCCATCCAAATGCAGAGGAGACCTCTCTACTGTGCAGAGCACCCCTCCCCTGTGCCAGGCTGGGCTCCGTCCTGGGCCTTGACTCTCAGGATCTCCAGGGCAGAGATGATCAGGTGTATCTCGCAGGAGAGGAAATGAGGCCCCGGAGAGAGGACCAGTTCCTACCAGGCAGCCCAGGGCTGTTCCCCTCACCTGCAGCCCAGGACATGAATACAGGAAAACACAGGCACAGCACAAGCCCTCCAGTCTGGCCAGCGGGCACCCAGGGGCAACTACACGTGGAGGGAGGGAGGGCTGGGAGGTGAGACCGGCGCCTTGTTGGCTCCACTCCCCTCACTGCCCCACACTGCGGGGAGCTCCCTCCTCGTCCAGAACAGAGAACAGCCCCTGGCCAGACTGCCTCAGGCCCCACATGTCTGCCATCATTCCTCTCAGTCCCCAGTGAGGTGAAGGCGTTGGATGTGACCAGAGGAAGGTTTCACAGAGGCGGAAGTGAAGGCCTGTGAGCATGGAGAATTCGTGTGCAGTTACCCTCGTGGCTGCCCCAAGGCATCCCAGACCCTGAGCTCAGGAGGAAACTCGGAGCCCACGGTGTGCGGGAGAAGCCCGGGGACAGAGCCCTTGGGGTCATCCCCTTGCTTGTTTGATGCCTAGTGGCGAGGCCAGGCCGCTGGCTCTGAGTCTGTGACGAGGGGGCCATGGTAGATAAGCAGAGACAGTGGACGCTCTGAGCTGGTACCCAGGACACTCGGAGAGCTCCCAAGAGAAGGCTGAACCCAGCCAGAGGTGCTCGGGGAAGTGACGGGTGGGGAAGCCACATGCCAGCTAAGACCCAAAGAAGACTGTGCGTTTGTCCAGCAGGGAGAAATGGCTGTGGTAGCAGGGCCCTATGTGAGTGAGTGGAGGTTCCGCCGAGACGCTGGGGCTGGTGCATAAGGGGAGGGGTGAAGCTGGAGAGGCAGCCGGGCCAGCCTAGGAGGACACCGCGGAGCCCTCTGCAGCAAGGGGAGCCCCTGAAGATTCCTCAGCGCCTAAGTGGGAGAGCATTGGTGGGGGGCAAGACTGGACCCCAGGAGGCTGGCCCTGGTGTCTTGGGGATGAGGCAGTATAGACAGGCCCCTGAGCCAGAGTATAGGATTTGGAGGGAAACTGATACCCCTGGGAAGAATTTAGGAGATGGAAATGGTGGGAGCCAGGGCGGAATGGCTAGGACTAGGCTGGAGGTCAAGGCAGTGGCCGGCGTGTGATCTGGATATGGGGATTAGGTGGAGGGGCCATTCGCTGAGGGTGGGGTGGAAAGGAAGGAGCATCTCCATGACCAGTTCCCCTCAGGCCTTTTGGGGTCCAGGGGACTGTGTGGGGTGAGGTAAGGCCAGCAGGGGCCTGGGGTAGACAGCGAGCAGAGCCCTCACTGACCTTCCCTGTGCCAGCCCCTTGACCAGGGATCTGTGAGTCTAGTAGGGAGTGGCCAGGAGAGTCTACCGAATTCAGTACCCTGGCTCCAAAAACCCAGGCCTTCTGGGAACCCAGAAAGGTGATGGGGCTGGAGAAATAGCCAGACTCCATCATGCACACTCAGCCACCCTCGGGTCCACAGCCACAACCAGAGCTGAAGCAGCCTGGGGAGACCAGGGCAGGAACTGAGCCCAGCAGAGCCCAGTCCTGGGCCCACACCCATGTGCTGCCCCCTGGGGCTGGCCCAGGGAGGTGCACTGACCTGAACAACTGGCACATGCCCCAGAGCCTCCAAGAGCATGGCACAGGGATAGGGGTGTGCAGCTAGGGGTCAGGCATGGGCAGGGCCAGGGAGTGCCCAGTCCCCAGCTTCCAGGGTGTGCACTGTGCATCAGGGGGCAGAGGCTATAAGGATAAGCCAGACCCTTCCAGAACTGTGTCCCCACCGGCCCCTGGCTCTGCATGCTCAGCCGCTCCCAGGCTCAACCCAAATACGCACCTGCTGACAGTGACCTCCCCACAGGTGACCCAAGCAGCCAGTCACACTCACGCATAGCCTGTGACACACAGACATCCAGAACTCCCCTGCCAGCTGCCTCCCACCCACTCCCCACCATAGGTCCCAGCCACCCAGACACCCAGCTAGGCCATGCCATTACAAAGGAGCTTTGGGCACAGCCTTGATGGCTTTAACTCCATAGTCTCCATGCCTCAAACAGCGTCACCCAAGATGCTCACCTCCTGTCACCTTAAAAGCTAAACCACTTCCACTGAGACAGGCAACGGCTGTAGGAGGCACTTTTCCAGCTCTTGGGTTGGCTCTCTGGTGAGGGGTCTGCTGCCACCAGCACCTGGAGCACATGTCCAGGAGGTGCGCAGTGTCCAGTGTGACGCCCGGCCCACCCTGGGAGACACCAGGTGGCAGGAGGGCTTCCCCCTGAGTTGGGTGGCATTTGAAATACAGCTTGTGCTTGTGTCCATTGGGCAGCCTGTTCTTAGGCCAGCCTGCTCCCTCGTTTATGTTGATGTTAGTTCTGCACCATTTTCCGCAATACATTAGCTTGACTAAGTAGTGTAAAAGCTGTCATCACGGCCCTTTGCTCAGATGGGTGCGATCCACAGAAGTGGACGGACCCAGATCCATTGCTTGTGGGCTCCGCCAGCTGCAGTTTGGTGCTAATGCGCCCCAATTAGATAAGCCGAGCCAGCTGTGGCTGCCGTGAGTTCGAGCTCATTTCCTTTCAAAAACCAGGCAGAGAACTGCAGGGGTTGCTGCGAAGTATTCTCTGCGGGCAGCTGCTGAGTTGGAACACGTACTTAGGCATTGTCATTTGGGGTCACAGGCACAAGCAGCCCCCACCTAGAATGTGGTAGCCTTACCCTCCCTGATCTACAAGGTAATCCTGCAGCAGGCTGTGTAGAGGATAGGCCTGGCTTACCCACCCCAGCCCTACACATGCAAGGGCAGGTGCAGGGCTCTGGACCTTACCAGGCAAATGCTTCCCTGAGGACAGCACTGTGGGCCTGCAGCCCCCAGCCCACCTCTGCCAGCAGCCAGCGGTGTCCCATGGCTGGTCTGAAACAGACGTGTGATGCCGTGATTCACAGCCTATGTCCCAAGCACACATTGTGTGCCAGGCTTCCGTTCAACCCCACGGAGGCCCGGGAAAATGCGACATAGCCCCTGCCCCGGGGTGCACACAGTGTGCTGTGTAGACAGAGCCTGCTCTCCCCAACACACTGGGGCCCTGAATGCCCAGAGGCACTGGAGGAAACCCGCACAGGCTGGGGAGTCAGGACAGCTCCAGGAGGGGTGACTGCTCTGGCTGGCTCAGCGGGGGGGACTGTGTGGGGCTGGCACAGGGGTGGCAGTGTACAGGGCCCTGGGACGGACTAGGTGGAGGAGGCAGGCGAGGAAGGTTGAAGAGAGATCTTGGTGGCTTGGGTGACCATTCCAGGCTGTGACGTCAGCTGTCGGTTTCTCAGTCCTGCCCTGAGCCTGTGGAGACAGGTGACAAAATCATTGACACCATCACTTCCCCACCCCATTCACAGACTCCTGCTGCCCTCAGAGCAGGCATTGGCTGAGGAGGGTGCAGGGAGGAGGCATCGGAAGGAAGGGACGCGGTCCACTGTGCTGCCCGTCTGCCTCTGGCCACGGCCCCTGCCTTGCCCCGACGTCCAGCCTGGGGCCTGGCGGGCCTTTGCACTTCACACAGCCAGGCTCAGCGCATGCTTACTGAATGGTGAGGGCTGGCCAGGGCTGGCCGGGCCCAGCCCCACTCTACCCGGCCTTCTCCCCAGCTGACTGGGGAGGAGGGTCTGTGCTTCCAGGGGCCTCACTCGAGGTGGCTGCCACCCAGTGGGTAAGGTTGAAAGCCCTTTGACAGTGCCCCTCTTGGTCCCTGTCCATCTGGGATCCAGGCTTAGGGAAGCCCTGGCCGTGAGTCCATTGACTCAGGGTAATTCGCATAGCGGGGCAGGGCAAGCTCCTGGGTACCGATCCCTGCCAAACCGGGCATTCGGTTGGTGGTAAATGATGCCCTGCTGCAGGACTGCTAGTTCTGCTTGGGTCGGGTGGTTCAGCCCCTAAAAATTCCTGAGCAAGCCCTCTGGGGTGTCATGGGCGTAAGAGCTGCAGCAAGTCAGACACCGGTCCTGTCCTGGAGGATCCCACCGTGGTACCTTGGGCCTCATCCACTCTGCAAGCATCCCATCACGCCACATTGCCAAGAGATTTAGCACCATGGACGGTGATTGGGGCAAGTCTAGTGCAGGGTCTGGATTCGATCGCCCCGGGAATGCGTAGATGAGCTGGCCTGGGGAGCCTTCTAGAAAAAAAGGAGACGTGAGCTGTCTCCAGGACAGGGCTGGCCAAGATGGCATTTCTGGTACAGGACCCGACTCTGCCTGGCCTGGAGGGAGCCAGCTGGCTTGTCCAGGGATGACCTGCTGCTGAGCCAGGCATGGAAGCACCATGAGGTGAGGCCGTGCAAGTGTCCACCTTGGTCCCCTCTGAACAGGAGATCCTTGATGTCCTTACATTTCTGTGCTCAGTGAGGCAAATGGGGCCATGGCAGTCGAATTCCAACTGCACCTGATCCTCTTTTCAGTCCTTGAAATACTAGGAAGCCCAGCAGGGGACAAGGGTGGCAGACAGGCCATGGTGAGGTCTGTGAGAGGCTTCTCAGGCCCCCTGTGCTCAAGACTCTCCAGAGAGGCCACTGGCTGTGCTGGGGCCTCAGAAACCCTCAAAGGTGCAAACTGACCCAGCCACTCCTCCATGCCCAAGTGGGTGGACCAAGAGCTGTAGCCAGGCTCCTGACAGGAGGAGACAGCTGCCGGGTAAGCACAGCCCACCCAGGTACCCAGGGTCTCGGGAGCCTCGCTCACAGGGCTGCTGTGGGAGGTGGCACTAGTATCCTTCAGGTGCAGGAGTTGAGTGCAGGGGTGATACCAGGAGGCTAGGAGGATCCCCTGACTCTAGGGCTTTTCCCTCCTCAGCAAGGCTCCTCAGCAAATTCCGTCTCCACCCAACCTTCTCCCCAGGGCCCCCATACCTGCTCCAGGGCAGGTGGGCCGCCCATTTCCTGGCAGAAGAGATGTCTAGTCCAGAATGGTTTCTTGGGCCAGGGCAGGGTCCTGGAGACCAGATAAGCCCCTGCTGCTCCAGTTGGGAGAGCCTGTCCTTGGAGGCTCCACTGCCCACCCCTAACCCCACAAATCCAGGCCTGGGCTGGAGTGAGGACAAGGCTGTGAGCTCAGAGCAGCAGATAGGTTTCAGATGTGGGGAGACATCAGGTTGCCTTTTTGAAATAAACACATCACTGAAGTCTGACACATAGAGAGAAGTGAGTCAATCACGAGTGTGTGGCTCACTGGATTCCCACAGAGAACATCTCGGTGGAACCAGCACTGGGGTCAAGCTATAGAATCTTACCCACACCCAGAAGAGCCCCACGCCAGGCCCTGTCTATATCCCCATCCACACGTAACTGCTCAGGACAGGCCAGAGGAAGGGGAAGAGGGCAGAGGCTGGAGGGAGTGGCCCAGTGAGGACAGCAGGCCCTGGCTGACTGATGTGGGGGTACCCTTGGGACACAAGCCACCTCCTAGGAATTCCACAGCACAGACACAACAGCAGCGTGGAGTTGGCCATTCCTGGACCCCACATCCAAAGAGAGACTTCTGGAGGGAAGGAACACGAGTCATTGTGGCACACGACAGCATGATCTCCCAGGCTCCCTCCTGCCCTGGGTGATGCTGTGGGATGCTGGGCTTCTGACCTCCCAAGGCCCAGAGGTCCGGACGGGAGTGCCCTTCCCTAAAGCGGCTACCCTGGCAGCTCTGTGTCCAAGGGCCTGAGCACACATCGTGCAGCATAGATCTTTCTAGATGTTTCCTATCACTCTCACACTCCTCCCTGTACCTGACCCAGGAGGTCCTTCCCAGTACATGAGGCAGCCTGTGCCTCCACGGAGAAGCCCTCACTCTGCTCTCCTGAGATTTCACGGGCCCTAGAGATTGGCTTCATTTAGAGGACCCCGCAGTCCACATAGTGGTGGCCCCACTTTTCCCCAGCCCTGGGTGAGATGTCAGCCCAGATGCCTGACTGTCCCAGCCATGCCTAGTGCAGGAAAGGCAGGATCGCCAACGTGGCGCTGCTAGTAGGATCTGCCCCGTAAGAGGCCCTCATTCGTAGGTAGGGCTCCAGCATCTCACTCTTGCTGTAGGAAATCCTCCCCTCTCCTCTAACAGCCCCCTCCATCCCTCCCTTCAGCTTGACTACCATCTTGTGGAGCTGCTCTCCCATGAGAGATCTGGGAGTGAGTCCTGCAAGAAATGCCCCCAAGGATGTGGGGCTCAGCACGCCAGGCCACACTGGCCTGGCTCCATCACCAGCCCCTGGGCCCTTGGCTGACCTCCCACTGCTCCCTGGCCTTGGTTTCCCATTAGTACCCAAGGAGTTTGAGCTGGGTTGTCCCTCCAGAGGCAAACAGGGTCAGAGGACGGGGCTGAAGCTGGGGTTGAGCTGCCCGTGTCTGTGGGCTGCACCACCAATCCACAGCTGTGTGAGAGAGACAAGGGACAGGGACAGATAAGGACTCACTCCCCAGTGTCCTTTGTGCACTCAGCCCCATTCTGAGGGCCTGGGGCTTGGAGCCTTGTTAGGAAACAGAAATCAGAGTTCCTCTCTCCCTCTTGCGAGTCTAACCAGAAATCCTAGTCACCAAGTCAAAATGGCAGGTGCGGGGGACATGTTGACCTGTAGCCCCAGTTTGTACTGGGGCCACTGGTGTCATCACATAGCGTTTCCTGAGGCTCCTCAGAGAACTTCTCAGGTAATGTTGGCCCTTCTGGAATGTCCTTGGTGGAGTTTTCAGTGGCGCAGAGCCCAGCTCAAAAGGAGGCAGGTGAACATAGCCCGGGACAAACTATCCCCACTATCCGTGTGAATGACAGGAGCCCAGGTGCCCTGGACACCTGCCCAGGATCTCAGGTGTGAAGCCTGCCAGTCCCCTGAGGTCTGGAGCCGGGTCCATTCTCCATCATAAAGCCCAGTAGGGCCCCTCTTAACGCTCGCTCCCTGGGTCCTGAACCCTTCCCAGCATCTGAACCCATTGCCATGCCAACAAGACAAGAGGAAGTTGAGCTTGGGCTCAAGAACATAGGAATTGTGGAGAGCAGAGAGAGGGCTGGAGCGAGTGCTCAGCGTGGGAGGGACGTGGGCGCCAGCTCAGCCCTGTCGCAGCCAGCAGGTGCTGCTGCCCGGGTGTTGGGGATGAGCAGCACAGACGCCCCCACACTGAGCTCTGTCTCAGATAATGCTCTCTGCGGGGGAGGGGCTGTCTGGGCTGAAAAGCCCCTCCATCCTCTGGGGCCTACATTCTCAGAATCAAGAGCTTCTGCAGCCCCCTCCCAGACTCCGGAATTCTGATCAGGTCCCAGTCCCAGGCTCCAGGGTCGGAGGGCCTGCTCGGCCCACGCACTGCAGGTGCCTGGCCAGGCTCTCCCCCAGAGGTCTACCGTTCTCTTCCAGTTATTGTGGAGTTGTGTTGTGTTGTGTTTCGGTCTGGGATTTCCTGTCAGTCATGCGTGTCAGAGAGGTTAAGAGAAATCTTCAAACCTCAGGAAATTTCTCTGCGTCGACTCGGGCCTAACAGCCTCTGTTCAGGTAATGCCAATACCTGCGGAGTCTAGCCAGGGCACGAAGTCCCGGCTTATGGCAGCCCTGTTTTCTGATCCCTGTCTTCTGAAGTAAGTGAGCCCGCGAGCCCAGCCAGGCTGGCGTGGGCAGAGGCTGGGATGTGGTCACTTTCAGGGAGCTCCTTCTGCGGATCCATTTCTGTGGCATTGTTGGCAGCCCACTCACCCCTCCCATGGAGGAGGAGACGTGCTGCTTCTTACCTTTCTTTTTTGTTAAAGATGTATTTATTTTATTCAAAAGGCAGAGTTACAGAGAGACAGAGACAGAGACTGAGAGATTTTCCATCCCCTGGTTTACTCCTCAAATGACTGCAACAGTTGGAGCTGGGCCTTTCTGAAGCCAGGATCCAGGAGCTTCTTCCAGGTCTCCCACGTGGGTGCAGAGGCCCAAGCACTTGGACCATCCTCTGCTGCTTCCCCAGGCCATTAGCATGGATTTAGATGGGAAGTGGAGCAGCCAGGACTTGAGCAAGCACCCATATGGGATGCTGACACCGCAGGCAGAAGCTTAACCTACCACGCCACAGCGCCGGCCCCTGTTCCTTACCTTTAGAACCCAGTGGCTCCATGGCTTGGCTCTGGAGTTGAAGATTCCTGTGTCTGCACCAACACCCCTGAGACAATGCCAAGAAGAGAAAAACACCAAGGCCCAGGCCAGGCGACTGAGGTCCCTGCTTCCCATCTGCCCCGGCCCAGTGCCTCACCTGCTAGCCCAGCATTCTCATGCCCTGCCTCATGGGTGACCCTGAAAAACAGGCAGGATACAGCCTGGTTCTGGAGGGGGGCGGATGGCACAGAGGGAAGCGGGTCCTGATGGTTCCTGCATGGAGCCTCTGCCCACCCCGTGTGCAGAGGTGAAGCCCCTTCCTCAGGGGCTGCTGTCTGCAGCCCTGCCTGAGGCTGGGGGCTCCAGGGCGTGATTCTATGACACATCTGCCTCCCCACCCTTGCAGGGGTGCCACCTCTATCTCCACTGGGCTCTAACACCCACAGTACTCAGGAGCGAGAAAGGAAGTAAGGCCATAACCAGGCTTGCTCACGTATATCACATGTCTAACTCTATCAGACCTGATGCTTGCCTTATACCACACATCTTTGTGAAGCTGCATTTATTATCTTTTTTTTTTTTTTTTTTGGACAGGCAGAGTGGACAGTGAGAGAGAGAGAGACAGAGAGAAAGGTCTTCCTTTGCCGTTGGTTCACCCTCTAATGGCCGCCGTGGCTGGCGCACTGCGGCCGGCGCATCGTGCCATTCCAAAGGCAGGAGTCAGGTGCTTCTCCTGGTCTCCCATGGGGTGCAGGGCCCAAGCACTTGGGCCATCCTCCACTGCACTCCCAAGCCACAGCAGAGAGCTGGCCTGGAAGAGGAGCAACCGGGACAGAATCCGGTGCCCTGACCGGGACTAGAACCTGGTGTGCCAGCGCCGCAGGCGAAAGATTAGCCTATTGAGCCACGGCGCCGGCCTACATTTATTATCTTGAACTGAATATGTATTTTAACGAAAACTGTGAGATGAACAGGAGAAATGGAACAGAGGTGATACGTGCAGTCAGACGTCAGCTGTGTAGAATTGGCCAGTGCGTGTGGGACAAGTTGAATACTCGGTGCCGTTGCTTTCGGCGCTGCAATTCTGCAAAGTGGTGAGCGACTCCTGATCAGGTGGTGATAAACCTGCAGTTACAGCATAAGGTGCATCCTTGGGAAAATCCTTGCCAAACCCTGGGGGGCAGGAAATGCTGTGAATGTAACTCTGTTGGATTCTAGGGTGAGATGGCAATCAGCAGATGGAGTGCCACACAAGCACACGTTGAGCATGCACCTTGGTACCACAGGGAACAGGCCCCCTGGCCCCATCTGCTGGGTGCCAGAGAGCCCCCCCAGCTGTTGAGAGAACTCAAAGCACCGCACAGAGTTCCACAACACTTCCTGGGGACCTGCAGGGCACAACAGCAGGCTTGAGAGCATTAGACACCTGCCTGGCTCGTGGGTGAGTCCAGGTGGGAGCGGTGTCTGACCCCTTCACCTCCCTCTGGAGCTGTGGCCCTTGTCTCAGCCCCTGGCTGAGGCAGCGTCAGCCCCAGAGCCTGCTGTGACTCCAGGGTCCTGTCCACTGCTCTGCCTGGACACTCAGACACTGACTAGTTGTCAGCGGCTCAGGGCTGTCGGCAGCTGTGTGTCTGCACTGGCCAGGCCATGGGGTGCTGCCCGAGTGCACGGCTCTTCCGTGTGGTGAGTGTTGGGGAGGAAGCCCTCCCTGGTTCCAGAAATCAAGTCAGTGGAATTAAATAGGAGGAGGGACTGCCCACTCCACAGTGCCTCCTGCATTCCCACTTCCCAACCAGGACCCTACCCTTGGCCAGCACCGGGACTTCTCCAGGGGCACGTGAATCAGGGGAGAGGGGCCAAGGTGCTGGGCTTCTGGAGCCGACAGCCGGACATCCAGGGTCTCTAGGAAGCTGGTGCCCACCGTCCGAGCTGGTGACTTAGTAAGGGGCCTCCTTGTGGGGAGGTTTTCTACCAACACAACAGTGAAAAATAGTCTGCAGCGCCAGGCAGCTTTAGCATTTATTTGCATTTTCAAACATCACTCTTCCACTCTGAGGCCACCTGACAGATGTGCCAGTCAGCCATAAAACGTAGACGTGGCTCCCTCTCCCAGGAATCCAACCAATTCTGCTTTCTCTAATAGGAATGAAAGGAAGGATTGGAAATGTCAAATGGCAGATTGTACAGCAACATCAATTGAACCAGGCATTTGTGAGCAAATGTACCATTTATCTAACAAAGGTCTAGCTGGTTTTGCTCATTTAGATCACCTGATGCTGGGGCGAAAATTGAGATGAGGCTCGGTCCACGCACTCAGGCACGTGGAAAGGCAGATCCTCCCTCCAGTGCTGGGTGGGGCCTGCCACACCACACTCCAGCGCAGCCGGGGAGCGAGGCATGAGGTGTGCATGGCCCAGCGTGTGTCAGACCCATGTGGGGTCGTAGATGTGCAGATCCTGTTCCTGGTCCCCAAGCAGGCCTTGTTCCTTCAGCCCCGGAAGTTCGGCGCCAGCTGGTGTGATAGAGTCAGTGTATGGAAACATACGGACGGATGGGCAGCCTGGCGCTAGGCCCCGCTGGAGTCCTGGGAGGATGAGGAGCTGTAGGTGTTCAGGTTTCCCCAGCACCCCGTGGCTGCCAGAGTCCCCACACCCCAAAAGCCGGGCCTGGGAGCCCAGGAGTGGCATGGCCAGATGCCAGCAGGTGACCTTGCGGGGAAGTGACCCTGTCCGTGGTGGCTGCAGCTCCACACAGCAAGAGAGAGCGTGAGTGCAGTGCTGGGCCATTGTCCTGTGTGCTCTGTGCCCTCTGCTGGCCTCTGCTGTGGTTAGAGGGACCAGCACACCCTTGCCCGGTATGGGGCCAGGACCCAGGTGTTATAAGGAGCCACCTGGCTGTGTCCCTGGGTCTCTGCTGGAACAGGAACCCTCTTGCTGCTGCCTGCGTTGACTTCCTGACTTCGGCTCTGGCGGGTGTCACTTCCAGACCCCAGAGCCACTGAGCTCTAAACCAGCTGAGCCCTGCCATGCAGGCCTGGGAAGCACGTTTGCTGTCAGGCTGTGCCTCCCCCGTGTGCTTAGCGGATTGTCTGTGCTGGAACCAGCAGTGACTCTATTAAAAAGCAGCTCCCCAGGCCTCATCCCAGACCCTCCAGAGTCAAGGCCCAGAATTTGCATTTTTAATAAGTCTCTAGTGATTCTAAGACAAACCAAAGTGTGAGAACTTACCAAAGGGTCCTCACCATGCTCCTTTCCAAAACCCTAGCAGCTCTGCCTCTCTGTTCTGCCTCAGCTGGGCCTGCCCTGCAGTGCCTCTCGGGAAAGCTGGGTCAGCAGGTCCTTCTCTGGTTTTCCTGAGGACCCCATGTTGTGCTGTGAAAGACGATGGACCCGGGGTGGTGGTTAGCAGAGCAGATCAGGTACCAGTTCAGACACTCACACCCCAAATCCAAGTGCTTGGGTTTGACTCCAGGCTCTGGCTCCTGACTCTAACTTCCTGCTAATGCAGACCCTGGGAGCCAGTGGTGATGGATCAGTAGCTGGGTCCCTGCACCCAGCATGGAAAACCTGCCTGGATTCAACTCTCAGCTTCAGCCCAGTCCCCCATTCCCAGGGATGTGGGGGAGTGAAACAGCAGATGGGTGCTGAGAGTGGAGAGATCCCTCTCCCTCCCCTTCCTCTACCCCTCCCCCTCTCCCTCTCCCTCCCTCCTTCTCAAGTAAATAAAAACTTTTTAAAAAGAAATAGCTTGGACCAGATTCAGGAAGCCTAGGTTCTCCTGGACCTGCCGTTAGTCGGCTCCATGGAATAACCATGTCCTTTCCCTGACCTGGGCCTCAGTTTCCCCGTGTATCTAATGAGTGCACCGGGCCGCTTGCTGGTTCTGGTGTTAGTCACACTGCAGTGAAGGCAGGCAGGGTACAGCTGGTGCAGACTTATGCTCCCTGGGTCCCCCATGGCCTTGTAGACAAGGAGAGCAACAGTGTCCACTGCAGAGATGCAGGGTCATCAGGAGCTCAATCCTCACTTCCAGAAGTTTTGTCTATGGAGAAGACAAAACAGAAAAACTCCGCTGGGCTGCACGTGTGGCTGGAAGCCAACAGGAGCTGCTCCGTGGACTGGCCTTGCAGGGAGAGTCAGATCTGAGCAAAGGGCCTTGCAGGGAGGTGGGCACCTGAGAGCAGCACCTGCAGCAGGTGGAGTCAGCGGAGTCGGCAGTCTTGCAAGGCTGGCAGAACCCATGTTCCTGCTCAGGCCAGACGGGAGCCAACACCCCCCAGGGAGCTTGAGTGCTGGGAGAGGCCCGAGGGACAGCAGCAGTGGCTCGCCAGGTGGCGTGACTTCAAGCCCCCCATCCGAGTTTGGGGGTTGTGGGAAGACTCTGTCATGTGTGCTTAACAATCTCTGGAATTTTCAGAATTTTGTGGCTCAGTCAACCCTGCCAATGAAACTTCATCATGTTAGCTAAAATGTGTCCTAACGATAAGCCCACTGGCTTTGGCGTTTATTGTTAATTGAATCTTCCCAGAAATGGCAGCATAAAGATTGTTAATGTTCATGAATTTACATCAAGTTAAACATCTGTTCCTCTTACGCTAAACTCTAACAAAGTTACAGCAGCTCATAAATTAAATCCGAGTGTAAAACGCTTCTTGCTCTTTGCACAGCTTAGCGGTCTCAAAACAGACCTCGGGATGACACGTCGTGGCCAAGGCCTGCGTGCAGTGTTGGTGCCAGACGATGACGCCACACTTTTCCTTTGGTGGCAAAGATGGCAGCTTTCTCGAGGTGGCATGTGACTGGTTGTCAGGGGGCTGGGGACCCTGTGGGAACCATGCCACTAAAGTGTGTGGGGAGGGGAAGGTCTGCCCACAAGCAGACCCAGTGGCAGCCAGGTGAGAGTGTCTGAATCCCGGCTCTGGCCCCAGGTCTGCCTGGAAGGAGCTGAGCTCTCCTACCTGCTTAAGCAAAGGCTACAGTCCAGGGAGCCTGGCCCAAGGGCACAGCTGGCCGCTGAGTGGTTTCCCTAGGGACGGCATGCAGATGGTTTGGGAAGAGAGATGCCCACAGCCTGTTTGTTGGCGACTCAGAGCACAACCCTCTGTCTCACCCCTTCCTTCCTCTCTCCCTCCCTTCCTTCCCCCTGCCCTGCCCCTCTGACCACTCCCTCCTGGAGAGTCCTGGCTTCCATTAATGGCTAAGGAGCTCCTTCCTACTTTGTCTGCATCGCGCATACTCCTCTCCGGGAAACTTGAGATTCGTAGAGGGACCCCCAAGCGCAGTCCCTCCTCCTGCAGTACTCCGGAGGCCATGGTGGGGGCTGGATTCTCTGTTCCGCACGTCCTGCCTGTGTCTCAGGTTCTGTCCAGGGCCAGCCTTGTGTTCTCTCACTAATCCAGCCTTCCCTGCAGCTATGCCTCCCTGCTGGGGCAGCTGTTGCTGGCATAGCCCCTGGGCCTGGCCTCTTTGCAGAGCTGCTCCCGGGCTGTCCTGACAAGCAACTGCAGAACAAGAGAGCACAGCCTTTGCTCCAGGGAGCGGCCTCTTGCCTGCCACGTGCAGTTCAGAGGAGACTCTTCTTTATGAGCCAGAGTCCAGAGGGCAAGAGCCCCCTGTGGCCTGGAGTCACTGTGTGACCAGTTGTGGAAGTTTGAGGGGTGTGGGGGAATCGCTGGCATGCTCAGGGAGGTCTGAGCCTCAGCTTAATTCCACTGCCCCCCAGCAGTCCCCTCCCCTGCCTCCAGGAGCTGATATGGGTGACACAGGCCTCCAGCCCCTCCAGAGTTCCAGACCTTGGCCCCTTGGGTGAGGGTAACTGTGGTTGTCGTCTCCTCTCCACCGAGGATTCCACAGCTGTGGGGTCAGAGGACATTTAATGAGTACCTTGTGCATGCAGGTGCTGGCCTAGGCACTGGGGATGCACCTGCAGATGAAGCCAGTCCCTGCCCTGCGGAGCTCACAGTCCAGCAGGTGCATCTGACGTGTACCTGATGTTCCGCAGAAGGCAGAGAAGCAACAGAACGGAGGCTAAGAGAAGAATATGGAGCAGGGAGGGGCCTCTGCAGACAGTTGGAGGCCAAGGGCTCAGTGAAAGCATGACAGTGGTGCACGGGAGGGGAGGAGGCAGCAAGACACAGTCGTCATTCTGGTCCCTGTCACCACGCAGGTGCCCTACCCTGGTATCCAAGGCACGAACTCGGACCATTTGACCTCTCACTCTCAGCTCAGATCTGAGCTTCCTGATGCCTAGGTGGCAACTCCCACCTTCCCCGTGTGGTACGGTGCTGCGTCCCCTTGACTCTTCAGAGGCCCCCAGCACCGACCCCCCACACACCTGAGGAGCGTCACCTGCTGTAGTGTGAAGATGGTCCCTTTGAGGCTCAGGGGCGCAGGAAGCTGGTGGAATATTCCAGTGTGTCCCCCGCTTCCCTTTGTTTCACAACAGAAAGTGTCCCTTTGATGGACATTTAATTCCAGCGGCTGCTACCTGCCTCCTATCTTCCTTTGCTCAAAAATTAAACGCGGATGTGCCCGTGCTCCTGCTATAATCATCTCCCCCGGTTTTCAGGGAGTGCGGCTGGAATGCGAGAGCGTTAGAATCTTCAAAGAGGGACAATTATGGAGGGAGCTAGATTAATGAGGTGTCATAACAACTTAGCCAGATCTGCGACTGACCTTTCTCATGGAGAACAGGCTTGATAAATGTAGTTCATTACCAAGTTCTGACATGAAAATAGGATCGCACTCTGGGCTCCTCGCGGGCTGATCAATATTTTATCTGCCAATGCAGGCCTGAACTGAGCACAAGGAGGGTCCCACACGTGTGCTGGCAGGAGGCCCGGGGCTAGTGCCAGGGGCTGGCGGGCCTGCCCTGCTGTGCAGAGGGCACCCAGGCCAGCAGGACGGTGCTGAGGGCACTGTCAATGTCAGGCTGAGCAGACATGCAGCCTCCTCCCTGAGAGGCCCCAGAACCGGTGGCCAGCAGAGAGGACTTGCATGCTCTTCTCTGGTCCCTAAACACTGAGCGACTCACCTCCCTGCCCCAGGGGACAGAGACAGAGGAGCCCCAGCCCCGCTCATTGGCTGACCACACTTGCAGAGTCTTCTCGCGCTTCCTCTTGTGCCATGCCCCCTGAGATGGTAAGGTACGGCCCCTTCGAGGCTGGCAGTGGAGGCAGGAAGGGCGGGGGGAGGACGCCTCTCCTGGGGTCTCACGACCAAAGCCAGGTGTTCTCCCGGCTCCCCAACCGGCGCTCTGTCCAGCCTTGCCATGCGTGTCATCAGTGCTGTTGGTATCAGGCAGATACAGCAGTCTCTGTCCAGGTCTGTGTCCACCTGGAGTCGCCAGGCAGGGCCGTTCCGGGCACTCTGAAGCTCCGTCTGTCAGCCACAGTCACTGAGTAAGTTATAGTGGCCACCTGCTTGGAACTTGAGGGGCTCTCGTGGAGGGGATCGAACAGGTGGAAAGGACATCTGTGCAGTTCTTGGTTAAGCCCAGAGCTCACAGGCAGCTTTGCCGCACAGTCCCCCATAACTCTGGCAGCAGCACCTGGTCCCAGGCACCTGCATCTCCATCCGGAGGGCACCACTGCCGGAGACCTGCACTTGGTCCTCACTGGAGTTCAGAGGTGCTAGATGGGGGGTGGGCTGCTCCCCAGGACCAGCCTCAGCCAGGAGGGGTAGAGGCAAACACCCCACTTCCTCACATCTGCAGAGGAGACTTGCCCAGTGTCCCCTCCCCATCTTTGCAGGCCCCAGGTGGGCTTGTGCCCCGGCTGCCCACGGTGGTGACCACTCCTATTTGTGGCCTTTCTCCCATCCCAGCCTCAGGCGGAACAGGTGGAGAGGGAGTCTGACCGAGGAGGGTGGCCGCATGTGTGCAGTGCCGGACGAGGGTCATCCCACGGAGGAGGCCGAGCCTGGCCCGAAGAAAGGGGAGCACCACACGAGGAGAGGCCCCAGGGCAGGCTGGAGCCCGCTGTGTTCAGAGCGGTTACAGCCATCAAAAGGACAGTGTGCCATTCTCAGGTCTCCCCATAAGGCTTGACCCAGTGTGGGGCACAAAAAAGACAAGTTTCTCTCTACCAGGAAACCAGCGAGACACAGCAGCAACACACAGCTGCCCTTCCAGGGGCTGTGTGTCAGCCCTGCCCACTAGGGAAACAGCCCCCTCAGGTCCCCACGTGGCAGCCCCAGTGAGCCTTGCTCAAGGCCCAGAGCTCAGGGTTGCATGGGAGCATCCTGCCTTCGCCCTGGAAGTCACGCCACCCCCGCGCCAGTCAGTGTCGGAGTCTCTCCCACCCCAGGCTTGGCCAGGCCTCCTGGGTGAGGACGGCCACGACACTCTCAATGTCTTGATCAGCTCCCACAGGCCACCGGTGGGGAGTGCGTGGGTACCAGGCCTGTGCTGCACGCCCTCCTGGGACCTCCCCACGGAAGGAGCGCAGTGTCCTGAGGCCCAAAGAGAGACTGGGCCTGCCATGGGCCGGAGAGATGAAGTGCCCCCCTCGCTGGGACCCAGGCCACCACAGTCAGGGCCAGGACACACAGGGCTGCAGGAGGCAGGGTGCTCATGTGGACTGGGGGTGATCCTGCAGTGGCCAAGGTAAAGTACGTGAGTGAGCCCAGCAGCCGGGGAAGGAGCATGTGGGGTGGGGGTGTGGTTAGTTGTGAGGGCCCTGGGGCTAGCCTCTACACGCCCACTGTCGCCACCCCCCGTGTGGCCTGCACGGTGGAGAGCAGGGCTCAAAGACCCGCGTGCAGGTGAGAAAACCTGCGCTGTGCGTGTCGACACCCCCCTGCCCAGATGCCGTGGAAGGTGAGCAGGACCAGGGGGAGATCAACGCAGCGAGGATGCTGGCTGGAAAGAGCTCATAGGCCTCCCTCCAGGCCCTGCCTGGTCTTACACGGGGGCCAGTGGAGCCTCTGGCCGGTGCAGTGCCGGCAGTGGCCTCCGGGAGGTGGGTCGCGGCAGCTTCATTTTCTTGTGCTTTGGACTCCTGGGTGCGCTGACGGACACACGCTCCATCATGGAAAGGGCAGAGTTTACAACTGGAAGCAGGGTGGGAGCCTTCGCTCCAGACCAGGTCTGACCGACCGCAGGGCTCCAGGGCTCCCCACGGCTGAGCCTCTCCTCCCTGACTGCCCGGAGCCCGAGGTGGCTGTGAAGGGGAGAATGGTGTACACCATCACCCCTACATACCTTGTCTGGACCCCCATTCTGGGGTGTCCACTGCCTGCCTCAGGACAGGCCAGCTCCCCTTAGAGGCCGAGCTGGGAGCTACAGCTTTCAGGGCTAGAAGAGGGAAGGAAGGCAGTCCCCCTCCCCCAAGAGGGGCGAGGACAGGGAGCCACAGCAGGGCTGTCCTGGCTGGCCATGAGGCAACGGAGGGCTTCCAGAGAGTTAGGGTTTGGGGAGTGGTCCTGTCCATGGGTGCAGGAACCCCTCAGATTGGCTGGGCTCTGTGTCCACGACTCTTCCCCAGTGCTGCGGGGCCACTGTGGAGTGCTGTGGAGCACAGTGATGCTGGGTAGTGACGTCATGTTGTGAGTGCAGGCAAGACCTCTGGCAGCTGCTCCTGGGATGAAGAGGGGTCTAGGTTGTCCTCCAGGGGCCCTTCCATTCGTCTCCGCACCCCAGAGGCCAGCAGAGCCTGCACTAGAGGCCTATGGGGAAGGAGAGGGGACAGAGGAGGCTGAGCCTGTGTTAGGGTGTGAGTGGCACTGCCTGCCCAGCATCAGGTGCGTGGTTTGTAGATGGAAGCTGGTAGCGGGGACACTGACCCTGGACACGGGAGGGTGAGGAGGGCACTCGCTGTTGGCCCCAAGATTGGCTTCCAGACAAGTCCCCACCTTGCTGACAGGGTAGCTGCAGGCTGGAGATGCTGGCAACCTGTGCGCCCCAGGGCGCTGTAGGACGTGCTGGGAGGGACATAGCCTGCGGAAGCTGTCACAGCGCCCCTACATATACACACACACACACACACACAGCTCGGCAGGAGCCGCCTCCATGGTTTAGCCGGGTTACTGGTGTTGGAGGCACAGTAAGCGCCTGGGAAGCTCAGAGGAGCTTTGAGCCCACCACAGTCAGGAGGATGGTGGGGAGATAGGCAAGGGTGACCCATCTCTGCCCGGGCCTGGACATATCCCGAGGAGCCGGTGGCCACTAGCACTCCTGAGTAGAACATCCCATGGCCATGCTGTCTGCCGGCTGTCCACGTGGCACCCCAGCAGCTCCATCACCACCCTGGTTCTGTCCGTGTCCCAGGCCCGGGCATCGCTCTGGCTTGGTGGGTGGGGGACAGATGTGAGCAAGACTCTTCCTCTTTGCCAAAACCAACCTCTGATCAGGCCCGGGAAGAAGGCACCTGGCAGTGGCTCCTTGCCGCGGCGCGAGTGGTTCTGCAGTGGGCTGAGACCTTGGCGTGTTCAACGCCAAGTAGCTCTACAGGCTGGAGGCCCGGGCTGGCTAGGGGGTGGTCCCGGGGTCTCCCAGGGACGGACACCCAGCCGGGCACAGGCGAGGGGTGGGAGAGCGCCGATCTTGTCAGAGCAGGGAGGCTCCCAGAAAGCAAATGGATCTGGTTGTATTGAGCATGGCAATTGATTTTTTCCTAAATAAACATGCAGAAGGAAGCGGTCATGGGCGTCTGTTTCTGACAGAAATCAATCGACCCCAAATTGGCAGAAAATCGAGAAACATGAGCAAGTACAAGAGGAAGAGGTTGGGCATCCAGGCTTATCTGGTGAGGGAGGCAGGAGGAGAGACACAGACATGCACAACCCAGCAGCATCCCTTTCCCACAGCAGCCCCCCGACTGCCGCCCTTCAGCAAATGCGGTGGAGGGAGGGGCAGCTGTCATTCTGTGAGCCCTGACTTGGGGCCAAGCCAGCGTGAAGCCCTTTCTGAGTGTATCGTATTTAATCTGCTTATCCCCACTTTGTGGACGAAATCACCGAGACCCCAGGACCAAGGCTATGCAGGCTGGGGCTCCAGCCCGTCGGCCTCAAAGCCCGTGCCCCGCAGCACCACTCTGTTGTCTGTGCACACACAAGCCTTGCCTGGAGCCCTAGACTGCCCTCGGAAGTAAGGGGAGGAGCCCCGGGCCCCGCACAATCCATGCCCAGCAGCCCGGTCATTGGCCTTCACCCCAGAATGGAAGGCGAGGGGCCCACACTCGCTGTCCAGGGCTCAGCCAAGCCAGGCACAGGAAGTTCTGCATCCTCCAGGGCCCGCCCTGCTCGGCTGACATCCCACAGAAGCCTCAGTTTACCTGCTGTGCCCGGCCAGTGCCCCTGCCCACCGCCGTCACCAGCAAGAGGAGCGATGTGCCACGGTGCGTCGCTGGCCTCAGCTGCCAAGCTCTGGCTCGCCAGCGAGCACCAGGGGCCTGTGAGTCATGGGCTGTGCAAAGCCTCCTTTGTCTCTTGGCTGCACACTTGTATACACGTGTTTGTTTTGAAGTCATCCAGCTCTGGGAGTGTCCCTAATTACCTTAAGCAGGGCTTAATAGTACTGTTAACTAAAGCTCTCTAATCTTTGAGGCTAAGGACCCAAAAGCAGCCTGTAAGGTAGGATTAAGACAAGCGCAAACTATTACAGAGTGGAGCAGGGCCAGCTCCACTGAGGCCATCCCCCTCTGGCTGCTGCCCACTCGGCTCTGGCTGCTCAGCCGGTGCTCGGCAAATGCCGTGGGTCAGACGGATCCTCGCATCAGCACCAGGTGCACCACGCATTGCGTGCTCCATGAGCATCTGTGGGATGGGTTGCCCAGCAGACGGATCAACAAGGGTCATGACGCCTAGGGCTGTTCGTGAGCCCTCTCTGAGGACCAAGGACTAAGTCTCACTGCAGTCACCTCCTCCTCTCTTCCAGGGGACACGTGTACCGTGGCCGGCTACGCCCATCTGAAGAACGTGCTTGTAGCGCTCCATACCCAACGGCAGCCACTGCAGGAGAACGGCAGCCGCGACCCTGCCTCCCAGCAGCGCCTCCTGGTGGAGTCTCTGTTTCAGGACCTGGACAGAGACAGCAACGGCCACCTCAGCGGCTCTGAACTGGCCCAGGTGGGTACAGGCTCAGGGACAGTGGCCCTATGGGCAGCAGGGACACTGAGGACCACGTGGGAGCCCATGTTAGGACAATTGTTTGTAACTGTCCTGGCCAAGGAGGCCCGAGGTGCTCCCGGCCTCCGAACATCCTACAAACAAACAGTGTTCCTTACTTCTTCCCAGCAGCCTCTCCCAGCCACTCTGCACAGATAGAGACGTAGCCCCCTCAAAGGGGCTGGTCCCTGATGCTGCCTTCATCCAGCCCGGGGCTTTCCCCAGCAGGAAGGGTCAGGGGAGCAGCACTGGCTTCCGGCAAACATCCGTGGAGCTGCACGCTGGGCAGCCCCAAGCCCTCTGCCCTGAGATGTCACCAGCCCTGGATATCCAAATGCCAGCCTGTTTCTTGCAGGAAGTTCTGTGTGCACTCCCACGCCCACCTCCTGTTTGGGAAAACCTTGGCCTTGGACCCTGTGGTTGGCCTGCCTCCCCATCACATGCACACCCTTGGTCCACACGGTGGTGCGAGGGTAGTTAGTGTCTGTGATGTCAAAAAGGCAGGGAAAGCTGAGCCTCCTTCCCTGGGGCCACAGCCTCTGCCACCTGCCGGGGCACCTGCGGGGCCCTTATGGCCCAGCGGCTGAGCCTGCCAGTGAGCTCTGGGAGACACCCTCCCTTCCCTGCGCCTTCACTTCTCATCTGTGAGCCTCGCAGTGTCCACAGGAGGGTTCAGCGAGCTCAGGCCAGGTGCCCGGCACGGGCTCTGTGCTCAGCGATGGCAGTGGCCACAGTTGTCATCCTGATCGTCTTTGCCATTATTTCCTGAAACCTCTCAGCCACCCTCCGCTGTCAGGGAGAGACTCTGTCATCTCACGTCACAGACCTATGCAGATGGGGAAACTGAGGCTGGAGGAAATCGAGCCACTGGCCTGAGCTGTGTGCACTGCCCAGCCACAGGAGACCCAGCCCCAGTGAGCTGCTCTCCTTCTGGTCCCAGGGGCTCCCTTGGGGTGAATGGCTCCCACCAGAAGGTTCCACATAGTGTCTCGAGGTCTGTGGAGATAGCAGGTGCTCACAAAACCCAAGAAAGGAGCAGCCAGCCCAACGTCTGAAACACAGGCTCCCCGGCTCAGGGACTTCCACACCAGCCAGTCCCAAGCCTGATTCCAGGGAGCTCACTCTGCTCTCCCAGACCTGGGCCGCATGTACAAATTGTACAGCCAAGGAGGCCTGCTGCCCAGCCCTGCCAGCATGTCACCAGCTCCCTCAGCACAGCCCACAGCTCTGACGGAGACCCCAAGGGCCAGGGCCAGGCATCCCCAGGTGACCCGGGCTGCCCTGGTCCTGTTAGTTATGGTTGCCTGTTGAAAGAGACTCCTGACAGTTCCCCTGCTGCAGGCTGGTCAGGGAGAAACACGGGCAGAGGCAGCTGTGAGCTCTCGGCACCCAGGCCCACGCGGCTCCCAGGTAGGTGCAGGTGGACAGAGCCATCCCGGGCGTGTTGCTCCCCGGGGCAGAGACGTGGCTTGAGGCAGCCAAAGCCGTTAACTGGCGTGGTAATTGGACTATGATTTCCTCTTTAAAATTTAATACACTTAAAGTCCATTTCATAAATCTGCCAGACAGAGCCCAGCGAGAATGGGCCTTTCCCTGACACTGACACAGAGGTGCGGGGAGAGCTCGTGAGCCCCACGGAAAGTTCATCAATTTCCAATGCAGAAATAGGCAAAGGGAAATTTCCATCTGGGGAAGATTGATCTGGAGCGTTACGGCTGATCTCCCTTTTATCGAGCACCCTTCCTGGCCGGGTGAAGGGTCATTTTTTTAACATTATCACATTAAATTGCCTTTAATATAGCGGGCAAACTGAGAATGTTAAACAAAGAGAAGATGCCTCTGCTGCTCTTCCCTTCCGCCCCACGCCGCAAAATAAAACTAATGGTTCCTTCCTCCTGAGTTGTCCTTAGCGTGCTGCTTGCGGCACCTCTATTCCAGGCCCTCTGGCCGCCAGTGCCAGCTCAGCGCAGGAGCCTGGAATTTCAGTGCCAAGTTCCCAATGGCCTCTGGGTGGTCACACTGGGGAAGCCTCAGCGTCCTGTGGCCCAGTCTGTGACCAGAGAGGAGCTCACGAGGGCCCCCCTGCAGCCCCTGTGCCAGAATCCTTAGGGCAGCTATGTGCGTCGCTGGCAGGACAGGACAGGGCAGGCAGGGCTGGGGCTCAGGCCTCGGTCAGCAGAATGGCACCTGCCCCTCCTGAGGGTGTGCTGTCACCCGGCCAGCAGGTGCTAGATGGTGCATTGACGAAGCACTGAGTGGCCACAGTGAGCTCAGCCACCATTTGCCTGGGTCCCTTCTGTCCTTGGTTGCCCCAGCTACAGCGCAGAGGGACAGACCAGGTGGCTTCAAGGGCCCTTCCCATGTCAGACCATCTGTAGGGGTCTTTCTGCCCCCTACTAAGGCACTGAGTTCTGGTCTAGACTCCAACTGCTGTGCGATCTTGAGGCAATCACTTTCCCTCTCTGAGCCTCAGTTTTCTCATCTAAAAGACTAGGGGTTGTAAGAGACAAACCGAGAGCTGCGCATGCTACCTGAGACCCTCCAGGCATCCCAGGAGTCGCCCCTGGGCCTGGGTCATCTCCCAGCAAAGCCCTCAACTCTGGACTCACTATGTGCTCTGGCCTTGTCCCCCTCCTCACCCCACAGCATGTGCTAAAGGACCAGGACCTAGATGGGGACCTGCTGGGCTGCTCACCTGGTGACCTCCTCCGATTTGACGACTTCAACGGCGACGGCTCACTGACCCTGCAGGAGTTCCTCACGGCCTTCCGTAAGTTCAGCCCACATGGGAGAGGCTTGTCCACACGGCTGCTCCTGCACCTGTTGGGTCAGGGCCTGGGCCCTCTCCTCGGGTGTTGCCCAGGTTGGATTCTTTGAGGAGCAATGGCGGTTGGATTTCTTTTGCCGTAGGCGCCGAGCTGTAAGACAAAGAGGAAAGGAGAAGGGGTGACACCAGCAGAGCTCGCCCTGTTCCTTGGAGAGGACGTTTCTCTCATTCGGGGACCCAGGACTGGGACTGGAGCAGAGCTGGGGGACACAGCCAGACTCCCTGGGGGTTCTGCGTCTGCACATGGAGGGAACAGACTTTGGGGCTGTCCTCAGTATGTGGCCTGGCCCCAGCAGGGAGCCCTAGGGTCTGGAGACTTGCCCAGGCGGGGGCAGGGAGCTGCAGCTTCCCAGGGACAGTAGGGAATGAGGGTCCAAGATGAAAAGAGCTGGGGGCCCTGCAGAGACACAGGAAGTCGGTACTCTCGTGCCAACAGAGTGAGCATGCGAAGTGGCCCTATGTGGAGCCCCTGGCGCGCCACGTGTGGATGGGGTGTCTGAGCACCTGTGTCTCCCTGTGGTGACCTTACGTTGACCGTGGATGGAGCAAGGGCAGGGCCTAAAGGAGATGTGCAGGTGCTGCCGCGCCCCCTCCCCCCACGGCCCCAGTCAGGCCTGCAATGACAAGGGGGGATGGGCGGGGCTAGGCCCAGCCTGGACACTGCAGGGGACGTCCTTGACCCCAAAACCAGGAAGCCCCTTTACCTCCAAGGGCGTTAAGACCGCTCTGGGCCAGTCATGGGTGTGTCCTGTGTCTGTGCCGGGACGTGACCCACAGGCTCAGGACGCCCAACCACGGGCCCTGGCACTGGGGAGCTGGGCGTGAGCCCCTGCCTCGGTCCCACCTTCCCCTGGTGCTCAGTGCCCAGCAAGGCGGGCCTGCTCCGTGTCTGTGTCTGAGCTGTAGTTGCTCCCAGCACCCACAGGCCTGAGAAGGAGGCCTCGGGATCCACTGGTCAGAAGGGCTCTGGAGGCAACGAGAAGAGGGACATGGGATCCCAGAAGAGAGAAATGAGTGTGGGTCCTCCCCGTGGGAAGTGTGCCTGAGTGCGATGTGGCCGGGACCTCCCCACTCTGGAGCCGCCTTCCTACCGGGGACCACAGCCCAGCCCTGGGCGTGATGCGCTCTGACCCCGTGGGCCCCCTGCCTTCCTCCTCCCATCCGTCTTTGTGAACGACTGTGCATGTCTGTGACTGGAGGTGTTCGCTCTGTGGGCCATGAGTTTTATTCCCAGAAATACGTCTCTAAACATTTTGGAATGTGTGGAAGTAGCGGCAGCTCCCCAGCCCTGGCTCAGGATCGCCGGCTGTTAAACCATCGGGAATGTTGCCAGCAGCTGAGTGGTTGGTGGCTCCTATGTGGGCCTTGGGAACTCCAGAGGCATCTACACCACACACGTGCCACCTGCTTTCATTCTCCGGAGAGGCCGTGGTTAAGCGTGGACCTGTCTGTGGCTGGACAAGAGCCTCGCGCCTGTCCTCCATGTCCACTTCCCGTCCTCTCTCCTGCATCCGCTGTCCCAGACTGAGATCCCCGATGACTCCAGTCCCAGAGACCAGCCAGGTCCTTTATAGGGACAGCAGCACCCCGGGTCAGGAGAGAAGGGCGAGTTTTCTGGGGACAGCTCTAGGCCATCCATCCCACAGTTACTGTCTGAGCTCAGCCCCCCGTGCAAAAGAGGCTGTGGAGGGAAAATCTGGAGCCTGCTGAGAGTCCGAGACCATGGCTGGACCTGGGGGTCGGGGGCATCTCCAGGCGCCGCTCCTCTTAGCCCCACAGCAGCTTTGTTGGGCCCCAGCCTGGTACCAGGTCCTGCGGCTGCCTCTGCTCCATGAGCTGCATTCCTGGGGGCGGGGTGGGGGGGAGGCTGTGGTACAGGAGGAGGCCTGCCTGCTGCCCCATCAAGGTCATGATCAGCCTAAGCTGCTCTGCAGGAGGGGCACAAGCCGCCTCCCCTCCGCCGTCTGTCTCACGCCGAGCAGTGCGGTGTCGGCTCCCTTCTTCCTGGATTATTACTTGAAAAGCCTTACACTCATCATTCTTGAAGCAAATCAGATTCTGCCGTCGCCTTGGACTGGTTTTGAACCAGGGAGCCAAACCATTCATCACAGCCCAACCCAAATAATAGATCTGCGATAGAAGGCAAACATGCAGCCATTAAGGCAGCCACAAGTGAGGTGACCCAGCCATAAAGGCTTGACACGCAGGCCCTCGGAGCGCAGGTGGACCAGTGGCGTTCATGGTCACGGGACCTCGAGATTCCTGTCGCTCTTGGTTCAGTGCATTTTAAGCAGATCACTGAAATGAGACATGCAGGTACCTTCCCGGCAATCAATGGGCATTAACGAAATCCCACTAAAACCCACAAAGTAGTGCCTCACGCATTCCAGCAACAACATTTTGGATTTAATTTTCAAGAGTGGAGCTGACGGGCCGGCAGGGGTTGCGACTTTGAAGTTTTGTTTCCTAATCCCTTTTTCGGCAGCGTCCTTGGGTGCAAAGCAGCTTGGGGTCTGCAGGCGACTCCAGCTGGGTGCCTGCCAAAGCAGACATGGTTGCTCTGCCACAGCAGGTTGGGCCTGGGTATGTTTGCCCTCAAGAAGCGTGTTGTGTTGACGCAGTTCCGAGCCTGGGAGAGGGCAGTCTCTTAAATCGTGTCTCGCCATGCAGCTGGGCCGGTGTTCCCTGCAGTGTGCAGGTGGCTGAGGGCGGTGCCGGCTCTGGAGCTGGCTGCTGGGGCTGCACCTCCGAGGAACCGGGCGAGGCCAGGTGCCTCAGGCATGGCACAGTGCTCGGTGGTCCATGTGGTCTCTCTCTAGCTGTCACATGGAGCTGAGGCTCGCCAGTGTGCACCTCAGTACAGCGTCTGCTGCTTCCCAAATCAAAGGCTCATCTAGGAACTAAAGGCCCAGGGTCTGCGCAGCACCCAGCCTCCGCCGCCCGCCCCGCTCTGCTTGCCAACAAGGAGCAGAGACCCCATCCCTGAGGTCCCCGGTGACAAGGAGCACGGGGGACTCCTGTGTGTGCATCCCAGCCAGTTCCTCTCACGGCTGCTCGTCAAAAAGACTTCTCCATTAGGCATGTTTTTACCCTTTTCCCAATGCTCAGCTTGGGATGGTGGGAAAAACATGTTGCTTAAATGAGGGTTTTTTTTTTTTTTTCACACTTTATATTCAGTACAAGTGTCTTCTGCATGTTAGAAAGATACTTGTCCTCTTAATTAATCCTACGAGGGCAGCCCCAGCTTCTGTGTTGGATGCGAGGGAAGGGTTTGGGCAGCCGGCTGCATGGGGGGAGGGGCTTCCTGCATTAACATTCTGGGGTCGGGAGCCCTGTGCCCCAGTGCCCCAGAGCGCTGACCGAGTGGGATGCCAAATGCCCTCCCTGGCCTCTAGCACTCGTCAACTCCATCAGACGGGAAGGCGGTGCTGTAATCTGCTTACTGCGCTGCCTCTGCGGCCAGGGCACCTCTGTGCGGCGGGAAACAGTGCCTGGGAAATGGATCGTGGTCCTGTGCCGTCATTGCCACGGCCTGAAAATGTGAGTGGTTCACTTCCCATGTCCGGTTCCTCTGCCTGCGTGAGCCGTGCCCTGCGCCCGTCCTACCCAGAGCTGCACATGCGAGGAGCAGCGTGGTAACCTGAGCCAAGGGCGGTCCCCCCGCTACCCTGTGCACTGGCCCTTGGCATCTGGAGGGTCTGTGCAGCTGGGAGCTGACCTGGGAAGGACACCGCTGTTTGCTGCTGCTGTAGGTTTCTGAGTTTCAGCTCGTGGGGAGCAGGATGGCACAGAGCACGGGCTTTAGCAAAAATCCTCACTGGATTGATTGGGCTGTGCAATTTGGAGAGCAAGGCACACCTGGGCACTGCTCTCTGTGTTGGCTGAGGCCAAGACCACCGATGCCAGTGGCTGCCCTCACCCCAGAGGAGGAGGACGGCCACCTCATGCAGGGTTTGCAAATGAAGTGGCCAGCATTGGACTCGCTGCCTTTGGCCCCTCACTGGCTGAAGCAGAATTGAAAATTGGAAGCTGGCAGGTGGGAGTCTCGCTCCCTTCCTGGGGATGGGTGGGGTGCTGTCTCGACTCCAAGGGGAGAGGGGCGGGCTTCATGGAGACTGGGCGTGCCACGCTCTCCTGGGGCAGAGCTCCAGGGCTGAGTGACCGTGCCGTCCGTGCCACTCTGGGCTCCTCACACCTGAGCCACGTGGAATGAGACCCGACGGGCGCCTGGCTCACCACAGCATGTCAGGTCCCCGTGGACAGATGAGGAAACTGAAGTGCAGGGACGTAGCTGATGCAAGGTCACACAGCCAGCAGGAAGCAAAATCAGGACTGAACTCACGTCTGAGTCCAGAACTTTCTCAGGTTCTAGCATCCATCTAGCATACTTGGCAATTCTCCTGCACTCTCCAGTGAGAAGAACCTCACTGTCCCCAGGGTGATTTCCCTTTACCCCAAGCTCCAGCTCCATGGTGGCCTCCTCCAGGAAGTCTTCGCTGATTTCTCCCCCTCTGTCAAGCCCACACAGCTTCATCTGTGTGACCACAGCCTTGGGTTTCTCTCCCCATGGAAACAAGGCTGCAGCCTGATGGCCAAGAGTGGGGACTGCAAAGTCCAAGTCTGACCAAGGTTTGAATCATTGTTCTGCCTCTCACCGGCTGTGTGACTGAACAGCTTAGGCTGGCTTCAAGGCCCCATCTGTGGGTAGGCATAACCACCAATAGGGCCATTCAGGACTGGCAGTGATTAGCATGGCACTTGGCACGCAGTAGGTATCCAGTGGATGCAGACATGGTCAGAGATGGAGTTGGAGACGCCAGGGTGTGTCCCACAGCCCCCACCTATGTGGGGCCACTGCTGTCCTGCCCACTGTTGACCCCAGGTACCTGAGGCCCAAGGCTGTTCTGTTTGCCACACCTCCTGCCTGGCATGGGGCCTGGCCCTGGAGGCCCAAGCTAAGTGTTGCTCGGTGAGGGCTTCGGAGATGTGGAGAAATGCAGTTTGGAGCAGAGGCATCCAGACACGATGTGACCATGACCCAGGACCCCAGTGGGCCTTGACACACCTCCCGAGGGACCCTGGGAGGAGGGAGCAGAGGAAAGGCCAGGTTAGGACCTCACAGCTGGACCCGTGGAGGGCAGCATCAGTCAGGCTGGACCAGGGCAGCCAGGGCACCCGTGTGGCCGCCCTAGCAGCTCTAACGTCCCTCATCCGCCCAATGAGCGACCGACTGTGAGGTGACCCCTGCTGCCACATGAGCTAATGATGCCTCCATGGAGATCCAAGCCGCTCAACCTGGAGAGCTCACGTTCAGCTCTCCTCGGGGTGCGGTGACGGTGGGCTGGGCGGCCCCTGCCCAGTGCTTAATCACCTACCGCCTGAGAGCTGCACTGGGACACAGGGCTGCCTCTCAGCCCCTCGGGCCCTGCTGAGCATGGCCACGCCCCTGGTAGAGGCAGCACACGCTGGCCAGGGGATCCTGCACAGCCTCCCCACCCCTCGCCCACTCCTGCCATCCCACCAGGAGGTTGGCATTGCCATCTGTGCAAATCTGCACTTGGGGAAATAATTTACAGGCACAGGACACAGCTGTGTTGTCCTCCGAGCTCAGCTCCTGGGAATCTAAAACACAGCAGCACAGCCTCCCCGTCTCCCCCAGAGCCCCCAGCCACATCCCCCTACCTGGAGGAGGACACAGCATGTGGTCTGGGCCCTCTGCCACTGCCCAACGAAGAGTGGAGACTGTGTGGCTGCAGAAGCTCCGGGTAGCAGAGCAGGCTCCTCAAGCTAAAGCCCACAGCCCAGAGACCCACTTTCCACAACTCAGGCGTGCAGAGCTGTGAAGGGAAGAGTGCTGGGATGGTGCGGGTGGGGGGAGGGGGAGGGCAGCGCTGTGGTGTAGCAGGCTAAGCCTCTGCCTGCAGGACCAGCATCTCGCATGGGTGCCTTTTCGAGACCCAGCTGCTCCACTTCCGATCCAGCTCCCTGATAATGTGCCTGGGAAAGCAGCGGAGGGTGGCCCAAGGACATAGGAGACCAGGAGGAAGCTCCTGGCACCTGGCTGCGGCTTGGCCCAGCCCCGCCATTTGTGGCCATTTAGGGAGTGAACCAGCAGGTGGAAGATCTGTGTGTGTGTGTGTGTGTTCCCCTGTAATTTTGACTTTCAAATAAATAAATTTTAAAAAAAGAGGAGTACTGGGGGATCTAGAGCGAGGTTGGGCTGAAGATCTCTGAAGGAAGAGAGCATCTGGGCAGGGCCAGCCGGCGTGGGGTGGCCAGGCAGGGCGGGGCAGGGGCGAGTGGGCACCAGGAAGGCAGCATTGAGACCGGGAAGCCTAGTGGGTAAACAACGAAGCGCTCACAGAGCCCACTCTCAGAGAAGCTCCCAGGGGGGACACAGCTATGGGCAAGACCGCACAGGCCCTGCCCAGCAGGCACAGAGACAGCTGGGAAATAAGACGGCAGAGAACAAAGTAGGAGCTGAGACAGAGCCCCCGGGGCAGGGCTACCTGCCGTCCACAGACAGGGCAGGGCAGGAAGGGACATTTGGGTGAGCCCCCAGCACCTGATTGGAGATGGTGAGGTCAGTGAATGGTGCTGAGGGCCGAGGAGCTGGGGTGCGCGAGGGGCCACGCCGCGGCGGAGCAGAAGTCAGACGAGAGCCTGGGCCAGGCAGAAGGCGTCCTGAAGGACTGAGGCTCTGTCACGGCAGGGCCCTGGCCCAGGCAGGTCGAGGGGAGGAGCCTGAGTATCAGCTGGGGTTGGCCCTGGAGGTCTTCCATGCTGCACAGCGAGGCGGGGGAGTGACAGGGCTGCAGTGTCTGAGCTGCCCCCTGTGCTGAGCCCCTCAGCAGATGTCCAGCAGCGGCCTCGGCCCGCGAGGAACAGGCTGGCGGGGACGGGGCTGGCCCCTGCAAATCAGGGCTCTGGAGCAGGCCTGTCTCTGCCGCCATCACACCAGGAGGGGTCGATTTGGAGCCAGAACCCACCCATGCGTGCCGGCCCTGTCTCCCTGCGCCAGCTTCTCCTTCCTCCCTCACTTGGAAGTTGCAAACCCTGAGCAGCTGCATGGTGGGGCCCGGCACTTTCTAGGAGTCTTCAAGCTCTTTCCATTTTTAAAGATCCCAGCTGGAGGCTGTCAGTGGCCTCGGTGCAGAGCAACTGAATAGCAGAAAATGAGCTAATTACAGGTTGTTATTGAAAATCTATTATGTACAAATTGCAAAGAAAACTTATTAAAACATGATGCTTTGTGATTAAAAAAAAAAAACACCCTCTTCTTGGAGAGAGAGGCAGGTGGGAGGATGAACACCCAGTCCATCACTGTCCCTGGGACCAGGACCACCTGCAGGGCTGCAGAGCCGTCCCCTGGCCCCATGTCACACCACCCAGCCCCGTGTCGCACACCATGGAGGAACCCAAGATTTTTCACCGAGAGCTCCCTGAATGTTAGTAAACACTCAAAAACAGCTGCAGAGCAAGCAAATAATTCCATTACAAAGAAATCAAATGCAATTATTTAGATCGGCTTTTCAGCAGAACAGGACCACGTTACACTTGTGCAGCTCAGGGGTTTTGCAAGGTTCTTGTGCAGACGGCAGGCACTTAAGCACTGAAGGTCACATCCTGCTCTCCCAGCAGGCTCCCTGACCCTGGGGTGGCGCGCAGGTCTGAGGATTGGCACAGCTGCCCAAGGAAGAGGATCCTTGTATGTCCAAAGCTGCCCCCTGCCAGGCAAGAGACCAGGAAGCAGCCCGGGGTTTCCCCTAGCCCGGCTGCCTCCTGGGCCTCCAGCAGCATCCCCCTGCCTTTGTGGGCTCAGAGGTGAGGAGGGAGGACTCCTTGGTGCATGTCTGGAGGGCAAACCCTCCTGAGGCTGTGTCAGCCCACGGAGGGTGCTTGGAGCACAAATCCCTTGTCCTCTGCAGGGTGCGTCTTTTCCTTCCTCCCCAGCCTCCTTTTCTCAGGCTCCGTGGCTGTGTCTACAGACCCTCCACCTCCACCGCTACCGGACCCCACTTGTGGGCTGCACACAGAGCTGGTGGTGCCCCGAGGTTAGGAGCACTCGGATGGAGGAGGAACTCTACTCACATGGGACATAGCAAGTGGGTGAACCGCTTGTGGGCCACACACAGGGCTGGAGGGCACGCAGAGGCCCCAACACGAGGGTGGCTCTTGTTGGGAGCTGGCTGGAGAGCAGGACCCTGGGACTCTGCATAGGTCTCTGGATAGGCCTGCAGAGACTGTGGTCAGCAGGTACACAGGCCCCAAAGGAGGCAGAGTTGAAAACCTCAGACTGCGGGTGGTGACTCAGCTTAGGTTTCCTGGAAACCATCACCTGCAGCTCGCTGGTCCTTACCTTGTCCTGACGCTCACCGAAAGCTTTCTCGGGCCCTCCCTCGGTGCCAAGGGCAGAGGCATAAAGATGATAGGTTTCTGGGATACAGGCAGAAACTATGATAGTCCAGATGGTAAGCGAAGAAGGGAGCAGAGGGGCCACAGCAGTAGCTCAGGAGGCTGGAAAGACAAAGGGAGCGTACGGCCTGCCCTGAGAGGGCTGTGTGGTGCAGACGCAGCCATGTTGGGCGTGTGTGTGTGTGTGTGTGTAGTTAATTTATTTGAAAGGCAGAGTTATAGGGAGTGGGGTGGTGGGAGGCAGAGGGAAAGAAATTCTTCCATCCCTTGGCTCACTCCCTAAATGGCTGCAATGGCCAGGACTGGGCCAAGCCAAAGCCAGGAGCCTGGAACTCCATCCTGGTGTTTCTATGGGTGACAGATGGAAGCACTCTGGCCAGTACTTGAACCTGTGACCATATGGAATGCTGGTGTGGCACGCAGAGGTTTACACTGCTGTGCAATAATGCAGGTCCCCATACTGGTCGTTTCCCCTGCAGAAGTTCTGAGCTGCAAAACCACTGAGCCTGCAGGTTTCCACTGAAGGGGGTAGAGTTGGATGGTGTGGGAGGGGCTGCAGAGAGGGCGTGGTGATCTACATCACGACCAAGCAAGGCACTCACTGCACAGCGGAGCAGGGCCGTGGAGCCCAGAGCTTTCCACGAGGTGGGTCATCAGGCTGCACGCAGTAGGTGCTTGCAAACATATGTTGAAAACATCAAAGACCATGATGAACTTTTTAAAAAGATTTCAGTAAAAAGAAAGGCTCCAAGTGGCTGTGGCAATTCCTGTTCCCCTTGTGTGGCACTAGCCAGGTTGGTGGCCCACCCTGGTTGCACAGATGGCTGGGTGAGCGGCAAGGTTCCGTGTCACCTGTAGCCACCGCTCAGCTGAGTCAGCTTTCCACCACACTCCCGTCCGCCCCCTGCTGTCCTCATTGGGCTCCTCTTTCCTCAGAAGCTGGCCTTGCACTGGTCAGTGGGAAGCTAGTCACAGCTCCCTTTATACACGAGGGCACATGACAGGTCTTCCCATATACCGTAAGGAGGCCCAAGGCCGAGAGACAGGCCAGGATTAGCACACGCTGTGCACTTGGCAGTGGTGTGTCTGGGCCCAGACCTTTCTGGGGGCCTGGGAGATTAGCAGATCATCATGGCTGCAGAAGCTGATCTTTCTGGCTATTTGTATTCTTGATGAGCAGGAGGGCGGTCCCCAGCCAGTGCAGGGTGAGACTCGGCCAGTGGGAGGTGGTCCCTATCGAGGGAGGAGCACATGTTCTGCACACGACACAGTCCTTGGAATGCTCTTGCCCAGGGTTCCCTGTTCAGCACCTTCGGGATGTGCAGTGGGGTTCTGGAGGCCCCAGGCTTTTTCTTTATGTACATAGGCTGGCATTGTGTTTGGCCCCTGGAAACCTGGTTGCAGCTGGGACAAGTGTTCACTTGAAACTGACTTGAGCCACACCTTGGGCTCAGCAGACAGAGCAGGAAAACAGCCTGGTTCCTGCACAGATTGCCAGTGAGCCCCAGCCACTGCCAGCTGTGGGCTGCAGGGAGTGGTGGGATGAGGGCCCTGGCCGGTTTGGCTGCCACCATCGGGTGACCTGCTATCCCTCTTTGGCACAGGGCACTTGGCAGTGGCTTTCCACTCTGGGCTGTAGCCAGGATTCTCACCCCTGGCAACAGACTCATTGTGCTTCCCTTCTCCCCATGAGGGTGAGCCCCAGGACGGGGTGAGCTGCCCCAGGCAGCCTGCAAGCTGGGCCTCGGGGCGCCTCCTCCAGATGGCCTGGGCCTGCCGTGGTCACACAGGTGTTACAGGCAGATCGTACCCTTCCAGGAGAGCAAAGCGCACCCAGTAGGGGGTAGAAATGACGCTCAGAGGACTCTCTCCCCTGTTCACAGGCAGCAGGGCAGGCAGGAGGGCAGCACGCTGGCTGAGCACCCCCCCACTCCCGTTCTCATCAGAGGCCCCTGGGCTCGTGCATCTCCCTTTCGCTCTGGGCCCTCACACAGAGTCTCTCCTGCCAGTTGCTAACAGCTCGCCGGAGCCCACTGTCCAGCAGCCACTGCCTGGCACCTCTCCCGACCCACGAGTTCTGAAGATGAGGAAACCTGAGGCTCAGGGAGCCCAGCTCAAAGCCATGTCGCCATTGTGCACGTGTGCTGGCTGCGCCCTGCTCCAGCCAGGTCCTCCCCATGGTGTACAGCCCTGGGGGTGGAGCCCGGGGCACCGCTCACCAGGCACTGTGCAGAGGCTGCCGTGTGTGTGTCCCACTGCTCTTATTTACCCCGGTCCCTTTAAGGAGCCGTAGCACTGCCCTGTAGAAGGCCAAGCGATGCCCAGAGCTCAGGGCTTCCAGTTCTGCAGGGACGGTGGGCCCAAGGAGCACACCTTTCATTCAGAACAGGGGTCCTCATCCTCCCTGAGTCGCCAGGGCCCCCACAGAGGGCCGCTTCTTTCTGAAACCCAAGTCCATCCGTTATCGAGCCCTTCTTGACTCCCACAGGTAGGTGAGCTTCCCCAGATGCCTCTTTGTGCCCAGGCCTGGCCCCAGCATGGGCCACAGTCTTCAGTTGTCCACTTTTGTGAAGAGGACTTAGAAATGGGCTGCTGCTGGTGCAAGTTCAAAGGTAGGGAAGCCGTGGCTGGAGACAGAAGTAGCTTTTTCTTCCTTAATTGAGGAACCAGCTCTTCCTCCATCTATCAGAGAAGTCATGGACATCAATCAGTATGTGTTCACAAGATGGTGTGAGATCCTGCCCGTGGGACACAGCACATTAGGGCAAAACCCTTTCTGATGCAATTCTGTTGGGCATGAGAAGCTGTCCTCTTGGCCTTGGTCGAAAGCCTATTTCCCACCCAGGGTTCCAACGCGGACTCTGGGGGGCAGCCCAGTGATGGTGAGGATGGGCAGGCACCTCCCCCAGGGTGGCCTCTGAGGCATCCTTGCAGAGCCTACACCGGAGCCTGCTGGTGCCCCCTGGGTCGGTCAGCCTCAGGCAGGTGCTCATGGTCCTTCTCTCAAGTACTTCTGGCAGGCACTGCCCCGGGCCACAGCGCTTGAGCCAATAGAAACCCTTGTGCTGGGGAACTGGTGTCACAGTGAGGGGACCCGGACCAACAGGGACGTAGACTAGAACCAGGAAATGCTTTTGAGAACAACAACGTGGGGGTGGGCAGAGGCAGTGGGGGCAGCAAGACCTCACTAGGGTGGTTCAGGGAGGAGAAGGCCTCATGCAGCAAGGGCTGTCAGGCCTCGGGTCAGGCAGGGAGGCCACGTGGCACCCAGTCACCAGGGCAGCCACAGCCCAGGCCCTAGGTCTGAATCGGGCTGGTGGCTGGAGTGGGGTAGGAAGGAGAGGGCACAGTTATTCGTCCTGGAGGATGCTGGAGGCCAGCGTGAGGACTTCCGTTGTCACACCAAAAAGCCAGGTGAGGGCTTCGAGTCGAGGAGTGGCGTGGTCTGGCGTGTTTCTGGGGAATCACTGCGGCTGCTGTCCCGGGGCGGGAGTAGGAGCAGACAGGTGAGCTGGGGGTGTCGCAGTCATCCTGGTGAGACGCAGTGGTGGGTAAGACCAGGTGCTGGGCCTGATGCGTGAGAGACGTGGGATCGTAGAATCATGTGAAGGTGTGGGGCCTGGGGAGATGGAGGGCCGGCGGCTGAGATGGAGGAGGCTGAGGAGGGCGCCAGGGGGTTAACTCGGGGGTGCACGGAGTTGGAGACACTGTGCAGCACGCCAGGGGCAGTGTGGAACGGGCAGTTGGGAGTGCGGAGCTGAGGTCAGCAGGCAGGGCTGAGCTGGAGGGGGATCTGGAAGCCTTCAACACGCCGGCCGCTTCCCGCTGTGAGGTTCGAGGAGACCCCTGCGTGGGTGAGGGCGCAAGAGCATCCAAGATTGAGCCCTGGAGTCCCAATGGGAAGAGCTTGGGAAGAGGAGAGGGAGCCAGCACAGGGGAGGGAGGTGTCAGAGTGGCAGCAGGACAGCCTGCAAGTGCGATGTCCTGAGAGCCAGGAGGATGAGCGAGGAAGCGGCCAGCCGCAAGGTGGGGTGAGGCGAGCCCTGTGTTTGTTGGGGGGGGGGGGGGGGGCTTGGCAACCTCCAAGAGTGGTTTAAGGAACAATCTATTAGTCCATTTCCATTGCTGTAATGAAAGACCTGAGGCTGGGTCCTTTATGAAGAAAAGAGCTGCGTTTTGCTCACAGTTTGGGAAGTTGAAAGTCCACGCAGCACAGCCACAGCGCTGGCAAGGCCCCCGCCCCCGCTGCGTCACATCGTGGCAGATGGCGTGGCTGCAGGAGCACGAGAGAGGGAGGAGGAGCAGAGGGGAGGGCCGCGTCTCATTTGATGACACCTCTCGCTTGTGAGCACCAACTGGGGTCCGTGAGAATTGCTTGATCCCCTCCGGACCCAGTGTCCCCCGTGACCTCCCGCTAGGCTCCTCCCACTAGGCCCACCCTGGGAACCACATTTCCAACCTGTGCACCCTTGGGGGACAAGGCCCTCCCAAACCACGGCAGATGGCAGTGGGGGGACATGAGACTCTCAGTGGCTTGAGTCTGAGCCGGGGTGGGAGGGAGGGACAGGAGAGATGGTGGGAGGGCTTCTGAGGAGCGTGCTGTGATGAGGAGACAGGAGGGGTGACAGCAGGAGAGAGGGGCTGCAGGGGCCCAGCATGCAGGAGGAGCTGCAGGTGTGTGTGTGGGAGTGGTCAAGTCGGAAGGGGAAACTGAGGCTGTGGAAAACGGGGGTGACACAGCTGGAGCGACTGCTTTGCATAGGCGAGGGGATGTGGGACCAGTGCCCAGGAGGAGGGCCTGGAGCCGCCATGGCTGCTGGCTGGACGGCCATGTAGCCTGGCCTGGGAGCACATCCGGGGAGCAGGTGGATGTGGGGGATGGGGGTGCAGACTGATTCTCAGTGAGTGAGGAAGCAAGGTCGTGGGAGTGAACGTGCAGGAGGAGGTGAGGAGCGTGTGGAGGTGGGAGGAGGCTGGGAGCAGCCATGTAGGAGTCAGGGGCAAAGAATGGAGAGGGTGCAGGGGTCTCTGGACAGCATTTGGGGCCCCTGCGGAGCCCCTAGTCCTGAATTCTAAGGGAACCCAGTCACGGTTCCTCCGGCCGTGTTTGACTACACAGATGTAAGCTCAGGGCACCCACACAGATGTCTCCTGGACCACAGCAGGTGTGCCACGTGGGAGGAAGTGATGCGGCAGACGGCTCAGTGCTTGGTCAGGCAGTTACGGCTCTTACTGAGGTTGAAGCCAGAGCTACGAGATGGGATGGGAGGCGAGCAGGGGTGGGCAGGAGACCTGGAGGTAAGGTTTCCAGGCCGTTCTGTAGTGACAGTGTCGGGACTCCAGCATAGCCCTGGAGTGAGAGCATGAGCCATGAAGCGCTCGCAGCGTAAGTAGCTTGGGAGCACAGATCTCCAGGTGCAACATGGGCCGAGCCTCAGGCTGCAGTCGTCCCGGACGGGCACAGAGGGGTAATCGGTGGTGCCAGGAGCCGGAGGGGTGGGTCCAGCACCCGCCAAGAGTAGGCTCTCTGGGCTGCCATCCACCTTTTATTCCCATCTCACAGAGGAGGAACCAAGACGTCACGAAGTCAGGAAACAGTGGTGGAGCCGACGCTCACATCAGGCACTCTGCTGGCTGTGCGGGGCTATCCCACAGTGCCAAGGGCGGCAGCGGGGGTGTCTGGCCCCTGTCCCCGAGACACTCGCTCTCCCATGGGGAAGGAAGACTGCAAAGCCAAGGCGAAAAGATGATGGGCTGATTAGCACAGACTACAGTGGAGCTGAGTGCAGCGGGTGCCACAGTTCATGCCCCAGTGCCGGGGTCTCTCCACAGGGGAACGGCTGGGGTCACACAGGCCGCAGTGGGCACGGGGAAGGCAGGCAAGCCAGCCAGAGGGAATAGCCAGAGCACACTGATGGACAGATGGGAAGGCCTCAGGCCATCTTGTGTAGCCAGTTTGTCAGGGACAGGGAGAAAGAAACAAGACCCTGCTGGGGGCAGCAGGAGAACCAGGGCAGCGGGACTTGGGCTCGTCGGGAGGCTGGACGCCTGACACCCCAGCGACTTCGCATGGCAGGTTTACTCTGTGTCCCCACGACAGCTCCGTGCTGCTGTCCAGTTTGCTGCCACACTGACATGGGTGTCCAGGCGTCCTGAGTTGTGTGGCTCCAGCATCTCCTACAGACGTGGCTTCCTTTACCGGATCCCCTGTGTCTGGCCGGTGGCCTCAAGACAGAGAGGGTAGATCTTAGAGGGGGGTGTTTCACATCCCAGCATGACAGAGAGGGTAGATCTTAGAGGGGTTGTTTCGGATCCCAGCAAGACAGAGAGGGTAGATCTTAGGGGGGTTGTTTCAGATCCCAGCAAGCACTGCTGGACTGCAGGGGCGGCTGGGACACAGAGGCCGCTGTGCCTGCAGGGGGAAAGGATGCGGGTTTAGGGGCCTGTCGGACCTCAGGGCTGTCGGGGAGACAGGGAGAGGTGGGACCAGAGCCATCTGGAGAAGGGCTGGTCTAGGGACGACAGCTGGGAGGAGAGGGGGCTGCAGGTGGACAAGGTAGTGCGGGCCTGGACCTGGGCGCGGGGGTGGCAGCACACAGGGGCACGGAAAGCTCGGTACTGAGGTGGCAGCGTGGGGAGCTGAGGGGCTGAGCCACGAAAGCCGGCCAGGGCACCTAAAGGCCGGTCAGAAGCCCTGAAGGTGGGGTAGCTGGGGGTGGCCGGGGACGGTCTTCGCCGCTGCACAGGCTGGCCTCAGCGAGGGGCTGGGAGGGACCTATTTTAATTTTCTTCTTGGGCCTCCGCATGACACAGAAGAAATATCACCCAACATTATTATCTCTCAGAAAATGCTCTCTGGAACCATAAAAAGGGAAATACAGTGCAGCCCGACCACAGAGGCTGCCCTTAAATCAGGGCTTCTAAATTATCCTGGCGGCGCTCTCTAATTCCTCTGGATGAAAACATTCAGGGTGACAATGTCCCTTTAAATCAACGCCCAGGGAGTTGCGGTGCAGAGTCACTGGCTTGTTTTTCCCCTGCGAGGATTTTTTTTTGTCTCTCTTCACCTTGTAATAAAATATAAATCGTAACTTGTGGGGGCAGGCTGTGCAGAGCAAGCTGTGAGCATGGATTTTCTGAAAATGAAGGTGTTTTGTTAACGGGAATCTTCTCATCTCGGAAATGTGAATTTCCAAGTTGCCAGCCATGAGTTTGCTACTTAACTTCACACTCTTAAAAAAAAAAAGAAAGAAAAAAAAAAAAGAAAGAAAAAAAAAAAAAGAACTCCCATGCTGACTCTCGGGGCGGGGGCGAGTCAGGCACAAGGAGCAACCCCAGAGCCTCCATGGTGCAGGGGCGCTCAGCCCCCCGAGGCTGTGCCTGGAGTGGGCTGCAGGCGCTGTCCACACCCACTGGCCTGCCTCCAGCCAGGCCCACCTGCTAAGCTCTTCGGCCCATGGAACCCAGAAGCCGGTGCAGCCCCCGGGGAAAGGGCTGGGGCAGCCTGCATGGGAAGGCCTCAGCCGGCTTGGCTTCTAGACTCTGGGCTGGAAAAAGGGTAAGAGATGGGCAAAGGACTGGTGAGCTGCCCCAGGCCAAGGCCACTCCACGGCAGTGCAGGCCCCAAGGCTCTGCCCTGGGCCGCATCTCTCCTCTCTCTATGCCCCTCCCTACCCCAGTGCCCATTTCTGCAGGCACAGGTGAAGACCCAAGGCCTGGCAAGGCCACACCTCGGAGGCTGGCTGGATCCTGTGACCAAGGCAGGTGCAGACGCAGACACTCTAGAGAGTTTGTGAGGCTTAGGCCTGGAATCAGGGGCTTGCCGGAGGAGCCCCGTCCACTGCTGCGCAGCCCTCTCTCACTGAATAGCTGGACGTCTTAAAAGGTCTGTCTCTTCTCATCGACCCCACGCCCTTCACCTGACTCCTGGCACTTCCCTCTGGTCTCACCGTTGCCACCACATACTGGCCCAGATGAGGGTCACGAGGCCTGCAGGGGTCATACCTGACCCACAGGTGCCTCAGTCCCTACCCTGACCTCTCTGCAGGTCAGACCATCCTGACTGTCTCCTTGCAACACACCTGTACCTTCCACCTCCTTGGCCACCTCTTCTCCATCTTTGTAAGTGAGTTCTTCCTCTGCCAGCCCCTACACCTCTTCTGCGGAGGGCCAGGAAGCAATGTCTTGGCTTCAGGAATTACACAGTCTCTGTTGCAGCTACTGAACTCTGACTTTGTGCCACAAAGCAGCCATAGATGGCTTGTAAACTAAGGAGTGTGGCTGTGTTCCAATAAAACTTTATTGATGGCCGGCGCCATGGCTTAACAGGCTAATCCTCCGCCTAGCGGCGCCGGCACACCGGGTTCTAGTCCCGGTCAGGGCGCCGGAGTCTATCCCGGTTGCCCCTCTTCCAGGCCAGCTCTCTGCTATGGCCCAGGAAGGCAGTGGAGGATGGCCCAGGTGCCTGGGCCCTGCACCCCATGGGAGACCAGGAGAAGCACCTGGCTCCTGGCTTCGGATCAGCGAGATGTGCCGACTGCAGCGGCCATTGGAGGGTGAACCAACAGCAAAAGGAAGACCTTTCTCTCTGTCTCTCTCTCTCTCACTATCCACTCTGCCTGTCAAAAAAAAAAAAAAAAAATATTGATACAGGCAGGTGAAGAGCACGCCTCACACAGAGGTGTGCTCCTGTCTCCAGTCTGCACTCCCCTAGGTAGCACTTGCCCTGCCCAAACCTAGTTTGCAGCTCCGGGCCTCTAGCAGGCCCTGCTGTCACCTGAGTCGTTCCTTTTGGGTGACACACGCTCAGCATGAGTCAACACTCTGTGCCCCCAGGCTCACCTCTGCTCCCAGATCTCCTGTACCTCCCATGTGTTTTCACTTTTCCATCTGTGAGCAGATTGTAAAATGTTCCCGGGTGGGTGGCTGGGTGTTTGAGAAACTGCATGGCAGTGGGAGAAGGCTCAGGAGACAGATGGGGAGGTGGAGGCACAGGGCAGGGGGACGCGGCTCAGGAGTGGGTCGCGGGCCTGCCGAGCCCCGCCAGCTGCCTGCAGACAGGGGCTGCCCAGCTAACAGCCCAGTGCCCCGGCATTTCACTGGGGTCTCTTCGCAGAGAGCTGTGTGGAAAGCAAGCAGCCCCTGGATGGGCTCAGCAGACGCCCGTAAGAGACGGCGGTGCAGACAGGCATCCTGGCGCCAGGGGCACCTGTGTCCTGGCCTGCCCACCTCTGGGTGTGCTGATGTCTCTGATCTGAGGCCAAGGCAGTGCTCACTGCCACCTATGAGGACTATTAGGAGGGCCGTGTTGGGGCCCCCTGTCTGGTAGCCCACGTGGTCCCTGCCTTGCCTCATACCAGTGAGAGCCACACAGAATTCCTAGAGCTAAAACCCGGGGCTACAGGTCCCCACGTCAGTAGCCACAGACCACATGGAGAGCCCAACTGCCCGGCGCCAGAAGCAGGGATGCCCCCTCAGAAGGAAGGCACATGGGGGCTTTGTCTCGGGTCCCTGCAGAGCAGGCTGGGGTTTCCCACAGCTCCTGCAGCAGCTCTGCCCTCCAGCGCCATTCTCCACGGGCCCAGGAGGCTGGCGGCAAGGGGCAAAGCCAAGGGTGTGGGTGCTGCCCGTGGCTTCTCATTGAAGCAGCCGCGACATCCTGTTCACTCCAGCATCTAGTGGTCTCACCTTTCTGCCACCAGTCCCCTGCAGGGAGAAAACTCCCTCTTGCTTGCCCACTGCCCTCCTCACAGTCCTGGAAGAGGACTCGCTAATTAATCACGGAGATGCCTTTGCGAGGGCACCTGGCCACAAGGACGGGCCCTCCCCCTGCCGCACCCACGCGCTCCTAACAGACTGACGGCCCCCAGCTCTTGCTGAGGCCTCATTTTTCACCTTGGCCACGCTCTCTGGGGATTCAAGGCGTCAGTACCGCTCGCACGCAGGCCTCACTCTGGGTGCTGGAGTATGTTTCATCCACCGGAATATAAATGCAGTTGAGCCACAATTCTTTTTGCTTCAGGAACCATTGCTCTGGTTCTGTTTCTCATCAAGCACAGTGACAGCCAGTGAGCGCAGAAAGAAACAGCTGTGCGTCGGGCTGGGCCGCTCACATCAGCCCTCTCACCTGTCATGGGGCATGACGGCAGCACCCTGCGCCACCAGCAAGAGGTTGGCGCTGGCCTTCGGGCAGCTCTGGGCCACGTGTGTGCCGGGACAGGCTCCTGGGTGGCCCAGCGCTCAGGAGAGCTGGGAAGCAGGTGTGTGAACAGCAGGACGCCTGCCCCTCCACCCGTGGGCAGTTTGCTCCCGGTCTGGAACACAGGCTAGAAGGCCTTTCCTTGAGCACTGAGCCTGGGGGAGGGAGGCAGTTCCAGTCGCTCATTCAGGAGCCCAGGCCCTGCTCTCAGGAGCTGCCAGCCCCTCTGGGGAAGTGTTGGGTGCTGTGCAAAGGTCACGAATGTCCAGAGGCCTTCCTGGAAGAAGATGAGCTTGGGCTGGACTTTGGAGACTGGGGATGGAGTGGATCTGGACAGACAAGGAAAGAGCCCAGAGGAAGGGTTAGGCCTGGGCCTCAGAGCAGTTAGTCGTTCGGCCCCCACACAGGGTGCACTGAAGTTGGGTAGAGCGGTTTGGGGGTGGCCGGAGACACCGTGTGACCTCAGCTCCAGCTCTGCTTTGCTTTGCTCCGGGCTCAGACCTCTCTTTCCCAAAGGACCTCACTGTTCTCCTGGCTCCAGGGGTGGCTGGGACTCCAGTGGGTCTGAGTTGACCTTGCTGCTGGCCAGCGCCCCATCGCAGAGGGCACAGTGCTCCCCTCTCAGGCCTGTGCACGCCTCCCCAGCCAGGGCTGCAGGCACAGCACTGCCCCTGGGGCGGGGAGCAGCGTCCCACACACCCTCCGTGGAGGGAGGACAGGCATTGTCGCTGTAGCCCAGGAACATACGGGGTGGATGTGACCCTCAGTCCCAGAGGCCCCTCCAGAGCTGGGCAGCTGTCCCGACAGGAACTGCCCCTGCTCAGAGCCAGGCATGGACGTTACAGGGAGCAGAGGCCCTCCCTGGAGGGGCCCTGTCCCAGCATCCAGGGCTGAGGGCTGGGGGAGGAGCCTCCTCAGAGGCTTGGCACTTTGTCTCTGTGGGCCTGAGTGCTGTGAGTGTGACGGGTTTCAGCTGGGCAGGTCCTGTGCCTGGTGTTATGGCTATTGACCGTGATGCCATTTCCAGACGAGTAGAGATGTCACCTCGGGCAGTTCAATAGAGGGACTGGGGACTGGGCTGACCCGGCCAGGCCTGGAAGGACGGGCAGCAGCCTCGTCCTGACTGTGCTAACCGGGGTGCCTGAGGCTCCCTGGCCCACCTGCGGATCCCAGGCACAGAGGGGCCTCTTTGGTACTACAGGTTCCTATGGTCCCCAAGACTGCGATCTAAGACCTGTGGGCTCCACACGGTCCAGCCTCAGAGTTAAGTCTGGATTTTACCCAGTCGTTAAGAAGTAAAGGTGGGGATACTAAAAATAAGGCAATTGTTTAAAAATGTAAAAGTAGTAGCTTCTTCTCTGAGCCATTGCTCTGTGCCAGGCACTAGGCTGAACACTTCACAGGTGCGATTGTTATCCTGTGTACAGATGTGGTGACTGAGGTCAGGCCTCTGCCGAACGGGGGTCCATCCCAGACCAGTCCAGTTGCTTCCTGGTGGAGGCGGGGGTGGATGCCGAGTGCTTGTGATGTGGCAGTCATGGAAGGCTCCTTGCAGGAGGTGGCGTTCGGCATTTGAATGGCATCCAGGTGGGTGTTTGGAGTAAAGGCCCGGAGGAACCGTGTGAGCAGAAACGCTGTGGCTGGCGCACAGCCGATGGTGCGCAGGAAGTGGGCTGCTGCCGTGATCCCTGAGCACCGTGCAGGCAGTGGGGACCGCAGAGGCGACGTCAGGCAGCGCTCAGACGTCTGGACAGGAGGGGCGCGGGGCTGATCTTGGAAAAGGAGTGGCCCAGACGGCCACCTCCAGCAGAGACCAGCACCAGGCCACGGGCAGAAACCGCTGATGTGCAGGTGTCCATGTAGCTGACAGCCCAACAGCCACCGTCACAACGCCTGGCCCTGCTCCAAGAGTAGCCGCACGCTGTGACACCCTCAGAGCCGAGGAACTCTGCCCGGTCCACGTGAACTGGCCACGCAGGGGCGGCCCAACCTCGGGGTGGGGGTGGGAGTGGTTCTCATGCATGATATAGAAAGATACCTATGTCAGTGGTTGCTGTGGGGTTACAACCACTGCCATGGAGCGAGGCATAGAAGTGGGCAGTGAGTCTTATGACCCCTTGACACTCACAAATACTGGAGGGAAAACAGAGCCAGAGTTGTCTCCAGAAAGCCACCAGGAAATTAGAATCTCGCAGTCCAGTGTGGGCCAGTTCCAGTGCCGTGTGACGGGGAGCCACCCCTATACCACCTTTCCCCCTGCCCTGGGCCTGCCTTGCTTCAGCTGTGCCAAGAGGGTCCCCAGGGTGACATGGCCATGAGCCAGGGTCCTGCCTGTGCGCTTCTGAGCAGCCACGTGGCTCCTGAGTTGGTTTTCTCAAGCCTATGAGTAAGAGAGAAGGCTTTTGTCAAGATGGAAGAGGTGGCTAGCTTGTGTTAGCTGGATTGGCATCTAGAATGTTCTGCCCAGAAACCAGAGCTCTTCAGAGAAGAGCCCAGCTTCAGTGCCAGTGTTTTACCTGCTCCCGTCGGGGACCTGGGGTGGTGTCCCGCTGCCCGTCTCTGCTAGTGATCCAAGCTGACAGTGTAACCATGCACCTGGCACACAAGGAGCTGTTTCCGTGGAAAGTGTGTAAGGCATATCGAGTTATGATTCCCACTTTCTAGAAGAGGAACCTGCGGCCCAGAGAGGTTTAGGCATTTGTCCAGGGCTGGAGTCAGTAAATGGTGGAGCCAGGATTAGAACTCAGGCTCCTGGCCCTGCTCCATCACACCGGGACCACGTAGCAGCCATCCTGTCCGTCTTCCTTACGTCACACGCACGCCCAGATTTCAAGCTCCATGAGCATAGGGCTCAGGCACCCGAAGGAGGGTCTGAGGCAGAGCCGAGTTACTGCTGCCCTGGGTGTTGGAGCTACTGACCCCAGCGGCCTCCCCAGGGCCCTGTGGTGGGCTTGTGGTCAACCCTGAGAGAGAGCCCTGGCCTGGACACGGCCAAGCGCGCAGACCGTCCTGGGGTCTGTGGGAAGCTCGATGCCAGCCGCTGCTTCCACTGCCGCCAGGGCAGCAGCCACCGGGGCATCTGAAGGCCAGCCAGGGTACCGCAGGCCTGAGGCATCTCACGGGCCGAGGGACGCCCTGCAGCTGCGGCTTCCCAGGGAAGTGCAAGCTGAGGCCGGGGAGGCTCCAGGGGTGACGGGAATGCCCTTGGCCTCAGGGGACCTGGGAGGTGGTTTCTGTGTTGAGAGGCATGTGAGGGCGTTCAGGTCCTCCCCTATGGCAATTGTGAGGGTGACGTCTGAGGCAAAGGGACTGAGGGGTCTTTCCTGCGCGGGCCGGGGGCAGCCATGGGGGGAAATGCCGGGGGTCCCAGCGGGCTGGCCCCTGGCTGTGCCGCACTCACACTTCATTCAGCTCCCCGCATCCTGCCATGGCGCCGCTCACACGGCAGGGCTGTTCCCAGCACAGGGCCTTCATGTGTCCGGCCGTGTCGTAACTTACCTCTGTCTGTCTTCTTGTTTCCTGTTCATGGTCGGTAAAGACTTCCGGCCTCCTCTCCCTTCTTTCCAACACAGCCCCGTCTGTCTGACATGAACTCTGCACATCCCCCTGTGCCCTCATGAACTGGCGGGGCATTGAAGGAACGGCATCACGTGACTCCTGTGAGGGCGGCCATGGGGCTTCCAGTGCCTTCAGCGGCTCCCTGCTGCACGCCTCGCACGGCTGAGCACACCTGCCTGCTGTGAGAGCCCCTGTCGCAGCCGTGCCTCACACAGCACCCGGCCTGCCTCTCATCCCCCACCCCCCGCTCCCCTCCAGGAACAGCTCGTTGGGCCAAGGGAGACGGGACTCTGTCCTCTCTCCTGTGTCCCTAGCATCTGATACCGCATGTCCGCTCGGATTTTGGAGAGTCAGCTTATTAACCATTGCAGAACAGGGAGTGGGGAGGTATTGGAGCTACAGCCTCAGCAGGTCTCAGCTGCGTGCGTCTTCCCCAGGAAGGCAGCCAAGGACTTCAGACAGAGAGCAAGGGTCCAAGGCTGAGCTACAGAGGAGCTGTGCGGCTTCCGAAGGTGAGGCTGCGCCCCTCGCTGCCCCCTCCCCCCGCCTCCATCCTGCTTCTCCCTCAGAGGACGCCCGTCTTGGGATCCAGACGGAATTTCACACTCCAGCAGTGCAAAGATGGTGCTGGTGCTGACGTGACCGTTCTAATTAAAGGAAGCCGTGCTTTGATTAGCAGCAGTCTGGCCTGGGGGCACAGACTTGCGAGATTCGCTCCCGGTGATGCGCTTGGAGCTCCCAATGTACAAATAGGCTCTCTGGGCTTAGCTGGATCACAGTGCAATGAGAGCTGGCACCGGGAAGCCCCTCCCCACATCTGGACGGGTCACAGCTGCCTCCCCTGTGCCTGGCTCCTGCTCCCCGCGCCACGCCGAGGCAGCCCACGCTTTCGGATGCCTGTGAGTGGTTCCTGTGAGCGCCCCTGCTCATCTCGTCAAACCTCACGCTGGGGAATGCCCCCAGCGTGAGGTTTGACGTGGACAGGAAGGCGAGAGAAGCTGAGGCAGGCTGACCCCGGGAGCGGGTCTTGCAGTAGAGCTCTCACAGCTCCTGTCTCGGGGACGTGTCTTGTCCTGTTCTTTGTCCTTTGCCAGTGGACTCATCTTTCCAAGTCAGGGCATGGGTCTGAGGCCACCATTTGGATGTCATTTGATCTACCAAACTAGCCCCAGGAACCTTGGCGAGCCCCACGAGCTGGGCTCAGAGGCCCCAGGAAGGGCTCCTGCACCATACCTGTAGGGACGTCCAGTTCCCCCACCTCTACTCTTGAAAACCTGTCACCAAGATGTGCTCCCTGGAGGCAAGCGGCCAGCCCGGGCCCCAACCTCATGCCGACAGGCACTGCATGCCCTCAAGTTGCTCCTCAGACGTGACAGGTGTCGATGGCTGTCTCTCCCGGAAGGTCAGGTGGATGGTGCAGGACTGTGCTATTTGGGGAACAGCATTCGCCCGGCAGAGAGCAGGAGCCCAGGGACTCAGAGCATTAGAGCAGGGGTGCCAGTCTTCCGGCTCCATGGGCCTGGGCCCAGGTGAGGTTCAGGGCAGGACCACGGAGCAGGCAGCCGCCGCCCCAGAACAGATGGCCTCTCCTCCCTCCCGCAGGAGTCACTGCTGTGCCTCCCGCTCACCTCCCAAGAAAAATCCTGTAGGGAGCAGGCGATCCTGCTGCTAATGGGATTAAAATGCGTTCTGAGTTTTCCAATTACATATTTCAGTTATTCTGTGAATGTTAATTGGGGCTCAACAATGCGACTGTGAGCTGGCAGGAAACCAGAGCCGGCAGTTTCTGCCCACGGTGGCTGCAGGTTCCAGATCCAGGACACATCCTGCTTCCCCTGCTTGGCAGCCGCTCTCCACACTCACCCCTCCTCCTGCTCTCGGCGAGCTCCTTTAAGACTTGCCTCCATGCCCCTGCTCAGAGAGGCCTCTGTGTACACACAGCAGCTACCCACCAAGCATTTCCCTGCTGCCCAGAGCCCACAGGGGGCTTGCTATGTGGCGGCCGCTCTCTAAATTCCTGCCCTGTGGAGGAGGTGGGTGCCCATGTCCCTGACCAGCTCTGCCCACCTGGTCAGCCAGGCCTGGCCTGCTACCCAGTCTGGAGGTCCAGAGTCCTAGGTCCCGGGCCTAGGTTGACCAGCAACTCATTTAGTGAAATCCTTGCCACTGCTCAGTCTAGCACTCCTGACCCCATCCCACGGCCCTGCTGGCCCCTGACCTGCTGCCCTCCGACAGCCTGTGCCCTGGAAAGGCGCAGTGCCGGCAGGGTGTCTGCCCGGCACATGCTCACAGGGGGCTCACGAGAAAAGAGAACCTTCCCGGCCACTTTGCCCCATCTACAGCCCCACGGCATCGTCCGCCTTCCTCTCTCCCTGCCATTATCCGGCCCACATCTGAGCAAGTGCATGGCCAGGCCTGCAGCAGCCGTCAGGAAGCTCAGCCTGGGCATCCTGCAGAGCTGGGTCGCTTCACCGTGCCGTGCGTCACTCTTCTCATCTGTGCAATGGGGGGTCAGCGCCTTCTCTGCGGGCTTGTCCCGAGGGCTCGCAGAGATGGCACGCGTGGAGGACTGGGCAGAGCGAGGGCTGGGTGCTCAGGGGCTGCCAGCTCTCGCCACGCCAACTACCCGCCTCCTTTCTGGGAGACGTGTTCCTGGAAAGGGGTTCCCAGCAACAGTCAGCAGGGGCTTTTGAGGCCTGGGACTCACAACCTCCACGTGGCCTAAGGGGCTGTTAATGCAGATCACAAACACCAGGCCCAGGATCTCAGGCAAAGCGGGCAGCCGGCTGGCTCCGGGCTGTTGGGAGGTGGCAGGACACAGGGGACTCACCCTCTCCACCCTTCCTGGTGCTGAACACCAAGTTTTGTTTTGTTTTTTTTAATTTTTTTGAGAGGCAGAGTGGATAGTGAGAGAGAGAGACAGAGAGAAAGGTCTTCCTTTTTGCCATTGGTTCACTCTCCAATGGCCGCTGCGGCCGGCGCACCACGCTGATCCGAAGCCAGGAGCCAGGTGCTTCTCCTGGTCTCCCATGGGGTGCAGGGCCCAAGCACTTGGGCCATCCTCCACTGCACTCCCGGGCCATAGCAGAGAGCTGGCCTGGAAGAGGTGCAACCGGGATAGAATCCGGCACCCCAACCGGGACTAGAACCCGGTGTGCCAGTGCTGCAAGGCAGAGGATTAGCCTGTTAAGCCACGGCACCGGCCTGAACACCAAGTTTTTATCCAGCACAGATCACCCGTCAGACGGTTGGGCAGGCGCTGGCTGCCGGAAGTCAGTGCGCAGCAAGACCAGGTGCAGATCCTGTCCTGAAAGAACCTCGTCTCTGTGGGGAGGGACAGAAGGACAGTGGGGATGCTCTGGAGAGCACTGGACAGGAGCGGCACCTCCCTGAGGGCTTATGGGAAGGCAGAGACTTGGGGTGGAGGCGGCCATAGGTGCAGCAGCCCTGGAGGTCGAAAGGAGCTTGCTGTGCCCGAGGACAAAGTCATGGGGGTGTGGGGGTGTGGCAGTACAGGGGGCCTCACGGGGCGGGGGGGGGGTGCTCCTCTGCAGCCCTGAGTGGGCCTTGGTGCCGGGCTCTGTGCTGAGCCCTGGCAAAGAGCAGGAGCAAGGCCAGGCAGCCAAGACCTCTGCCCCCGGGGAGCTTCCAGGCCCAGGGGGTGGTGGAGCCCTGCTTTGGCTCGGGGGCCTTGGTGATATCACATCTCAGGAGCATCTGGGGGAAGCTTACATGTCTCCTTTGTCCCACCTGACCCAGTCCACCTCCTCAGTGACGTGGATCGCACATGGCTGGTAGTAACTGGGCCTCCGGAGGTTCATGCCTGGGCTGTGAGGGAGGCTGTGAGCTCTCTGCCACTGGCTGGGGGCATGGACTGAACCCGTGGCTGGCAGCTCCACGTCCTCCTGGCTCTTCTCCCTCCTCATGCCCCCTGCCACTTTTGAGGTGAACCAGCCTGGGTCATGTGGCTCTGGAGGCCAGGAGACCCTCAAGGGACTGCTGGGGTCAGAACCAGCAGCCACGTGCAGGCTGTGGGTTGGCTTGTGCCCTTGGCCTCCACCAAGGGCCCTGCAGGGTCTCCTAGGACCACATAGCTAATGGCCACATCACAATACCCTGGCTGTATCCTCTGGGAGCTGCAGAGGCAGTGGCTGAAGCTGGGTGCTAACGGGTTAACGGGTTAATAGGGGTGGGCTCCTGCCAAGGGTCCGGGAGAGAAGCCTTCCTTGCCTCTGGGCTTGCAGCAGCACAGCCCTGGCCTCCGCTCTGTCCGTTGCAGCCCACCTTCATCTCCCATTGTCCCCTCCCCTTCTTCCAAGGGCACTTGTCATTGTATTTAGGGCCCACCCCAAATGTAGGATAATGTCATTTTAAGATCCTTAAGTCATTACATCTGCAAAGCGCCTCTTCTCATATAAGATCACATTCCAGGCTCCCAGTAGGCACAGATTAGGGTGGCAGGAGGAAGGAGTTGACACACCTCGGATCCGAGGAGGATGGGCCCCACAGGGAGTTGATGTGCAGCCTGCCCTGTGTCTGTCTCCTGACTCCCAGAGGTGCTAGCTCTGTGCACCTGTGCTTTCCATGCACACACCCCCACCCCGGCCACTCCTACCCTCTGTCATCACTCTCGCACTTCCCTTGGACCAAGAAAGGAGTTCTGACGTCCCTAGGAGTTGTGTGCAGATGGCCAGCCCAGGCTCAGCGTGTACCTCCAACCAGGCCCCTGGGTGGACCACACCCTATGAACTAGAAGTCCAGAGAACACACGGTTGCCCCAAAAGAGCTCCTCCACATAAGGATGGTCCTCTGCTGTGCTCTAGCCCCGCCATAGCCCTGGACGACAGCCGTGCAGCACAGGCCAGAGATGGGGAGGGGCTGCGCCCCCAGTGCATGATGCAATTCGTGTGTGCGGCTGCATCTTCAGGACAGCGTGCCAGGCTCCCCAGCCTGGGTCAGGGAGCCCGGAGGTCTGAGTTGCAGGTCCAGCAAGGTGTTCATGCTCTGTGTATCTGGGGCTCCTGCACGCTCTGGGCCTTGATCTTTTCATCCCTTGAGGGCCCTCGCCTCCTGGAAACCTTGGTGCACACAGGTCCCTTGTGACATGGGCGTCTGCCCTGAGGGCCCTGCCTGAACCAGGACTGACTGTTCTCCATCTCCTGCTCCACATCAGCACCAGCGGTCCTTGGCCTGAAACCTCAGTGATGGATCAGAACAGGACTTTGTGCCTAAAACATGGGGAGAAAACCCGGGGCCCCCCAGGGAGCCCCTGGAGTCAGCCTCATTCATGGAGCTGCTTCGTCCAGAGGCCCAGGGTTCACGCCAAGGGCCTAGGAGAGCCCTGGCTCTAGGCAGCCTCCTCCCAGAACTTTCCCGGGGAGGAGGATGGGAGCTGACGGGGAATGACAGTATACCTGATCTATGTCCGTTATTTACTGCTGAGCACAAATGTTTCCTTTGACAACATTTCATTTTTAAAATTACACATGCACCAGGCACGGAGACGCTCCCAGTGCGGTGAAGCAGGGCTGTGCGCCCCGTGTAGCCACGCTCCCAGCCGAGAAACCGAACATCCCTGGCACCCACCCTCCCTGGCCGCCGCAGCTTAATGGTTATCCCTCCTTTCTACCACCGGGAGCGGTTGCCTGTATTTGCACTTCAGATCAGTGGGATCGCTGGTGCCGGCTGCTGGCTCGGAGCCGGCGTGGTGAGACCCCTGTGCTGTAAGCTCATCACCAGCAGAGCTGTGCTCCTGTCCTGTGATGTAAGAGTGTGCCATGGCTGATGGACCCAGCTTGTTTCCATTTGGGGGAAATTATAAGTATTTGGTCTTGGGCAGCACTTTCTTCTGAGGCCCCAAAATGCTCCCAGAAAAAATTGTAGCGTCTTTTCATTTTGTTTTTCCGCAAAATTGTACGACGTCTTAGCATTGAATTACAAGTCAGGAGTGGTGCAGAGTAAGACACTGACTCCTGTATGCTTGTCCTGTGAGAATGGGGACCTCACTGTGGTGCGAGGACAGCCTTTGACCCCAGGGCACCTGTTCAGGGTCAGCTGGGAACACAGGCTGCAAGGGTTGTAACTGTTCCCCGCACTATGACTCTGAGCCCCTAGGTGATCCCACAAGCCCCTGCCTGCCTTCCGGCCACTGTCTGGGAGCCTGGAAGTCAAAGGGAGGTGGAAGAACAGCCAGGAGGGGAGCCAGGGCTGGAGAGACCTTCCAGGCCCCTTCCGTTCTGGGCCTTCATGCATCTACCTGCCTGTACCCCTTCTCTCGTTCCCTTCCCTCCCTCTCCACGGGGGCCCTGAGCCAGCCAGGGAGGTCCCCACTGGTAACCCCTCTGGCTCCCACCTTGGGGGACAAGAGATGCAGTCCCCTCCCCATCCTGAGCAAGGTGCAAGCCCCCTGAAAGGGGACAGTGTGCCTTGTGTCTGCCTGCCAGAGTTATGTGTAGCATCATGTTAAATGTGTGCAGACATAACACTTGGCACACATTCTTACGTGGGGAGCCCTTCTACAACCGTGACGCTAAAGCAGATTTATAAACGAAATAAAGACAAACTGAAAAACCAATAAACTTCAAATTAACAACATTAATTTAATGGGACAAATGATACTGTTTTGCAGAAACTAAATCAGCGCTCGCAGCTTGAGTCTGGGGCAGCCTTGGTGGGGCTCTCGTGTTCTCGGCAGCTTCGCCATGTGCTGGGCAGTGGCTCGGCCCCTCCTCCTCCCCACCATCACCACTCTCTCTCTCTGTTGGAGCCACTTCAAACCCTGCATTCCTGCAGTCTCCTAACTGTTCTCAGCCCCAGGTTGCACATTTGTAAAATGAAGGGTGTAATAGTATTTGTTGTGAGAATTAGCGAGTTCAAATACGCACAGCCTCCCAGGGCAGGCGTAGGAGTCCCACCCTTGGTTGAAGATTCTGCTGTGAACGTCTCCGAATCCTCAGCATTTTTTTTAACAAGGGGCCTTGCATTCTCCTTTTGCACTGGGCCCCACAAACTGTGCAGGAGGTCCTGAGCCGAGCACCATGCGAGGGGCACCGTGGGCACTCGGTAATTGTTAGCGGCTGGTACCGGTGCACCTACTGTTGTTAGCAAATGCAGTTTCTTTGTGATGTGTTCCTCTGAAGGTGGTTTTATCTTCCCAGTATTTAATAGGGGCTGGAAAGACCACCTCATGTGTGTAATTGCATTTGACTATTCTTGAAGCCGGGCGTGGGCTCTGGAGCGAGGACACGTTGTGTTGACAGAAGGATGCGCCTGCTGGGTCACATGGGCAGCCTGAGAGCAGGGACCCGACAGCCAGGAGCCCCCTCGCTCAGGCCCGGTCTCCAGGTCTCCACCTGCATCGACAGGATTGACATTCAATCACTTTTATCGTAACAGGTGCAGATAGGGCCAGGCAGAATCCTGCTATTTTCTGGAAACTACTTAGTAGGTGGCCAGAGTTTAAGTGAGCAGTTTATGGAGTTAAAGACACCTTGATGGATGAGGAGCCATAGAGTGGCTAATTTCATTTCCCCTTTTGTTGCTGTTCTCTTAAAAAACAGCACAGAGAGCCCTTCTTCTGTGAGATATTAATAATTGCAGCATTCTTATAGAGCAAGGCAGGATTTTTCAAGGTCTCTCTATTAGTCTCTGAGTTCTCAAGGCTTCTTGGTAGCCCAAAGAGGGGACAGACCCAGAGGATTAACTGTCCAAGTTCTAGGACACAGAGACCGCCCATGGCCACACCAGAGTAGAGAAGCACCCCACCTGCCCAGAGCCTTGTACACAGCTCCGTCAGCTGCTGGCCAGGCTGAGGGGTTTGCCCAACACCAGTGAGCACCTAGGCCTCCAAGTGCAGGCCTTGCTATCGCAAGTGTCCTCATTGTGAGGTCTTGTTCCCGGGGAACAAGTCTGCTTGGGGCACAGCAGGCTAAAGACGAGCTCACTCCCTGAGGGCAGAGGGGACCCCCGCCGAGAGGGAAATGCGGGCCCTTTCTGGTCAGCCCTGGACTGGGCAGGTTCCTCCTTCCCCCACTGGTAGACCTGGGTTTCTCTTTGGCCACACAAAAACCTGTGGACAGGGCCATGTGGTCATGAGCATCCTTGCAGCCAGCTTTCCCTTCCTGGGGCTGCTGGGTTCCTGTGAGCTCGGGATAAGAGGAGTCTCAGACCTCATCAGTAGCCCACCTCCCCTGTCCGCACCGCACGGAGCAGGGCTGCTAACCTCTGTAGGCAGATGGGCCAGGTAGCCCTAACCCCACACAGCTCACCCCTCCTCCCAGAGGTGCCACAGCCCCAAGGACTCCAGAGCTGCATCCACAACTTGATAGGCAGATCCTGGCGTCCGGGCTTTTCCTGTTACCCAAATGGCACGGGTCTCCGGCAGAGCAGCCGCCGGCTGGCTGTGGTTACTGAGCACCTGAGCTGCTTCTGGTCCAGATGGAAGTTTGGCAGGAGTGTGAGAGACATCCCAGCCTCCGTGGGTGAAGCAGCTCACATGTTCCACTAACTCTGATATTCAGGACCTGTTGGAATGATAATATTCGGATACATTGAGTTAAATACATTACGTAGCACCTGCTTCATTTCAGTTGTTTGGGTAGCTCTAGAGGGTGAAGAGGAGCCTCCTGTCATGTTTCCAGGGATGGTGCTTCTCTGGCGAGAACAAGGAAAAATCTCAGAGTCAGCCAGGAAGGTGGGAATTGCAATGAGGGTCAGAGAGGCTAAACTGCCCCCAGCGTGGTGCCCCGGGCCCCCAGTGGGCACTTGCCTGAGCTCTGGCCCTTAATGGCCTCCCAGCTCCTGCAGTGGGGGGCATGAGGGAAGTCAAGGCCATGTTATGACAAACAGTGCCCAGATCAGAAGGTCAAACTGGGTCTCTGGGCACAGCTGAAAAGTACAAACACTAACGGATGGCCCAGGGTTCTCGTATTTTCTGCATCTTAGCATAGAATCCGAAGCCCAGGCCTGCTGCCACCTTAGTGCCCACAGACACTCACCACGTGTGGCATCGCCTCCCGTGCCACAGTGGTTTACCGACTAATAAAACGGGAGAGTTACGATTCCTTGGAGATGCAGGCGTAACGGGGGTATCCACTCAACAATGCACATGGAATAAATTACCTTTGGATGACACCTTTTAATTGAATTGAAATAACAGCTTAGTGATCTGTTGCAATAAGAAGAATATGAGGATGATTAAAAGATCTGAAGACTCTTGAGAAGTTAAACGATTCAACATAATGCTGAGTAAATGAACAAGCCTGTGTGTGTTAGCCAGCCGGAGGTCTCACCTGGTGGTCGTGGACCCAGCATGCAGCAGGGCCCTGAGCACACCTGAGTGCCACTGCCTGCACAGCTCTGCACCCCCCGGGGCTCACAGCTTCCCTGTGGGCAAACTGAGCCACAAATGGGCAGCAGGGCTAGCGCCTGACAGTGGGCACTCACGCCCTCGGTGGTGGGATTTTCAGTCCTTTGTTTTCACTTTGAGGGGCAACAATGAAACTTGAAGGGACAAAAGGTAATCGGCTTCTGGCTTCCAATCTGATCAGAGGAATTCACAGTCCTGGCATGTCCCCCTTGCCGAGCTGTCTCCTGCTTCCCATCAACCCACTCACCTCCATGCGTTTTTGTTTCCTTGGAGCTGTGGACTCTGGCACGCTGGGCTTAGGAAGCAGGGCTCTGAATATCGTACTGGGAAAAAGTGCTGATTCCTCCCCGGCCAGGGCTGGCTGCTCTTCAGGGTGGAGGAAGCACCCCCAGGGGCGTCACCTGCATCCCCATCACATCACACACACACGTACACACACACACACACTCTGGCCACCCCACACCACACGGGATGACCTAGAAAACTGATTCACTTCCTTACGAGGCTCATCCCCTGCCTGCCTGGAGATAACACAGGTAATTTATTTTCCGATCATATAAATCTTTCATGCCCAAGTCACAGTCATAATTAGTTGCATAAAAATTCAGGTTACGATTCAGGCTATTATTAGGAAACATGAAAACAGCAAAAAGTTTTGTTGCACTCGGTAATAAACGCTCTCAAGGTTTCTGGTAGAACAGAAGGGACTTGGCATCTCATTAAGGGTAAAATTCAATTTAGAGCAGAATCGCACTTGCCGGACTTGATAGTGAACATATTTTTTAAAAATTACAATAAGCAAGTGTGCTGCTGCTGGCTGGAGGTGCAGAGCAAGTCGGGGCTCAGCCTCTGGCCCCGGGCTGCTGGCGGCCGCCTTTGGGGCACCTTCCTTCCAACCGGGCTGAGTCCTGTGCCTCTTAAGCCAGCACTGCAAGGGGCCAGCATTATGGGGCCGCAGGTTAAACCTCCACATCCCACACCTGAGCGCCAGTTCACACCCTGCTCCGCTGCTCTGCTTCCGATCCAGCTCCCTGGTAATGCGTTTGGGGAGGCAGCTGAAGAGGGCCAAGTTGCTTGGGCCCCTGCCACCCTAGGTGGAGTTCCTGGCTCCTGGCTTCAGCCTGGTCCAGGCCTGGCTTCTGCAGCCAATTAGTGAATAGTACCAAGGGATAGAAGATCTCTTTCTCTCGGTCTAGCCCTCTCCACCTCCTTTTCAAATAAACACATCTTTTAAAAAGTATTGCCCCCAGGCCGGCACCGCGGCTTAATAGGCTAATCCTCCGCCTGCGGCGTCGGCACCCCAGGTACCAGTCCCGGTCGGGGCGCCGGATTCTATCCCGGTTACTCCTCTTCCAGTCCAGCTCTCTGCTGTGGCCCGGGAGTGCAGTGGAGGATGGCCCAAGTCCTTGGGCCCTGTGCCCGCATGGGAGACCAGGAGGAAACATCTGGCTCCCGGCTTCAGATCGGAGCGATGCGCCAGCCGCTGCGGGCCGGCCGCAGCGGCCATTGGGGGGTGAACCAACGGAAAAGGAAGACCTTTGTCTCTACCTCTCTCACTGTCCACTCTGCCTGTCCAAAAAAAATAGCATTGCCCCCAAAGGAATGGGGAGAAGCCTCTTTTCAAATGAGGTGCCTGTTTTGCATCACATCACCCAGGAATTCCATCCGTGGAATTCTGGCTAGCCATGGTACCTACAGAACACGCCCACCACAAGAGAGGCTCCGCACCAATGCTGCCCTTGTCTGGGAGGCTCAGCAGTCAGCTTCCAGGGGCACCAGACTCCTCTTCCCCAGTTTGGCAACAGGAGCACAGGAGGCAGACCCTGACCTCAGCAGATTGCACTGCTCGCCGTTCCCGGGGGCAGAAATCCTGAAAACATTAATTTGTCAAAGCTTCCAGAGCCTCGAGCCTGAGCCAACCGAGAGAAGCCATCAAGAAAGATTTGTCATCAGAGGAGGCGACGGCCCCAGTGTCCTATGGAATTTAGTCTGGAATGCGTTTCCCCATTATCGTAACTCTGCCGTCAGCGCCGAGCTGTCAGGAACCACGTGCAAAGCAGTGCGGTGGCCCAGTCCCCTTTTTGTTGGGGGGAGAAGGTGGAGGGTTCCAGGACACGGGCGCCCCTTGATAAACAGTCACGGCAGCGGGCCTCGGAGCATTTTCAAAATGCTAATACGTGCCCCCCCCCCAAGTTAATTTTCTTTCTTCTTTCTTTCATACTGGCGCTTTTGTATGACACTTTACAGTCCTGTAGCCTCACAGCTAGATCTGCATCATAAAAATGACACCTCGGTGATTTAAGGAGGAGAGAGCATCCGAGCGGAATGGATGATGTGCTTGCCAAGTATCGGTTTAGCACCTCTTACCTGGGGCCAGTGTTCATTTTCAATGCATCACGAAGGCCTTGTGCTAAATCACTCCAAGAAGGGCCTGTGCTCTTCCCCTCTCCATGTGAGATGCTGGAGAGAAGGGAGAGGAACCCTGCAGGGAGCACATGGCAGACAGGTGCACCTCACAGAGCTCGGGGCTGCCAGGGGAGGCTGACCTCAATTAAAGAGGAGGAGCAGGAGGGAGAGAAGGAAGAACCAGCGTGTGGACGTGGAGGTCTCCCTAGCAACACTGGTGGTCATTGAGGGATGCCATCACTTTAGGACTTTGTTTCTCCCTTAGCTTTGCACCACCAACCAGTACTTACAGACGTCTGAGCTACAGCCACCCGTCTGGCTGGCGACCCGCTGAGTCGAGAGAGGATACATGGCCACAGAGCTCTCAGAGAGCTCTCCATGCCTCAAAGCGAGACTAACAGGTGCAGCAAACCCCAGGGGGCCTCACCTCCAGGAGGGCTCTGGTGAAATAGAACCCAAGTGAGCCTGAGCTCCCAGGAACCCAAGTCTCAGGTCCACCTGGCCCTGTCTGGCCGCCATGAGACGCTGAGACAGCGCTGCCCCCAAGGGCTCTCTTCCCTTTTCCTTCTTTAACACCCATTGCTTCAGCACCATGCCTGCCCGTTTTGCACAGTTGCAAATAAGCAGTTGAATGACAGCCACTCCCGAATCCCAGTGAAGACTACAAAGTCCTCCATGCCCCCCTCCCCAGCTGGGACCCGTCCCCGATAGAACCCTGACGACCCTGGAGCTGGGCCACCACGGAGTGAGCCCAGTAGGAAGGAATCCAGCCTTGGTCCTTGCTCTGAGGCCTGCTGTGTTGGTTTATCAGTTCTGTCCTGATTGCCTGATTCCCCACCCAGCTGTCGCTGGTGCCTAGGCCTTCAAAGGGAAGCCGCCTTTAAAGCTTGCTTTAGGACCAACTGGATGTTTCAGGAACATTTTATTTAATGGTGGCTGACATTTTCTTTAAGCCCACCAGTTTTGTCTCTTTTCGTGCAAAAGTTGCTCCCTTTCAGTTAAAGGGCTGGTGCTAGAAAGGCAAATTACTCCACTAGTTGCTGGCAGACACAACTCATCAGTATTGCTCGGCCGAGCCTGCACATGGCTCACGCCATCTCAACACAACCAGTTAGATCTGGGGGACGGGCTGAGGCCACCTGCCAAGCCAGCCACCCCAGTCCAGAAGGCTGACCAAGAAGGCAGAAGTGCCTGTGGGCACCCCCATGCCCCACTGACACCTGCAGTCCTCAGTCAACAACCAGAAGAGCTATCTACAAACAAAGCAGACACAGATGTCTGCTTGAGGGTTTCTTTGATCAAGGACTAGTAACTGCCACTACTATCAAAATATTGCAAAGGAAGGACTGAAGTCAGAAAGGAGATAATTTCAGACCAAAAGAAGGGTGAGGGATCTATCTCCCTATGTCTCTTCCCCACTCTCTCTCTTCCTCGCCCCCCCCCTTCCCCCGGCATTGGTGGTCCTGAGACACAGAGTCACAAGGGATTCCAGTTGCAGAGATAGTGCCAGGCGTGGCTCCCCTGCTCTCACACGGTGCTGGGGAGGTGGCATGCCCGCCACCCTGCAGTCCCCACAAGACCCTCCCCAAGGCTAAGGACTCCAGTGAGGAGCCAGGATCCAAGGGCAAGCTGTGGCCACTGCTCTGGGCCAGGCTTCCCTGAAACACGTGCTGTGGCTGTGGCTGTGGCAGACTGACCAAGAGGGGACATGCCAGGGCCGCACTCAGTTCCTGAGACCCACTTCTCCCCTACCTGCTGGGCAAGCAGAGGACAAGGGTGGACGGTGTCTTTTGCTCCCCACGTCAGTGACACCCTGACTGCTTAATCAGGGAGGGACTGGGCAGAGGTGGGCGGCTGTCCAAGCTCTCTCCATAGAAGAATCCTGAAGCCGTTCCCTCCCGAACTCCCCAGGCTCCGCCGCAGCTGGGACCTGCTCCCCACCTGCTCTCCAAGTTCCAGGGCCAGTGCTCCAGTGGCCGCAGGGGTGGTGGCGAGGTGCAGCTATTGTGATCGTCTGCCCAGGCCAGGGGGGGCCAGGGCTCACCAGGGTGTGTTCTCAGCTGCTGCTCAGCCAGCATGGGGCCGGGCTGCTCCTGCACCACGTGCAGGTTAACAGACACGTGTCCCTGGTGATCACCCTGTGTGTACAGGGAGCTCATTAAGCCAGTGTTGCTCTGCCCACCACTTCCTGGCCCATCTGTGGAGAAAAGAAAAAGAAACTCATTTCCAGCTCCAAGGTCAGGAGTCTGGCAACGGCGTTCGGCAGCTGTGCGCTCCGTGCATGCTGCATTTGCACCGAGGCCCTCACAGCTCGGCTCTGCAGGGCTGCGTGTTCCCAGGTGTCTGGCCAGGACTGGCTGGTTGTCCTGTTGAAGGTGACCGGACTCGGCCTTAGCATCCCTAGGGCCCCTTGCTAAAAAGTCACGGTCTGCTCTCGCTCAGCCGGGGCTCGGATGCCCTGCTGTGGGCCTGGGGTTGGGGCCAGGTTGGGGCAACCTGGGTGCGATGTAGCCCTGTTCAGCGTACCCCTGTACCCACAGCCAGCATTCAGGGAGTGTAAGTTCTGCTTGGGGTCATGTGACAGTCCCTGTTGCCAGGACAAGAGGCAACGTGTGGAGTGCCAGCTGCTGACCAAGGAAAGTAAGGCCCCCGGGAGTGTGCAGGGCCAGCATCTCAGGCAGTCAGGGGAGCTCCCAGCTGTGCAGCCTCCTGTGGGGCCTGTGCTCTGGGTTAGGGGAGCAGGGCTGCCATGACTCCTGCACCCTCTTCCTACCGCCCGCCGTGGGCCGAGCATCCCAGGCCCCTAGCAGCTCCCCTGCCACCTCAATTCTCTGGACACTGCTTCCCCGCCTCACTTTCATTGCGAGCTCATCTGCCTGGGGTCCAGCTTGTGTTTGCTGGGGTCAGCTGGGTGCCAGGCCCTGTGCAGAGGAGGCAGAGGCAGCTCCCACCACTCGTGAGCCCACCCCTCTGTCCTCAGCCGATGCCACCTCATAGGGCAAGGGGATCTGTCATCTGGTCTCCGTGGAACCTGGCACAGAGCGCGTAATGGGACTGTGTCCCAACAAGGTGCAAGAGGAGGCCCTGACTGAGGGGCAGCCAGAGAAGGCTGGGGAAGGCACAGAGCGGGGAGGGGGAGGGGGAGCCGGGCCATGGGACACCTGATCCCCAGCCTGGGGAATGAATGCCCTGTCAAAATAATGCCCAGGATGTGGACCTGGAAGCAGGAGGCCTGTGGGAATGCTCTGGCCTGTGGCTGCACTAGTGGAGGAGAGGCTGGACCAAAAGACTTGGGAAGGAGGAGGTAAACAGAGCCAGGGACAAGACGAGGCTGAAGGAACCAGACAGGACAGTGAGAAAGGGAGCTGGCTGGGGGAGGGACATCCTCTGCGGTGGCAGGGTCAGCTTGCGACTCACCTGGGCTGCACCAGGCCGGACTCCCAGCAGGCACTCTGCCGGTGGGGTAGCATGGGACATAAGGACAGGTGCACTTCCACACCCGCTGGTGCTGTCCACGCACGTCATGTTGCATCACTCAGGAAGGGTCCAGATGGAGACTCTGCAGCAACAGGCTGAGTTCAGCAGGAGCCGCGCAGAGTCTGGGGCTGCTGGGCTGGGCCTTGGGTGCAGGAACAGCGCCGCGCTGCGGGCCGGCGGAGGCCTGTTGGCATGAGGCTTGTCTCCCCAACCGCAGCCTTGCTAAGACCCTTGGAGGGGAGGCCCAGGCATGGAGGGGTGTGGGGAGACCAAGAACAGCAGGAACCTGGGAGGAAGCCGGGCATACAGCATGAACCGGGTAGTCAGAACCCTGCCCCTTCCTAACGGCTGGGGTGCTGAGGGGCAAGGAAGGCCACGTCGCGGGGCCGCTCCAGGAAGCCTCTTGTCAACCAGGTGAAGCAGGGCAGCTGGTGGGAAAGTGGGTCTCCAGGGACAGAGCAGGAGGGGCAGGGCAGGGCAGTCCTGGGGTTTAGGTGCTTTGTTTGTGATTGGTGTCTGAGGAGGAGACACAGGCCAGAACATCTGTGGACTGTTGTATCCCAAACACTGCTGAGGCCTTTGAACCTGACCCAGCCCTGCTCCGCAGGGGTACTGTGGTGTGTAGGAGGTAGCATTGGCTGAGTCTGCTTTGACAGTGTGCAAAAGAGAGACAGACAGGACCGACATGGGACCCAGAAAGCTTCTGACATGAGGATCAGTTGTCAGCCACTGGCTTTGGCCCTGATGTGTGCGTAACCCCACTCAGAGCTCTGGGACCCGTGCCAGGCACCAGTCTGCAAGACTGTTCATTTCTGACCATGACATGTCCTGTGCCATGGCCACATCAAAAACGCCCGTGAGCTGGGGAGACGTCACCCTCTCTGTTGCCCAAGAATGCAAACTGTGCAGGGGGGCAGTGGGGTTCACCCCGTCCCAGGCCTTTCCTGCGCCTCCCGGCCCTGCTGGCTGGGTACTCTGGAGAGGACACGGAGAGGCTGGGCTTGGCTCTCAGATTCCCTTTCTCTGACTTGCTGGCACTTGGGAAAGAGATTTGGATTTCTTTCCTTCGGTTTATAGTTGTCCCCCTCTCCCTCCAACCCCAAGGCATCAAAATGGGGTGCCGAGCTGGAAATCCTCCGTAGAGTTTCTCCTACCCCGGTTACCCCTCAGGGCCTCAATTTCCCTGTCCCCTCATGGGGACAGCCCTGCCAGTGACCAGGCCCAGGAAGCTGGCCCTGCAGCGGTGTTGGGGTGGGGGTGACTCCCCTGCATTCAGACTGCAGACCCCCCTCTAAAACACCCCATCTTCAGGTCTGGAAGGCTGTCATTCAGACGGTTGGTTGTGGCCCGACCTGATGATGGCTGGAATGCCTCTTTCTGTGTGTGGGCTTTGCCCCTGCAGCCCCACAGCCTCCCAGGCAGAAGCCCTCACCACCACATCAGCTTCAACCGGAGGCAGGGAGGGCAAGGGCATAGCCAAGATGGAGCTAAAGCCGGAGTTTCACGCTGGTTTCCACCAGATTCCCCAGTTTGGGTCGGCATGTCCTGGTGCGTTTGGTTGAGGGGAGCGCCTCCGGGTTGGGGGGGGGGAGGGGGCTGGCATGGCTAGTGTGGCCAGTGAGCATGGAGGGAGAAGCCCAGGGCCCACGTAGCCAGCATTTCTGTCTGCACAGCTGCATGGGAGAAACATGGCACTGTTGGGCCTTCCCAGAGAACAGGAGGGGAGGAGAGCCTGCAAGAGCCTCCGCCGGAGACTGCTGCCCCCCACCACGTGGCCACCTGGAGGCGACCATGCTCAGAGGGCTGCCAGGGTGGGCTGCTCGTGCCTGTCCCCGTGGGGAGCGGTGGAGCAGGTTTGGGGCCACTCACCCCTGTAGTGTACTGTTCCCTCAGCGGCAGAGCCCCCACCCCCTCACCCCCAACCCCCCCAGGCACCTAAAGCTGCCGCGAGAAGCAGTTTGCTGTGGGTCAGATGTGGAGATTTCCGAACTGACAGATGGCAGGGGAGTGTGTGGCGAGAGAGCAGGAGGCATTTTTCTTACCAGAGCTGTCCTTGGACAAAGCATCCGTTATAGGGCCTCTGGAAGATAATGTAAGCAGCCTACCGCAGACACAGAGAAATGTCCCACATGGGGAGAGGAGATTTCTCACATCCCCGGTTTCAGAGCTGCGCTGCAGGAGAGGATCCCGCCCCGCCACCCCACTCCCGCCTCCCCTTCCTGCTCAGTCCCTCCCAGGGGTGGTTTCATTCCCCTAGGCTCTACCAAAGCATCCAGGTCCCTCGTGACCTCTGGGTTGTGGATCTTGTGGTCAGATCTCAGTCCTGGTCTTCCAGCAGCTCACGGCCACCCTGGACACAGGTGTCCCCCACCACCCTGCTGCTCACTCCCCTCCTCCCTGGCTCCTGCTCATCCTCCCACCTCCAAACATCGGCCACCTTTTCCTACACCTGTCCATGGCGTCACCAGCTGGGGAGGGACAAGGCTCCAACCCCGAACCCCTCTTTCAAGGTCCAGGCCAGGCGGGAGTTCTCTCCCCGTGCAGGAGGCACTGGGGGGATTGGGCAGCCATGGAAGCCCCTCTTGTCAGAGGGTCTCAGGTGATTCCTGGATGGTTTGGCCCCATCCATACCTCACCACGATTTGCCCCTGGGAAACAGTAACTCAGATTCCTTTCCCCTCTGTGGGGGCGGGCCACTGCAGGGTCTCGGGGCGCAGCCCAGGCTTCCAGCCCCTCCACCCTCCCTCCCCATGTAAGCTGCTAAGCCATGGGCTTCGGGCTGGCAGGCCCTGGGCCTGTTGTGCCCGCCCATGCATTGTGACTACATCCTGGTGGTGTGCCGTGCTAAATGGTGATTGTTGCATGAGGCTCCCTCATCGTTTGCTTGCTTAGCACTCCCTCCTGTGTGCCAGGCACTGTCTGAAGAGCTGAGGGTACGAACACAGCAGATAGGGTCTCTGTCTTCATGCAACTTGTGTAGACATGTGTTTACAGCAAAGCGCAGAACTTGATGACTAAACTGTCACAAAGGCCGAAGTAACACCAAACAACACGGATCCATTGGAAATATTATCCACAGACAGTCTGGTAATTAACAAGTTTACTGACAGCACGAAGCAAGCAAGAGGGAATATGTCAGCGGCAGAAAAATCTAAGCCGCTTATGCATAACGAAGCAGAACATGTTGGATGCGTGCAAGTGACCTCCTGGGTGACTTTGGAGCAAGCCTGGCTGGCCCAGAGCCACCTGTGCAGCCTGGCTGCCACCAGTGCTCAAAGCCTGCACCCAGGCAAAAGGCTGCATCACACCTGTTCCCAGCCACCCACCTGCAAATGTCAGCAGGTGTTTGGAAGGGGCCGAGTGGCAGCTCCACTGAGGGAACAAAGGCAAAAAAAAAAAAAAAACACTGAACACCTGCCCACACAGCCAGCACTGTCCCCCCAGGGCAAGCCAAAGAAGCTGCATTTGTGAACACAGTTAAAGTCACAAGGCCAAGTGGTCACACAGACTCCACGTTGGTTTCTCCCCCACTCAACACCTTCACAGTGTGGCCCTGGCCACAGGGCCAAGACCAGATCGATACAGCATCGCAGCGCCTGGCCCAGGGTCTCCCTCCAAACTGCCCTCCTGCACAAGCAGAGCCCTGCCCCTGGGTCTGTCCTTCAGGGCATCAGCAATAGGACCCTGCGAGCTGCCTGACGGAGCTTCTGACAGGTGTCTTCCCCAGGACACAGCCGGTGTCCAGGCAGGGCTGTGTTCATTTAGTGCATCCCAGATTTAAGAAAATCGACACGACTTGACAAGCATTTGAAGAATTTCGTTTCTGTGGCTGCGAAGCAGCGGAACCCTGGAAGGAGGGTGCCGATGGGCTGAGGGTGTCTCTTCAAGTTCAACTCGAGTGAGAGAGAGTGCCTGAGAGGAAGTGAATGCTGGAATCGGAACAAAAGCCTGGTTCACCTGCAACCAGTGTGCCACTGTCCAGGCAAGAGGCTCCTGAGCCTGGGGCAGTGGCCCCATCGTTACCTGCGGCTACTCCTCTCCCAGGCCCTGGTGTGCAGGGGAGAAGCCGGCACTGTGTTTGTGACGCTGAGTGTCTGAAAAACCAAGGACGTCTTCCTGCCTTGATCCCAGCTGCTGTGGGCCAGACACCAGGCACAGAACACTGAGGCCTGGGATGCCCCTGCGGGATACAGGGTGAAGCTGGTGTCCTCCACAGGGGCTTTCTCGTGCTTTCCCATCCCCCATTGACCTCATGGCTGTTGCAGTGCAGGTGATGTGGGCCTCTTTTTCCCAAGGGAATCAGGGAAGCCATCGGACTCTGCACCTGTGGTTTGCTTTTACCACTGAGGCAAGTAGGTAAAGAACAGGGGCCCAGGAGCACTGGGGACAGTGCAGGGTGCAGCAGGCAGTACTTAAAGGACTGAGACGGTCTCCAACCCAGATCCTCACAGCAGGCTGGGCCCCAGAGCCTCTCAGCCCAACCTGCCCTTTCCTCGGTGTCTAAGCCAAGTTCTGGGACAAGAGCTGAGGCCTAGGGCTGCCCCGCGTGCCAGCAGCAGAGCAGGCCTGGTGCCCAGGGGCCCTGCCCGGCTCACTTGCACCCCAGCACAAGCAGAAAAGCTGTCTCGCCTTTTCCTCCCAGTGGAAATCACCCTAGGAGGTCATGGTCTTGTCACTTGCGGAGTCAGGCCTGTGGGGGCCGTGGGGGAGGCTTGTTCTGTGCGTGAGAGCGGGAGGAGGGGCCTCCATGGCTGTCAGTCTATTCAGGATTTTTAAAGGAGCTGGGGAATATTGACACAAATTAAATCCAATAGAACACCCGTTTAATTAATCTTTAAGTGACCTGAGTGTTTGCTATGTGGCTGATGTTTGTGTAGCCACAGGCGTGGCGTTGCGACGGCGCTGTCGGTGCCCACATGTTTCCCCGTTGCCCGCGGCCTGTGGTGCAAGGTGCCGCCTCCATGCATGCACTGATGGACGTGTGCTCTGGGAGCCGCTGGCACAGGAGCCCCCCACCCGCCAGCTCCCACTGGGGCCTTCATTGTTTGTTTTCAGCGTCGTGGTACAGGCTCCTCCCAGACCTACTTTGAAAATGGCTTGAAATATATGATTTGGGGGCTATATGGAGGTGGGGCCCTAGGTCTCCCATGGGGCCTGGTTCTTAGGGCCTGGATGCCTCAGCTCCTCATCCCCCCCACCCAAACTCCCCCTTTCCGGCTACCCCCTCCCATCTCAGGCCTCGGGCTCCATGCAGCACCCCGGGATGCCTGTGAAAATCGGGGTGCTCTCCACTCCTCCCAGAGAGTGTGGCAGCCCCAGGGCAGGTGTCTGTGCAGCTGACCAACCCCTCAGTGAGATGCAGGCCCCTCCCTGACCGTGCAGTTGGTCTGACCAGAGCTCACGTGGGCAGAGAGCAATTAACGTGGCTTCTCCACAAGCCCCAAACAGCCAAGTGCAGCTGACACCCAGAACAGCGCATGGGAGTCTCGCTCTGTGCAAGACACATGGATTTCACATCCGCCTGCGTCCCCGCTACTTCTAGGCCGGATTCTGAGTGTGCAGGGGGCCAGCAAAGTCACCACTGCTGTCCCTGGCTCCCACTGCAAGGCCTCCTGGTCACTGCCTGGGGGCAGCGTGGCTGAGACCGATCCTGGGTGTGCTCTTGGTCTGGACTCGCATCCTGGGGTCAGGATACACCCACTGGCACCGTGCACCCCTCAAGGCTCAGGGCCCTTCCCTTGGGAGAACTGTGGGTTCTGAGTCTTGAGGGTCTGCAGAGTAGAGCGGAAACCAGAGAGTTCTAGCAAATTCTTGTTCTCCGTCCCGGCTGTGCAGCTCCAAAGCCTGGCCTGGGGGGCCAAGGCGGAGCCTCGTGACTCGGCGAGGGGAGGGCAGCCAGCACAGCAGTACTCAGGAGGCGCTAGAAATGCAGGTTGGGGATATTGTATTCTCACACTCTCACACTCCTTCTGCACCCATCCCTCGGGGCCTGTCTTCTCTCACCCAGGCTCCTCACCCTGAGTCACACTTTGTCCACGTGTGATTGCCCCTCACTACTGGCCCCTTTACTTCCGGTGTTTATCTCTCTGTGCATCCATCCAGGAGGCACTGGTGAGACACCGGTGTACGCTGTGTCGGTCCTGGGCTGGAGGGGCTTTGCTGCTGGGGTCTGACCTTGGGTGCTGCCGTCAGTGCACCTGCTCCACCATGCGTGGCACACACTGGCAAGAGGATTTGAGCCCCGATGTGCTGCCTGCAGAGGAGCTGCTGCCTGGTCACCATGCACAGTGTCCCTGAGTCACAGAGCTCGGCTCCCAGATCTGGGCTTAGCTCTGGAATTTTTTGAGGGGCCACCTGTCAGGACTCCCCACGACCCAACAAAGTGACAAAAGTGAATAGAGCTTCTGACATTTTTGCTGATGTCTCCCAGCCCCCTGAGTGGGCAGGTTTGGGAGAAGAGCTTGGGAGGACATCCGGGCAGTGGGCTGCTGCCCCTCCCCGTCAAGCCCCCTCCTGTGTTGGCATTTGAGCAGTGTGAGCTTGATCAATTTCTCTACAAATCCTGAGATTTTCAAAAAGCCTGTAAGTGCTTTGGACCCTCCCCATTTGCCTAAAACATGAGCAGTCTTCCTGCCAGTTATCAAGTATAAAATGGCAGGATTAGCAGTCCGCGCAGCCTGGAGTCCATGTCGGAAACATGAAGGGCTGCAGGGTATGGCCACGGAGCAGAAATCCGAGTCCACGTCTGAGTGAGTCTCAGCCTTCAAAGGTCAGCCGGTTTCCTCCCCAGACCTCAGACCGTGCAACCTTTAAATCGTCCCCAGTGGGTGAGAAGCCCGTCGGCCCACCCAGCCGACCTTGACTGCGCTCAGCAAGGCTGAGACTCCACGAGGCCGGGCACTCCCCAGAGGGCGCTGCACAGCCGCTCCCTGGCCTGTCTCTGGGATGCAGCTCCGATCACAAATCCACAGCCCACACTGCTCCCTGCACTTGAGCCGCGGTTCCCAGTCCAGTCCGAGTCCCAGAGCCTTTTGGGCACATGACTGAAGTCGCGGCCTCTCTCCCTGCAGAAGGGTCCATCTGTGCAGCCTCTCAGCCCACGGCCAGCCGTCTTCAGGGGACCTGGAAGCCCTTCCAGCCCCTGCCCTTAAGTAAATCTGTGGTCGTTTGCCTGGGGTGCAGCCTCCACGCCCTGGGCCTGGGCCTGGGCCTGGGCCTGACCGCCCCTGACCACCGTCTCCTTCCTCTCTGCAGAGGTGCTGCGGCTCAGCCTCGCCCCCGAGGACCGGGTCAGTGTGACCACTGTGACCGTGGGGCTGAGCACGGTGCTCACCTGCGCCATCCGAGGAGACTTGAGGCCACCGATCATCTGGAAGCGCAATGGGCTCACCTTGAACTTCCTGGATTTGGAAGACATCAACGTAAGTCACCTGGTGTTTCCTCTGAGTCCGCCTGTGTGTCCTGGGCAAAGCAGGTGGTGGGAGATGCCCCGTGGCAGTGGCAGGGTCCTGGTCAGGGGCAGTGCCTCTCCGGCCTGCGGTCAGCCTGGAGCTACTGGAAAGTCAAATCCCAGCTCGTGCAGAGAGTAGGATGCAGGACGGCCACGCAGGCCAAGCAGAGGGTGTGCTGACGGGAGAGGCCAGCAGGAGGACTGAACAGGCCCTGCGCTAGCGATGACCTGGATGTGGTTCTGAGAATGGGCTGTGGAGAGGAGGGGCTGTGTGCTTTGTTCACGTAGCTCAGAGGGTCCGCCCCAGGCAGGGGTCACGGCCAGGCTGCAGGGCTGGGGCAGAGGACAGCAGCTGGTTAGGGCACCCTAAGGCGAGGCTCTGGGCCCTACAGTGGACATGGGGGAGGGGTAATCCCTGTGGAAGGCAGAGGTGAGTTAGGGGCTTGGTGGGCTAGAGGGCAGGGTGCCAGGTGAGGTGGTGGAGGGAGGCTGGACCAGGCCAGAGGGACCCACCTTGGGGAGTTTCTCTACCAGGTGATCAGTCTGCACAAACTGGGGAGCAGAGCTGCTGAGCATGCAAGCCTCACATGGCCAGCAGGGGGCGCTTCTGATGACCGTGGCAGCTGGGTTGGGACCCCAGCATCACCTGTAAAAGCTTTGTGAATTTGAATAGATCCCTTAACCTCCTAACCCTCAATGAATTCTTTGATGCAAAAAAGCAGCATGAGTAGTCCCTCCCTTCTCTAGACTTGAAGAAGACGGGGAATAAGTCAAGTACATTGATCGGTCCAGGTTGGGCCCTGGGGTGATGTGGCTTCCCAGAAGTCCAGGGGAGAAGACAGAGTGAAGTCAGCCACGTCCTGGGCTGCCAGGACAGCTGACAGGGCGTGGGCTATGGTAACAGGAATCTGATCTTCAGGCAGAAGGGAGGCAGCCCTGGTCTCTTTGGGTCAGGGCAACGTGACTGGGCCACACCAGGACACTGGCCCAGAGAAGTAGCATGTGCAGGGTGAACAGTGGGCTCCTAGCAACATCTCTAAAGAGGTAGAGTTCAGGGTGGGGGACAGCGAGCTGACGGGTCCGTCTGACCCCATGGGCCAGAGCAGCAGGAAGAACCAAGGTGCCCGGTATGGGCTCCCTGATGGAGCATCCGTGCACAGAGACAGCACAGGAGACCCGGAGCCTCCATCCCTAGGGGCAGCAAGCTCACCCCATGGCCCTCATGATCCCTGCCAACTCTGAGGCTGCTTCATTGGAAGAGGCCAGGAAGAGGCCATGAAGCTGGGACTCTGAGCCTCTCGAGGCCCATTTGGGAGTATCCCCAAGATTGCTGGGAAGATGGGTGGACGATGGGGCCTGCTCTGGGGGGGTCCTCTCCACCCGCACCCATGCACACTGGGCAGGATGGCTTCTTTGTGATTTGCCCAGCATGGCGAACGCAGCGCCATGTGTTCCTGCGTGTGGTTGTCCTTGGGCCTGAGGTGGCCAGGGCTTCCCTGAGACCTCAGCTAGAAAGGGCAGAGTCCTGTTTGTGAAGACTCGGGGATGGGGGGGAGTGTGATGGGGCGCATGGGTTTGTGGGCGTCAGGTCTCAAGGTGAGATGTCAGTCCACGTTTGGCCCGCAGTGACTGCTCCGCGTCAGGACAGGGCAGCTGGTGTCTGAGCGTCCCTGTGCTCCATTTAAAGACGTCAGAAATCAAGGCAAAGCCAAAACTCCTCCTGATGTACTTGCCACCCGTTAATTACATTACTTTGAGTGGTTCTCCCCTCCCTCCAACATGCCTCTAGCACCAACTGGATTGCATTTCTCCTCTTCACAATAAGGTTAGCAATTTGGATAATTGTGGGTGCAACCAGAGATTAATGTCCCTCGTTACCTCCCAGGAAACAGCTGCTGCTGCTGGGCGAGTCGGCTCGCAGATGGGCAGGCCCTGGGTTCCCAGAAACTCCCATGAGAGGTACAGGGCAACTCAGACATGCAGGCCACACAGAAAACACACACACCACACACCACGTACACACACACACCATACATACCACATACCACACACACCCCGCACACCACCACACACCCCACACACACCCCACACACCCCATACATACCACATACCACACACCCCCCGCACACCACCATACACCCCACACACACCACACACCACACACACTGCACATCCATGCACCACACACCACACACCACCACACACCACGTACACACACACACCATACATACCACATACCACACACCCCGCACACCACCATACACCCCACACACATCCCTCATACACACCACACACCACACACCACACACACTGCACATCCATGCACCACACACCACATACCACCACACACCACGTACACACACACACCATACATACCACATACCACACACCCTGCACACCACCACACACCCCACACACACACCACACACCCCATACATACCACATACCACACACCCCGCACACCACCATACACCCCACATACCACACACCCCCTGCACACCACCATACACCCCACACACATCCCTCATACACACCACACACCACACACTGCACATCCATGCACCACATACCACACACCACCACACACCACGTACACACACACACCATACATACCACATACCACACACCCCGCACACCACCACACACCCCACACACATCCCTCATACACACCACACACCACACACCACACACTGCACATCCATGCACCACATACCACACACCACCACACACCACGTACACACACACACCATACATACCACATACCACACACCCCGCACACCACCACACACCCCACACACATCCCTCATACACACCACACACCACACACACCACACACCACACACCCCACACACATACCACATATCACACACACCACACACCACGTACACACACACACCATACATACCACATACCACACACCCCGCACACCACCATACACCCCACACACACACCACACACCCCATACATACCACATACCACACACCCCGCACACCACCATACACCCCACACACACACCACACACCCCATACATACCACATACCACACACCCCGCACACCACCATACACCCCACACACATACCACATATCACACACACCACACACCACGTACACACACACACCATACATACCACATACCACACACCCCGCACACCACCATACACCCCACACACACACCACACACCCCATACATACCACATACCACACACCCCGCACACCACCATACACCCCACACACACACCACACACCCCATACATACCACATACCACACACCCCGCACACCACCACACACCCCACACACATACCACATATCACACACCACACACCACGTACACACACACACCATACATACCACATACCACACACCCCACACACCACCATACACCCCACACACATCCCTCATACACACCACACACCACACACCCCACACACATACCACATATCACACACACCATGTACACACACACCCCCCATACATACCACATACCACACACCCCGCACACCACCACATACCCCACACACATCCCTCATACACACCACACACCACACACACCACACACCCCCCATACATACCACATACCACACACACCCCGCACACCACCACACACCCCACACACACACCACACACCACGTACACACACACCCCATACATACCACATACCACACACCCCGCACACCACCATACACCCCACACACATCCCTCATACACCCCACACACCACACACCACACACCCCACACACATACCACATATCACACACACCACACACCACGTACACACACACCCCCCATACATACCACATACCACACACCCCGCACACCACCACACACCCCACACACACACCACACACCACGTACACACACACCCCCCATACATACCACATACCACACACCCCGCACACCACCACACACCCCACACACACACCACACACCACGTACACACACACACCCCATACATACCACATACCACACACCCCGCACACCACCACACACCCCACACACATCCCTCATACACACCACACACCACACACCACCACACACTGCACATCCATGCACCACATACCACACACCACCACACACCACGTACACACACACCCCATACATACCACATACCACACACCCCGCACACCACCATACACCCCACACACATCCCTCATACACACCACATACCACACACCACACACCACACACACATACCACATATCACACACACCACACACCATGTACACACACACCCCCCATACATACCACATATCACACACCCCGCACACCACCACACACCCCACACACATCCCTCATACACACCACACACCACACACCACCACACACCCCACACACATCCCTCATACACACCACACACCATGTACACACACACCCCCCCATACATACCACATACCACACACACCCCGCACACCACCACACACCCCACACACACACACCACACACCACGTACACACACACCCCCCATACATACCACATACCACACACACCCCGCCCACCACCACACACCCCACACACACACCACACACCACATACACACACACCCCCCATACATACCACATACCACCACACACCACACACCACGTACACACACACACCCCATACATACCACATACCACCATACACCCCACACACATCCCTCATATACACCACACACCACGACACACCCCACACACATCCCTCATACACACCACACACCACCACACACCCCACACCCCACACACCCCACACACATACCACATATCACACACACCACACACCACTCATAAACACCACACTTATCCCTCATACACACCACACACCACCACACACATACCACATACCACACACACCACACACCACTCATAAACACCACACTTATCCCTCATACACACCATACACCACACACCACCACACACCACACACATACCGCATACCACGTATCACACACACCACACACCACACACCACCCATAAACACCACACATATCCCTCATGCACACCACACCACACACCACACACACACCCCACACACATCCCGCAGACCACATAGCACACACACCACAGCCCAGCACAGCCTGCTAGTGAACAGCACGCTCTGGGGCCGTAGGGCGCTGGGTTTAAGGCTCTGCTCTGCCGCCGCCTAGGTTAGTAGCTGTAGAAAGGCCGGCACAGCGCTGTCGGCTCCAGCCTCCTCTGTGGAATGGCAATAAAGAGCAGTGCCTGCCTCCCGGAACCCTGTAGGGGGAGGTGGGGACGTGCGCAGGTGGCTGTCAAGTCCTTAGCGTTTAGAATTTGCCACCTGCTGATTCTTACACCTCATCATCACTGAGTGTCAGAACTGTGGCTGCTGTTACGGGACGCTCTCAGCACCTCGCAGCCTGGGTCCCCACTGAGGCACCCCGAGCCCCTGCTGCTTGTAGCTGGGAATGGGGGCCACCCTGTCCATGTCCACCTCCGAGCACTGGGGAGAGAGACACCGCCCGGGCTCCCCAGTAATCCTGAGCAGCCCCAGGCGAGCTGTTGCATGCCTCTGAGCATGGCGGCATTCCTTGCATGGGAATTTGGGGACTGAACGCGTGCGTGAAGCCCCCTGCTCAGTGCCTGGCACCCAGCGTGTCTTCCTATGTGGCAACGCCACTAGGGACAGTGAGAGCAGCTCTGGCGGGTGTCCGGCTGAAGAGGGCTGGAGCCAGGTCACTGGCAATCCTGGGGCATCTTTGAAGCAAGAACTGGTCAGGGGCAACCAGCCCAAGAGGGCAGCACTGAAGGGGCCGTGATTCCAGGGCCGCTGGGTCCCCACAGTCCCCGGCACCCTGCGGACAGGGAAAGCACTTGAGTCTTCAAAGCCCGGGCCGGGAGAAGCGAGCGCCGGGAGAGGTGCGGGCGTCCTGCCTTTGTCGTTCGTGTGAGACATCTTGATTGGCAACAAAATATTAATCACTTTCTCACCGCTCTCTTAATGAGAAGCTTTCATGGGCAACAAAATATTAATTTGTCTTGTCTTATCTGTTAAGAATTCTGCTAATGAATTCAGTCGCAGAGCTATTACAGAATGCCATCCTAACGACACATGTAATTAAACTTTTCTGACTTGCAAACATCAAAGATGCCTTGAGCATCAGAGTACTATTTGATCAGAAAGGCAACGCACCCCTCTAGCCCGGAGCCAAGTGAGGAGCAGCCACTCGCTTCTTCAGCGGCCAGCGCTGCCGTCAGAAGCACTTACGGGTTCCCCATCGTGTGCGCGCCCGTCCAGATGGCGTACACGCAGGCTCAACCTTTGGAATGGTTCCCTGGGTGCTCCGGGAGTTGCAACCAAAACACAGAGCAAAAGCGCCATCCCCAGCCTCCAACGAGCAAGCCCCCATCAACACCTGCCCGGAGGCCAGAGGAAGGAGCGAGGACGAGCAAGCTGGGGTTGGGGGCAGGGGAGGGGAGCAGCCAGTACGTGGAGGGCCTTGAAGGTCTCAGCTGTTCCCCTGTGGGCGGGGGCGACTGCAGATCCTTGACTGTGACAGGGTCAGCTTTGTGTGTGCTGTGAGAGTCCTCATTTCCTTCCTAAGATGAAGCATGCATTCCAAAAGGGACCCCAAAGAATATGGGTCCCAGAAGTGAGGGGAGCCCTGCCAGTGCTCTCAGGGTCTCCCGCCTAACTTCCCATTCCCACAAAGCAGTGCCCAGGCCACCTATGGCTCCCACCCAGTGTTCCTCCAGGTGTCTGTGGCTCACTTCATGGTATCTGGGCAACCCTAAGACCATCACGGGGTGTGGCACGGCCATGGCGTCCTGCTGAGCCTGCCTTAGCCCCCGTGTGCAGGGGGCTCCAGTTCCCCCCAGCCTGCTGGCAGAAGAGCAGCCTCCCAGCCAACAAGCAGAGCCTCAGAGGGCCGAAGCCCAGGCAGCTCCTGACCAGGTCTGGAGGGTGACGCCTCCTGTTGTATGATGGGAAATCAATAGCTGTGCTCACGCTGCTGCTCCCCCGATCCTGCAAAACATGCCCTGTGAATTTGCTTCCCGCTAGGCTGACGGGCGGCTTCTTTGCACGGGCAGCTCTTGGCCCGGCCCTGTGCCTCTACCTTGCCTCAGCCCCAAGGAACCACGGCCCTCTGCCCTCACCCCGCACTAAGCTGGCAGAGGGCCCAGCAGCACCCTCGGTTCTGCCTGTCCTGACTTGGGCCCAGCCGCTCCCCAGGAGCTCCTGTCTCACAGAGGAGGAGCTCCCGTAGGCCTTGCCACTGTGGGTACCAGAAGCCAGTGGCCAGACCCCTTCTCCCACAGCCCTGCTCTGCTCCTTAGACACCACGCCCTGTGGGGCAGGGTGCATGGTCACTGCCAGGGCCCCAGCCGGAGCCCTGGGGGGAGGGAAGAGTGCTCCGTGCAGACCCTGGGGCAGCGCGACAGTGATCAGTCAGAAAGGGGCCGGGCTAACCTCGGGGACCCTTCCGGCCATCCGCCACACAGTCCTGTGATAAGGAAGGCACTGCCACAGCAGGGACCCTGAGTCCCACCTGGGGGTCGGGAAGTCCCGGGTCCCGCGCAGACACCACACTTCCTCACCTGGACGCGGAGCAGGACCGTGCCTCCCTCTTCCCTGCAGCTCCTGCTCTTGGGCTCAGATCCTGGCTTTGGGGGCGGGTGGGGACCATCTCAGAGGCAGCTGCAGCCCCCCAGCCCTCCTCCAGTCCCCACACTGGGCTCTGGGGTGGGGATGCCGCCTCACTTTCGGCAGTGATGAGGCAATGCAAACCCATGTAGGCCTCAGCCCTTTGCCTCTGCACCCACCCAGGCCCTGCAGCAGCTGCTGGGGGGTGGGGGGAGGGGGCCTGTCCCAAACCCAGTTTGTGTGTTTGCATGCATGGTGCCAGGGTCTGTGTGGTTCCTTGCTAGCGTCACCACCTGCCTGTCAGTGACGCCACAAGGCAACTCAGAAGGATCGGGACCCTCGCCCTGGACCTGCAGCCACGCCACACAACCCTGCAGGGCTCTCTGGGTTCCTTCTTTGGGGGTCGCAGCACCCAGCACACTAATGGCTTCGCTCCTGGACCAGCTGGGTCTGCTTCCTGTGGTGACCACACAGTCCGCAGGCCCTGCGGCTGTGCACCTGCTGGGACATGGGACTGTGGGTGGCCCTCTGGGTCTCATCAGCCAGCTGGCTGCGGCATGGCAGGGGAGCAGCAGGCTCTGAGACCGGCAAATGGGGTTGTCTGAGTGTCTGGCCAGGATCTTCCCAGGGAGAACATTTTTCTGTTGCATGCTGGTTTGTTTTTTTTAAGGCCTACTACAAACTCCGTACATCCGAAATGACTTGAAAGAGCCCCTCTTTTTTGTCGTGTTGGGTTTTTTTCACTGAATCTCGCTATTTGGTCTTTCAACTGTCGCAGGCAGAGTACAGTGATAAAAGCAGAAAAACAAAACCTATTAGAACAAAGTATTTGTAGCCATGTCTGAAGGATGTGTTAAAAGGTTCACTTTTTTCCCGTGCCTAAATGGTGTAAAATGGGAACAAATAATTCTAATGAAGCGTGTGCTCTCAGCTAGCTCCTCTTTGGAAGTCAGTTATTAAAAAAAGACCAAAAGAAAATGATTTAGGAGCTCATGAGTCATTTAATTTTTATTGTCTTGCTACGAACCAGTCACGGATCCATTGTGAAAAGATGAGAGGCGTTTTTGATTAGCGTGGAGGGCTGTTTGCAGCACGACAGACAGCCGTGCTAGGTTCTGCATTAAAATAATCTCATTAAAACACTTGGGTACATTTTGTTTTAAGATCTTTGAAAACACTGTAGTTGAAGCACTTCAAGGCTTGGGCCAATTCCCCCCAGCTAATGTTGACAACCCGGCTGCATCCAAACATCTGGGGCTGTGAGGATCTGGGCAAATCCAGAACATTAGGGCTGCTGTCCGGAGCTCTCCCAGAGATGGGGTCCTATGCCCCAGGTACATCAGCCCCTGGATCTCCTGGGTGGCTCTGCCCCAAGTGCTGCCTCTGACCTTTGCCTTCCAGTCACCTTCTCAAGGTCGCCTCTTCCTGCCTTGGGCCTGGCTTCAGGGCTCGGCTTGTGCTCAGGTCTCTCAGGAGGGCTCTGGGCTGGCTTCTAGACTCTCAAGGGCAGAGCCCGGGGACTCAGCAGAGCCTCGTCTACCCTGAGCTTCACTGCCTCCCTGCAGAGGCGCAGCCAGGGGAGGAGGCTGATGGTGCCCCTCTCGGCCAGCACGGTTGAAGGGCACTGTCCACTCTGAGCAAGGAGAAGAGAATCTCTAGGAGGCCCTGTAGCCTGAGCCAGGCCCAGCACCTGCTGTGGCCCGGCTCCCTTGCCCAGCACCACATAGAGGAGTTCACGTTCAGGTTGGCAGCTTTGTCCAGCTTTGCCTCCTGGAAATAGCAGGAACAGCCTTGTGCATTCTTCTGTGCACACTTGTGCAAGCAGATCTGTGAGAGTTCTTGAAGGTTTTCAGCGTCGATGGCCATAACCTGCTCTCCCTCCTGAGAGCCTCCCCCTGTTCATACACCCCCGGCAGCGGTAAGAGCTCTAAGCACCCCGTAGGAGAGAACGTCTGATTGAATGTCTTGGTCCCCGAGTGAGTGGTAGAAGAAAATTTAATCACACCCTCCCTCGAGAGCTTTGAGAACAGCAGGTGGCTACTGTGGTTGTGAGTGTGGTCCAGTTAAGTCGCAAGCTGGTACCTGGGTAAGGCTTTCTCGGGCAGGGCAGGGCTGGGCACTCATGGTCCAAGGTTCCCAGGGTAAGGGTTACAGTTTTCCGGGAAGAAAGGAGCAGGTTTCTTGTTGGTCTAGAACTTCAGTTGACTGCTACTGTCCAGTCCAGTGCCCAAGTCCCTTCTGGCCCCAACCGGGCAGTCCAGGCAATCAGCAAAGATCCTAAGCCCCATTCAGGCCCCATTGGCTGCCACTGTTACCACACAGCCCTCTGGAGTCCTGGCAATATAGAGGTGTCTAACTGCTGGCCCCACAGCTGGACAAGCTCTGTGCTCAGAGCTGTCTTTGCTGTAAGCCTCCTCTGGTGGGTGCCTAGACACCCTGAGCACCGAGATACTCAAATATGGTCCAGGGCATGGAATTTCAGCATCCACCCGACTGGGCCAGAAGCCCCTATTTAAATTTCGGGGCCACAGTGAAGCCATGTAAGATGCCCCTGCCTTACTTCATCAACTGCACGTCAGATCCCAGACTGCCTTTATGTTCAGATTTGCTGGAAGGACTCACAGAACCCATGGAAGCTCGTGCACTCACACTCAGGTTTATTACAGGGAAAGAGTCCAGATTAAAATCAGGCAGGGGCAGGAGGAGGGCATCACGTGGGCAGGAGCTTCCTCCTTCCTCTCCGGGGGAGGTACAGACCCCTAACTCCCCTAGCATCAGCGTGTGATGGCACACCCAGGGTACTGTCACCAGGCACTCCCACCCAGGCCTCTGCGTCCAGAGTTCTTACCAGAGCTGCATCAGACGTGGCCCAAGTCTGCAGCCCCCTCAAAGGCAGACCTGAGACTGTACGGCCCCCCCAGACCCCAAGCCAAGCCAGAGACTCCTGCAAGGCAGACATCCCCAGGGCCAAGCTCACCTGCAGGAGCTGAGGGCAAAGGCCGGCCCTGTCTTTAGGAAACGTTAGTCCCGCACCACCCTTCCTTCTCGGCAACACACCTGTTCACCCGGCAAACAGTGACAAGCTCCTGCTGGGCACCAGCAACACGGCAATGCCCAGCGAAACGCAGTGCCTCCCCTTAGCACCCACAGTCATGAGCACAAGTGGACCCCAGGGAACAGCAGGTGTGCGAGTCAGCCGGTGACTCAGTCCTGCCACCTAGGTTCCCATGCCCCTGTGGCTCCGTCGCCTCGGCCCAGCACCAGCACTCCTTCACGGGGTTGTGGGCTGCGTAGGGATACGGCCAGCTGCTGAGCAAGAGGACTGCTCCACAGTGCCTGCAGAGTGGCAAGATTGTCCTCTGAGGGCTGCAGCCCCGGGGTCGGTCAGGTGGCCAGCTGTGGTGGGCCAGGGAGTGGACACGTGCCTGTGCGGGCGTGCGTGCTCTCGTTTGCTGCCTGTGTCCGTGCCGGTGTGTGGGTGCTCACTGAGGCGTCACTTGGTCCTGGCTTGGTGCAGGTCATGGGCACATGTGCCCACACCCGAGCAGTAAATACGTCCATCCCCAGAGCACTGCTTATCACTAGGGACTGGGCCCACTGTAGTCCCGGGGCAAGTGAGATGCTGGAAGAGTGACATTCTAGGGGGCAGAATCGAGCCAGTGTCAGCAGGAAGATCCCTTTACCTCCTCCTCCCGAGACAGCGGCGGTGCTCCGAGATGGAAAGCTCTGAGCGAATGATTCCAAGCTGAGCTTGAGCCATGGCCCTGGTGATGCCTGACCTCACCTCCCACACTGCTCAGGGTCCTGGTGTTTGACGTTTGGTCACTGATGACCATTGTCCCGTGACTTACAGCTCCTGTTCATGTGTCATGGTGCCAGCACCCCCAGCTCAGCTCGGCTTAGCTATTGTTTAATACTTCACTCTTGTTTAATCACCCTCTTTAATAAGGGCAGATACTTAGATGTTTAAAAGATGAAAATCACATCTTTGAGTAAAATGGTCCCTTTCCCAATAACGCTGTGCATCAGTACATAGAATTGTCTAATCTGGCATCTGTTTATTTCTGGAAGGAAGCTTGATTTTGCTAATACGTTTTTATGCACCAGGATTTAAAAAAAAAAAAAAAGGAAAGCTATCCATAAAAAGACAATTACAGAGAGGCAATCAAGCATTGATAGCAACATTCAGATCCATCTCAACGAACATTCAGGAGAGGAAAGATTGCAGGTTTCGTTTTATGTAGCTTCTCATAAATCAATTTTTAAAGAGATTTTCTTGCATCCAATGAGGTAAATTTTATTTCTGTAGCCAGTATTCCTGTCCAGACAACAATATGCACTTGGCTCTGTAATGATATGATACTGATTGTTTTAGCCCAGAGACAGTATCTTGTTTATTGTGGAGTCAGGTTCCCCCCAGAGCCTACACCACAGGCCAGTGATGCACTGGGTGCTTACAGAAGCATCCGAGCGGCCCTCCTGTCCTCCCGGGGCAGTGCAATTACCCATGAGTTATGTCTCTGCTCCCAGGGACACAGGCTTGTGCTTGGCAAGCAAGGAAAAGCCAACGGGGAGGTTAAATGACTCTGAGAGACACTGCACGCCACCAGTGAGTCTGCAGTTCCCGGCGTGAGCCTTTGCATCTCTCCTGCTGCTCTGAGCTCAGTCTGCCTTGGAGCTGTCTCCGCGTGCCCCGGCCAGAGGAAGGCAGAAGAGCCAGGAGTCTCTCCCAGGGGTGCAGGTGGAGATGGAGACAGGGTGGGGACATGAGGGACAAGACTGGAGACCAGTCCTCTGCCTTTGCCAGCAGTCAGCGCAGCTGGAGCAATGTGGGTGGATGCAAAGGCAGGAGGGGGCGCGTTGGTGGGCAAAGGGCCAGAGCAGACGCAGTCACTGCAGGCAGCCTAGCCCAGTGCCCTGCTGTCCATTCAACAGGTGCTTAATGGAGGGCCTACTGTGTGACAGGCACTGTGCCAGTCCCAGCGGACACAGTAGGGATCACAGAGCACCAGAATCCCCCTCCCCTACACAAGGTCCAGTTCTCACGGGGGACACCAGTGAAGAGCTCAGGAAATCCCGAGAACAGCGTCAGAGGGCCAGCGAGTGCTGTGGGGAGGCTGGGCCATCAGACAAGCGGCCAGTAGAGGGAGGTGGGGCCTGAGGGGAACCAGGGTGAGCCGTCCTGAGCCAGGTCCCAAGCCAGGAGCTGCCCAATCTGGTGTCTGCTTTGTAAGGACAAATGACCCCTGGTGGGGACTGCAGAGGGCAGAGGTGGGGTCTGCACCCTGGGCTCCCAGGGGCCGGGGTAAGAGAAGATCACGCTCTGTGTTCTCAAGGGCAGCTCTGTGTCTCACCTCGGGGACTGGGTTTGTGTTGTTTTAGGTTCTGGGTTTTCTGAGTGCTTCTTCCTGCAGATTAAACGAGGCATTGTCCAGTGGTGGCGTGGAGGACCGGCTCAGGATTCCCCACAGACGCCGAAATCCACAGATGCTTGTGTCCCCTGTATAGAATGGCATGGTGTTCACACAGACCCGCACACTACCTCCCGTAACTGTGAATCATCTCTGGATGACTTACAATACCTAACGCGATGCAATTGCTGTGTAAACAGTTGTCGCACTGTGTGGCTTAGGGAATGATGACAAGCAAAGACGTCTGCGCGTTTTCAGTACAGGCGCAGTATTTTCCATCTGCAATTGGTTGAATCTTCAGGTGCAGAATCAGAACGTGGAAGGATGGCCGGCGCCGTGGCTTAACAGGCTAATCCTCTGCCTTGCGGCGCCGGCACACCGGGTTCTAGTCCCAGTTGCCCCTCTTCCAGGCCAGCTCTCTGCTGTGGCCCGGGAAGGCAGTGGAGGATGGCCCAAGTCCTTGGGCCCTGCACCCGCATGGGAGACCAGGAGAAGCACCTGGCTCCTGGCTTCGGATCAGCGAGATGCGCCGGCCGCAGCAGCCATTGGAGGGTGAACCAATGGCAAAAAGGAAGACCTTTCTCTCTGTCTCTCTCTCTCTCACTACCCACTCTGCCTGTCAAAAAAAAAAAAAAAAAAAGAACGTGGTAGGTCCGGTTCTCGGCGCACGGTAACCTCTGGAGACTGTGCTGGTGCTAAGGGCGTGTCACCCACGGCTGATCCGTGCAGACTTCAGCCTTCGTGCGGCGCTGGGAGCCCAGAGCACTCCTCAGCCTGAGGAACGCCTGCCTGAGCTCCTGGGCGTTTGCTTCCAGAGGCCAGAGGATTTTCTCCTCTTTTGTTAATAGCCAGAAAAAGAACACCGTGCCCATCATGCATCCCACAGGAGAACGTGTATTCACGTGGGTTTTCCTGCCAGGCTCCCGAAGCCCCAGCAGGCAGCCTGGGCACCTGTGTTGTCCGCAGTGTACAAGTGGAGAGACCACTGCCCGGAGGGGCTAGGGGACGTGTGGTCCGTGGCAGAGCTCCAGCCGAAGCCTGGGGCCCTGAGTCTCCACCGCCAGGCTTCCCCCAGCTCCTCGCAGACTGCCCTGGCCAGCCAGGGAGCCTGGGCCTTGTCTGTGCACTCAGCTCCGCACACCCTAGCTTCAGAGACGCCCAGGAGCTCAGGCCAGCCCTGATGAGCGTCTCCCCCAGAGTGCACTTCACTCCCTTCACTCCCAGCCGTCTGCGCCCGGGGCCCAGCAGGGGCCGGCGCTGTGCAGGGTGCCGCAGGCTGGACCAGAGCTGAGGCAGGAAGTGACAGGTGCGCAGTGCTTCCTGGGGGCCCCAGGCAGCCAGAAGCCCCTCCTTCCTCCCGCCCCTGCCCACTGGGCCCGTGAGGCCCCGTGTTGTGATGCTGCTGAACTCCCAGCCCGAGGCTCTCAGGCCACTGCTTGCACCACCCCGGCCATCAGCCCTCCCTGGCTCTGCCATAAGGCCCTGCCCCTGTTTTCCATTTGCTCCATTGTCTTCATCGTTCCAGCCCGTCTCCTTGGGTTACTCGGGTCTCTGCAACCTGCCTGAGGTCATCCTGGGACTCAGGTGAGATCTGAATCACCAGTCAGCAAGCTGCAGCCCGCGGGCCAGATGCAGCTGAACACCATTTAGTTACATTTCAGCGGACACAGCCGCCCTCCCTGACTCCCTGAGTTGTGTCTGGGGATGGCTGTTCTGCCGTAGCAGCAGCGTCGAATGATTGACAGGACCTGGCCAACCCACAGAGCCAAGAACATTGACTCTCCCTCAACAAGACTTTGGCTGGCCCCTGCTCTAAAGAAGGCCCACCCTCCAGGAACAGGGCCTCCTGGGTAAGGAAGGAGGAGAGGCTTTCGTGAGGTGAGGTCAAGAGCAGGTGCGCTGAGGACAGAGGTCAAGCCAGGCCTCCCGGAGGAGGTGCCAGGGCAGCAAGGCTGGAAATGACGTCAGGGGTCAGTGCTGGCGTGTGCAGGGTGATGGCGGTACTGCCGCCCAGAGCCACAGCCTGCAGGCCGCTCCAGGCAAGCGAGGCCAGACACAGGAAGACTTCTGTGTCTGCACAGCCTGCTCCGTGAGGACTGGATCTCACTGTCGGCTTTGCCCACGCAGGACTTCGGCGAGGACAACTCCCTGTACATCACCAAGGTGACCACCATCCACATGGGCAATTACACCTGCCACGCTGCCGGCCACGAGGAGCTGTTCCAGACCCACGTCCTGCAGGTGAATGGTCAGTAAATGGCGCCACGCGTGTCGTCCCCTTCATGCTGCATCCCCTCCCCCGTCCTCGGCCCTGCGGAGCACTCAGGGTGCCTGGCTGAGCAGCCATGGGCTCTGGAGCCTGGAGTTTGAAACTCGCTGCTCCTCCTCCAGGAGCCAGGGAGCCACACCCTGTGCAGTGGGGAGGCCGCAGTGTTCCCCTCCCCCAGGGGCTCAGCTCAGACAGAAGCGGAGCAGGTCTGGGGCTCCGTTCTGATTGGATGAGCCTCGTGTTGCCTGCACGCCTAGCACCTGGGCAAATGGCTAAGCTGCAGCAGCTGCACCAACCCGGGCTTTCCAAGCCCTGACCAGGCCAGCCCCGGGCTGAGCACAGACCTCCCGTCAGTGTTGTGTGGCAGCGTTTCTGCGTGAGGTCACTCGCCCGGGCTCCCACTGCTGTGAGGAGTGCTTCTGGACCCAGAGCCTGCACCGTGGCCTCCACATCACAGCACTGGCCGTGGCAGCTGGCCGCTGCAGCCAGCAGAACACACAGTTCAGTCTCCCCACGGTTCCCCAGCAGGTCAGCACAGGGAAGCGAGTCTCATCCAGCCAAACCCAGCGGGCCTGAGCCGGTGTCGGGGTGTGCTGGAGTGGTGTGGAAGCCGCCAGGTCCTGCCTACAGCAGTTGCTGGGACATTGTGAGGTTCACCTTGCTGACCTCGGGATTCGGGGTAGGAGCCACTGAAGGGACGCCGTGTGAGCTCACCTTGCCTCTACCCGAGAGGACGCTTAAGGCTTCAGCATAGGCATTCCTGCCGCAGCCCCATCTGGCTGTTCGTTTTTTAAAAATGTATTTGAAATTCAGAATGATAAAGATCTTCCACCCATTGATTCGCTCCCGGAATGCCCACAGCAGCCAGGACTAGCCTGAAGCCAGGAGCCAGGAACTGCATCCAAGTCTCCCACGTGGGTTGCAGAGACCCAAGTACTTGGGATATCATTGGCTCCCTCTCAGGGACTTGAGCAAGTAGCCAGGGCTCGAACCTGGCACTCCGACGTGGGATGTGGGTGTTCGAAGCTGCAGCTTAACCCTCTGGGCCACAGCACCCGCCCCTTAGTGCTGCTCCTGCACTGGGATTGAGGCCTGGGGGTTTCCTGGCTGCATGTGTTGGCCTCTGATGAAGTTCGTGGATTCCCTGAGAGGCAGGCCACGTGTTCTGCATTATAACCCTAGTGGGTGAACCGGCGGCTGGGATTGGAGCCAGGGGCTCCCTTGGCGGGGCTGTCTGAGCTGGAGCATGGCTGCACGGGGTGATGAGAGGGGACACCTGAGGTCCTCAGGCAAGTCTGGGAACATGAGCTCACCGACACTGCATGGCCTTCAGGGCAGCCCCGCTCACCCTGCCCCCCTCACATTGCCCTCACAGCCTGTTTGGGGGATCCCCCTGGCCAGAACCTCGGACCTTACAGGTGAGCAAACTTGTAAATGCCTTGGGCTGCTGGGGGAATGCTGTGATCTCAAATTGTTCGATACCCCAAGTGTTTAGTCCATAGTGTCGGGCTATCCCCGGACCCCAGGTTTTTTAGACTGAGCTCTTAGTATGGATGGAGCCTGTGTTGTACTCCCAGCACCCCTGGAGCAAAGCCGTTACACATGCTGTGGTGTTCTGGGCATAAGTAAAGAACAGGTGGGAGGCGGGGCACTCAGCTGGCAGGGGGGTTCTGTCTGAGGCTCCACAGCTGCCTCGCCCCCCACCAGCCCAGCGATTGCTCAGGCTTAGCCAGAGAGGGTACTCTTAGCCCTGGGAGTCTAAATAAAGAGCAAAACCTTGTTGTTGAAATCCCGGCGGGCCCCTGGAGACCCATTTCCTGTTTGTTAAGAGATGTATGCAGCGTAGTGCTGTGAGTGGCATGGGAGGGAGTGCGCTGGGACCAGCGGGTGTGACGACCGGGTTTCTGTCTCTTGGCTCTGTCACCACGACTCTGGCTGGGCTCTCAGGTGGCTACATCCCAGGAGCCCACGAGGGCCTGGGACTGGGCTGACTCCCAGACACTTGGGCATGGTGTCTGGATTCATCCTAAGGTGGGCTGTTGTCACCTTCTAAGGACAAGAGGGCATTGCTGCTGGCCTGGGAATGCGACAGGAGGCTTTCAAAGCATGGCAGAAGTGGAACTTGCTGAGCTGGACTTGAAAGGAGTGAAGTGGGATCAGTGTGGGAAGATGCTGTAACTTGAGAGACTGGATCACAGTAGTAACACTGTGTGCATCCTAGGCACTAGCCCTGCTGTGTGGACAGGAAACCAGGCTCAGATTAAATGGTTTTCCCAGAGGCAGGGCTGGGCCGTTCCACAGTAGGCTCGCTGCAGATCCCCACCTCCACCCCCTGGCAACAGCTCTGATGAAGCTTGAAGACGTGAACTCAGCCACAGAGGCCTGGGCTCACGTCCTCACGAGGGGCTGGTGCTGCCTTGTCTCCAGCCATCTGAGACCTACAGGCCTGAGGAGTTAGAAAACGCTTGGCAAACGCCTCCAGAAGTTGGTAGGGACAGGTGGTCAGCGTTGCTGGCCCCCCAGAGAGCTTCCAGCCCATTATACAGATGGGAAAATCAAGACCTAGAAAAAATTTCCAAGCCAAGAATAAGAGTCGAGGCTTCTTCCCTTTGGAGCTGCCCGGCTCCCTGGCAGCAGGGCAAGGATCCCATATACAGGCTGTGCTGTGTCCTGCAGGATTTCGCTGTCCGTGACTGTGTCCTGCCCTGCCGGCCAGGGGGGAGAATCCTTGCAGGTCACTACTTCCTCTCAAAGCCTCGGTGTAACTTGCCCAAAGCCCAGGCTGCCCAGTGAGCCACACACACTGACATGATTTATAGCTTTGTGCAAACTCCCTCATTGCTTTCATAGGAAGAAGCAAGATCTTCAGACATAAATGATGAATTCATTAAATTAAAAACACCCTTGACCTCCCCACAGCTGAGACAAGTAGCAATTCTCTCCCGAAGCACAACAATCATCTCCCGAATCTGCTATTACCCCAGCCTGGCAATTTCTGATGGCACAACTTACTTACGGACATACTTGGGCTGCCTTTCAGCTTGGCAATGACAGATGTTGGCCAGAGAAAACGGGCTTTTGTGTTAGGTATTCAAATGTTTTCGCTGGAAGGTTTCACACACTTAAAAGACAATGAATATATTTACCCAGGATATATTAATTTCCAATTATATTTAGTATGCAAATGAACAGAAAATTAGAAGGGATGATCAGGGCCCACAGAAACAGCTGGGTCTCTGTCGTGTTGCTGGTGGGGAGCTGTGCTGTGCACCTGTTTCGCAGGACCCCATGGAGGCCCTTCCATGCCCAGAGTTCTTGTTCACCCATCCCTGTCTGGTAGAAGGCTGGCTCCAAGGCTCTGGGGCTGAGGGGAGCCACAGCTGCCACCAGCAGGGACCAGCACAGGGCCAGGTGCTTCCACAGGGCCTGGGCCTCTTTGACCCCAACTGTTGGACTCACAGCCTCGTCACCCAGCAAGGGGCTAGTCTAGTCCTGGGGCAGTGAGCCATCTCCCATGCAGCTGCGAGCTAGGTCAAAACTGGCTTCTGGAGTCAGCTTGCTCTCCCCAGAGCAGTCAGCTCAGGGAAAGGTGGGCCTGCAGGCAAGGCTCCATGCTGCCTCGGGTTTCATCTTCTGCGGCACAGGACAGTGAGCTGGGAGGACCCAGGGGCCCTCTCGTCCTGCTCCCCTCATTGCCCAGGACTCTGCAGGGCCTGGCTGCGCACCTTCAGGGTCACCCGGCGAAAGGTGCTCAGGAACAGCTCTAAGATGTACTTGAGAGCCACAGTGGACAGAGAAAGAGCTCTTCCATTCGGTGGTCCACTCTCCAAATGGCTGCAACAGCGAGGGCTGGGCCAGGCCAAAGCCAGGAGGCGAGAGGTGCTTCTGGTCTCCCACATGGATGCAGGGGCCTAAGTACGTGGGTCATCCTCTGCTGCTTTTTCAGGCGCCTCATCCGGGAGCTGGATGAGTGGAGCCCTGAGATGAGAGGGGAAGGGAGAACAGGTTTAGGGAAGAGGCCGGGAGCTCCCAGGGCTGGCCTAAATGAAAGCTGGCTGCCGAACCCCTCAGGGATGCTGGGCAGGTGCTGGGCATCAGAGAGCCGGTGGGAGGGAGGGGCTTGAGCTCTGATGGAAACTTCCTGTGTCAGAGCAGTGCACAGGAGACTGAGCACAAGCACCGAGAAAGGACATCCGCAGGCCAGGAACTCCGGTTCAGAGCTGGAGCGATGAGACGGAACCAGCAGGGGCTGGGCAGAAGGGCCGCAAGGAGGGGTCATGGGCCGTGTTGGATGCTGTGGGCCACCCGGGAGAGGAAGCCGTCAGTCAGGGTCAGCACGTGGTGGTGGCCGAGATACGGAGCGGTTCAGATGGAGCAGTGGGCACAGCGTCACTAGGACGGTAGACAGAGGTGCCAGCCGCCAAGGATGGGCAGTCCTTCCAGGTGCTTCCAAGGAGCAGAGCGGGGTACAGCTGCCCTAAGAAGGGGGGCCAATCATTTTTTCTTCTAGATAGAAGAAGGCGTCTTATTGGACCGATAGGATCGATCTGCATAAAGGGGGACGTTGGTGCAGGACTGGGAGAGGTGTCGAGCCGCATCCGGGCAGCTGGGTGTGAGCAGTGGGTGGAAGAATGAGCCAGGGTGTGGAGACTGGAAACTGGATGGTTTGCTGGCAAAATGGACATGAGGGTCGCACATCCCATCATGGTGTGAGGAATGAGGGGCCCCACTCAAGGCTGCGGGAGAAGCAGGGTCCTTGGAGAGCCCTGGCCTTCCAGGGGGAAGGGAGGGGCAAGGGCCACTCAGAACGGGTGAGAGACTGGGGAGGTTTTGCCGAGGATGAAACCTGAGTTCTGGAAGGCACAGTGAAGGAACCCCTCGGAGGCGGCTCGGAGGCCTTGGCATCCTGGGGCCTGGCATAGGACAGAGGTCGTGGGGACAGTGTTCCTCGGGATCCCCCGGTTGGCTGGGTCAAGACCGGGGGGCGATGGGGCATTAGAGACGGAGCAGGCGGAGGCTCGAGGCTTCAGTCCTGCAGGTGCAGGGATGGAGAGGAGGGGGAAGCTGTGTGGCCACCACCCCTCTGCTCCCGGGGCTTCTGCTCCGAGAGACCTGGAGGCTGTGCCGAAGCCCCTGCCAGCGGGGACTCTGGGCATTCCTGGGAGCCTGTTAGGAAGATGGGAATTCCCAGCCTCAGCCCGGCCTGTGACCTCAGACGCTGTGGGGGCCAGCCCCTGCCCTACCAAGCCCCGCAGGGGACTCAGAGGCCCTATTGGCCAGGAGTCTGCTGTCTCCCTTCAAAGGTCATGGCTGGTGTGCCCCTGGGGAGGAGACCTCTCGCAAGCCATTCCTTGAGTCCCTGGCTCCCGGGACAAAGCCCCCCAACAGCAAAAGGGCCAGCACCGCAGGCATCAGGAATGTCAGATGTTGCTGTGGGCAGAGGAAGGAGTGGAGCCTGCTCTGTGTTCTTAGGAGTTCCCTGGGGCGCCTGTCCCCAGAACCCCCCCGGGAAGTGGCCATCACCCTTGGAGTCACTTGTTCAGTCCCGAGGTTGAATTGACAGAGCTGTGCAACACTGATCATGATGGCTGGTGCGGCACCCGGTGGGCACTCCCTAAGCCTGCCCCCTCCCTGCTTTGCGAAGTTCGGTATTGCAGCACTTTGTAATGTCTCCTGTAACAAAATGGCAGTCAGCATGCTCGGTTTTCAACACTGCCTTGATGGCACGTTGTTCTCTTCTGGATAAACTGAGAATTGTTTTGTCGAGCCCTGACCAACTGACATTAATTAGACTAAATATATTTGGTTCAAATTGGAGGATGTTGGTTCTTATCAATGGTAGATCATCTTATCGGAGAATGTCTCCTTCCGGCTGCTCCTGTCTTTTTTTAAGTTGCTAGTGAGGCTTTGCAGTTTTGTGAGGCTTTGCAGTTTTGTGAGGCTTTGCAGTTTTGTTCGCTTGGGCCCACTCTGCTTTCGTGTGGCCATTGCTGGGATGTTAGCACGCAGCGACTGTGTGCTCTGGGCCTGCCCCGTTGGCTGTGCTCTCATTAATCCTTACCGCGTCGGGTTTGTCACCTAGAGAACACCCACAGGAAACAGCCTTCCTCCGTGTCCATAATCTTTGTGTTTCTCGTTAGTTACCCCCCCCCCCCCCCCCGTTGATGAAGTCTGGCGGAACCTGGCCGCCTCTCTTCCTTTTTCTTTTTCCTTTGTTCCTGGCCTACTGTTTGTCCGCTCTGAGAAGAATGCTGCCGCTGCTGCTTTCTGTAGAGAGATTCTTCATGGCAGGGAGAAAATATCTGCTCCTATTTTATGGACGCTTTTGCCCCAAGAAATGGATTTTGGATTTTTTTTCAAAGGCCCTGTCCGTGTCTAGCAGGAGGATTAAGTGGTTTTTCTCTTTGCCTGTAACTTTGCCTATGACTAATTGTAGACTTCCTAATAGCTAGCCATTGAGACGTAGCACACGTGGTCACAGTGGATTTGCTTTGTTAATATTGCACTGAGGGTCACAGTCCATCTGACCCCACGTGAGACGGGTGTGTAGCCGTGTTTCCTCAGCTCTCTGGGCTTTGGTGTCCTGGTTACACCAGCTTGGTCATGAAATCTGGAACACCTCTGTGCTCGACTCCAGCACTGCACACGCATGTGCACACACACACACCCTTCAGTGTGCAAAGAAGCGCTCCAATAAAACTAACCAGACAGACTGGCTTTGGGGTTGGCAGCAATTTACATTGTTTAAATAATCTCTTCCCAATTTGGTGTTGATACTTTAAAGTTTGTTTTTAAATGATCTGTCATTGAGATTTGTGCATTTATTAATCATTACTGAATGACTATAGTATTTCTCTTTTTAATTTTCTCTGTTAATTCTTTTTTTTTTCCATTGATCAAATCTGCCAAAAACCTAGCTGTTTTATTCAAGGTTTTTAAAGTCTGCTCTTAAATTCACTTATCAGTTGCACTGCTATTTGCCTTTCTAATTAATTGCTCTTTTTTAAAAGTGTGGAAGGCAGAGAGAGCAAGCTTCCATCCACTGGTTCACTCCCCAGATACCCACAACAGTTGGGACAGGGCCAGGATGAAGCCAGGAACCAGGAACCCCATCCGGGTCTCCCACATGGATGGCAGGGATCCCAAGTACTTGAGCCATCTTCTGCTGCTTTCCCAGGTGCAATAGCAGGGAGCTGTTTGGGAGCAGTGCGGCCAGGAGTCAAGCCAACAGTCCAGTATGGGATGCCAGCAATGCAGGTGTCAGCTTAGCCCACTGTGCAGTCTTGCCCCTCCCATGCATGTGTTTCTGCCCCATCTATCTGCCCACCCCACCCCCACCTTACTTGAGGTTACTTTGCGCTTGTTAGGCAGGCTCATGAAAATCAGAGTGGTGGGCAGGAGAGCAGGGGCTCAGGCTGGCCAGCGCCTGGCCTCACATTGCTGCGTCACCTTCCCGGCCCTGTCCTGGCCCCCAGCACCACCTCTGCTGACACCTGTTCAGCATGAACCCCATTCTTGCCTCTGCCAGATGCTGGGTGTGGGGAGTTGCTTTCCTCTTTGAACTAAGGGGGTCAGAGGAGGGAGACACACGGTATGTTCTAAGCCATCATCCAGAAAAGCGTCCACCAGGCCCCTCTTCCTCCCACACCCCCAGAGTGACAGGGCCAGGACCCTGCCCGAGAGCCTGGAACACAGAGAAACTGGGGGACGACTCAGCGTGTATGTACATGCCTGGGCCCTGAGCAGGTGCCGTAGGAACCCCGGAGCTCGCGATCCTGGGACAGCTCCGGCCGTGAGGGTGCGTGGGGTTCTTTGCCTTGTTTCATTTGGCTTTCACGTCTGCCCCTGGCTTTGCCCCAGAAGTCAGCCAAGGGAAGACTGGAGCTCGGAATGCACCGAGGAAATTGTTAGCGTGCGCTGAAGAATTCTCATGGAAACTGGAGAGTCCACTTCTGCCAGGGAGACAGTGGAGTCTCCCTTCTGCCCTCGGTCTATCCACGCACAGGTCACTGGCGTTTGGCCTTGCTCTGGCCCTGGGCTCCTCTACCTAAATGTCAGTTCGTTCTGTGCGCTGATCCCAAGGAAAATCTGTGTTTCCCTAAGGTCTTGGGACTCTTAATTGGACAACAGAGGTTTTATGATAACCCTGGGAAAATACACAAGGGTGCTCTAGCTGTTCATGGAAAATACACACTCTTAATCCCGTTTTTCCATGAGCTTTTTGAAGCACCTCGGAGATGTGCGCTTCCAGAAGAATCCATTTCCCTTCTTTCCAAAGGGTGTGTGATGCTTTTGTTTAATACCCAGGTGTGGAAGCTGCCACAGATCCTCCTCTGGAAGTCCGCGGGATATGGCGCGTGGATGAGTAAAAGCCCGCTGAGAATGTGAGAATGACCCAAGCACGCACAATCACACACACACACACACACACCCCGGGGCGCAGAGCCAGGGCCAGGAGGGAGGAGCTGCAGACATCAGTGAAGGGCCAGAGCGCTGTGCAGGGGGGACAGAGCCTTCGTCGCTGGGACTCACCTGGCAAATGGGCCAGGTCGCTCAGACCCTCCCACCCTGGTTGGACTGCCAGCACCCGTGGCTGAGTCCGCCCACCGGTTAGGGGTTGGAAAGTGAGCAGGCTTCCGGAGGGGGCGCCGGTCGGTGCTCGGGGTGCTTACTCTGTGAAGCTTCCTCTACAAGAAGTTACGGCCCTGCCCGGTGGTTTTCTGGTGAGAGGGATCACACGGCCGACCCTGATCTGTTCAGAAACACTTCTGCGGCCGCTGCTCTGTACACGCAGCATCAGAACAGCGCCACACGCGTGAGATCTCCCTGGAGAAAACCATGACTAGCACGGCACAGAGCCTGGTGTGCTTAGCCTGCGAGGCGCGTCACAGCCCGCGTGTTAGCGCTGGCACCGTGGGAGAGGAGAGAGGATCGAGGTGAACCGGCCAGCGGGATATCCCCAGGGCCGCCTCCCGGCCCCGCCCTTCAGGAGCAGGAGCTCAGGGTGGGGCCCGAAGCCAGTGGGGGCCTTCTCTTAGCCCGCTCCTTCTCACCCGCAGTGCCGCCGGTCATCCGAGTCTATCCCGAGACCCAAGCCCAGGAGCCCGGGGTGGCCGCCAGCCTGCGATGCCACGCAGAGGGCATCCCCACGCCCAGAATCACTTGGCTGAAGAACGGCATGGATGTCTCGGCCCAGCTGTCCAAACAGCTCTCGCTTTTAGGTAAGAACCGGCCTTGCTTCCCGTGGGCGGTTCCCCTCCGGTTCCCACCGGCCCCTCCCCCAGGAACGGAAACAAGAATGCTGCTTCATCCTAAGTCAGGTGTATCCGGAGAGAACACAGGTCTTCCCACTCGCTCCGAGATCTGGGCTCCGGAGGGCGCTGGTCCGCCCGTTCCCACCCCTCCCCGCCCAGCACATTTCAGGGGAGCACCGGATCAGGGGTGTGTCTTATGTTTCCCACACTCAGTGGTCCCATGAAGGGAGTGGGGAGGAGGTAGAGGGCGGTCTCCAGCCGGGCAGGATCCCCTGAGCCCTGTGCTTCCTGCAGCCAATGGGAGCGAACTCCACATTGGCAGTGTTCGGTATGAGGACACGGGGGCGTACACCTGCATTGCCAAGAACGAGGTGGGCGTGGACGAAGACATCTCCTCACTCTTCATCGAAGACTCGGCCAGAAAGACCCGTGAGTCCACTCTTACCTTAGCTCCCCCCTCCCCCTGCCCCACCGCTGGGGCTGTTGGGAGGCCAGGGAGGGCACTGGGTGCTGAGGGTTGGGTAGACCCTGTGTCCTCCGTGCATACAGATGGGTGCAGAGGGTACCCAGAGGTCAGGAAACCATCCCCAGAACCTGGACAGTTCTGGAAATCCCTGGACAGCAGACAGAACCAAGGACCAGAGGAAACTCAGATACCCCAGCCCTGGTCTTGCTTCCTGCCTAACTACCCAAGGGCACTTGAGACAGCCTGTGAGAAATGGAAAGGAAAAATGTTTCTCTTGGTGCCCAAAGCTCTGAAATGCATGCACAGTTTTTCTTCACACATTTTCTGTGAACTTCATACAGCGTTTGGTATTCTGCAAGGTTTCAGACCTCCACTGGGGGTCCAGGAACATGTCCCCTGCAGATCAGGGGGTACTGTACATGCACACCACCGGGAGAGTGATCCCAAGCAGTGGCCTGCCAAGCATGCTCTCCCGAGAGCTGCTGCTCCCCAGGTGGGCAGGTCCATGTGGCTTGATGGCCACAGGGGTTGGTCTCAGTCTCCTTCCCTTGGTCATAGACCCCAGCCTAAATTGTGTCATCAAAGGAGATAATCGGTAGCGTTTATTTCACTTGGCCCTCCCGGGAGAATCATAGTCAAAAACCCATTCTGGCTGTGTTCCAGGAAATCTGGGCGAGACCTCGCTCCCTCCCCTGTCACCCACAGCGTGTGGGGAACGCCGTGCACTTCTGTTACGTGGGGACCTGGTGGCACAGATTGACTTAGGACCTGAGGGGCCCTGAGACCGAGCAGCATTCGTGCGTGCCCGGGGTCCCCAGGGCCTGTGGCTGGGCAGTGAGTGGTGCCGACTCTGTGAGCGAAGGACTGGGTCCTCGTGTGCTCACGACGGATCACTGCATGATCTAACGTTGCTTTCCTCTTCTCCTTCAATCGCCCTCCTGCTCCCTTAATTCTCTGCCGCCGTGGACGGCCGCCGCAGTGGCCAACATTCTGTGGCGAGAGGAAGGTAGGGGACCAAATTGCTCTGTGTTTTGTGCCTGTGTTCATGTGCTGGGGCTCCCTGGTGGGCTGTCTTTGGGTGAGCTGCTGTCCACTTCTGTAGGCACCAGACCGCCCTCACCAGCAGGGCCCAGGCTCCCAACCAGGTGGCAGGTCAGAATCGCACGCGTAGACTGAAAGTTACAGCCAGTTCAGAGTGGGCGTAATGGCAGCCGAGATACGTCCAGTTTCCATCAGAAGCCGCTCAGAGCACGTGCAGGCGTGCCCAGTCACATCTGGATCTCACGCTTTTTCTGAGAAGTTGATGTTGGCATTGGCTTTGGTGTTTTGCTTAATATAGATCTCCGCTAGATAGTAGCTGTATCGTAAGTGAGCGCTGGTGAAGGAAATGTTGATGATTTCTATCAATTGTATTTGTCAATGCATATAGATCTTTCAAAAATTTATCCGACAAACCTTAAGATACTAGGTTGACTCATATGAAACTGTCAGTGTACCTCAGAAGTGGTCTAGCCTCAGAAGTGATCTAGCCTTGACAGTTCTACATGGTTCAAAAATAGCGTGCATGCACGGTACAGAGGGAGTGAGCCACTCACTGCTGGGTGGCACAGGGTCCTCATCCTGCACCTGTCCCTCTCTGGTCCTAGGCCAGGTCACTTCAGGATTCCTTAGGCTCCCACGCAGTGGGCAAAACTCGGATATGGAGGCCAGCGCCGTGGCTCAATAGGCTAATCCTCCGCCTGCGGCTCCAGCACTCCAGGTTCTAGTCCCAGTCGCTCCTCTTCCAGTCCTGCTCTCTGCTGTGGCCCGGGAGGGCACTGGAGGATGGCCCAAGTGCTTGGGCCCTGCACCCGCATGGGAGACCAGGAGAAGCACCTGGCTTCTGCCTTTGGATCAGCACAGTGTGCTGGCCACAGTGCGGCGGCCATTGGAGGGTGAACCAACAGCAAAAGAAGACCTTTCTCTCTTCTCTCTCACTGTCCACTCTGCCTGTCAAAAAAAAAAAAAAAACAAACTCGGGTATGGGAAGCAGTGGAAGGCACCGTGTGTTAGCATCAAGCACAACCTCCCCTCTTGGGAAACAAGGCTGTTTCCTGTGTGGGAGCCCCGCTGTGTGGTGTGACCTGCAGCTGTGGGGTCCCCCTCACCCACACAAGACCCACAGCTGCCTCGGGGCACAGGCCTGGCACAGCTGCACCAAGATCGACCAGGGCGGCTACTGGCAGGTCCCATCCCATGAGGGGCAGCTCCGTGCTTGCAGCCTTCACACCAGAAACTCGAGACCTAGTGACAGGGACCACAGGAGCCCAAAGGAAGGGGCCCGTGGGCCTCGGGACACACTGGCACCTCACTGGGAGAAAGGAGACCAGAGCACCAGGCCGCAACAGAGTTTCTGACTGTGTGTTGAGCCTCACGGGGCAGGGCCCACTGTGTGCAGGGCACCGTGCACAGCCTGAGGGTTGCCTGCTGCTACAAACCCCGTGTGGACTCTGTTAGGCCTTCAATCTTTTGTTAAGATTTAATTATTTGGAGGCAAGGTTACAGAGGAAAGGAGAGACAGAGAGAGGGAGGTCTCCCATCTGCTGGTTGACTCACCAGATGACTGCTACAGCTGCAGCTGGGCCGATACGAGCCAGGCGCTTTCTCCGGGCCTCCCACATGGGTACAGGGCCCAAACACTTGGGCCATCAGCAGGGAGCTGGATTGGAAAGAGGAGCAGCTGGGACACAAACTGCTGCCCATACAGGATGGCGGTGTCACAGGCTGAGGCTTAGCCTACTGTGCCACAGCACCAGCCCCAGAGCTTTCAATCTTAGGTGGGTTCTTCCTGCTTATGGTTTCCTGAGAAGACCCTTAAAGGGGCCGTTCCGGGGGCCTGTGGCAGGGAGGCAAAAGCAACAGCAGGTGACAGCACTTGTAGGCAGCCAGCTTCTGCCTGGCGCCCCAGGGTTCCCCAGGGCATGCATGTGGGCTCTCCCCTGGCATCAACAGCTTCCGAGGAGCTGCTGCCAGGACCAGGGGCTCTGCGGCCCAGAGCTGCTCTAAGCAAGATGCTGCAGCCCGCTAAATCAGGTCGTGGGTGCCTCCCACAGTAGCCTTCCTCTCACCAAGGGCCGTCGGCCCAGAAAACCCCCTGCAGAACACTGGAAGGAGCAACCTCCCAGCTCACTGTTTTCTGGCTCCTTACAGAGGCGTGTGCTTAGCCAGCTACCCCAGAACACAGGGTTTGTCCCTGTGCAGGCCAGGGTTTGCTGTGCCCAGTCAACCTCTGTATGCGACTCAGCCACCCACAGACGGAAACAGCTGAGGAGAAAGGGGACATGGACAGGCGTTTTTACCCGTCATTTGCCCTAACCAATACGGCATAGCAACTGTTGACACTTGTGCATTGCGTTAGGTGTCATTGGTAACCCAGAGATGATGTACTTAGAGGAAGATGTGTGTGCCATGCAAGCCTTGTGCCACTCATTTAAGGGCCTTGAGAATCTGCAGATTTGGGTATGCATAGGCTTGCTACTACTATAAGAAAGGACTTGAGAAAGTTCATAGGAAATGGAATTAAAAGGTCAGTTTGTTTTGGTGCAAAGACTTTGAAATCCAGTGCATAAGAAGGGTTTTCCAAAAGTTCGCGAGACATATGTATTGTGAAAAAAAACTATGCATGGATCTCAAAATTGGGGGCAGCAGAATAAACCTATTGTAACTCCATTTCCCCTGAACTCCTAAGCAAGCTTCTTGGGTTCTATAGACATCATGATGCTGTAGCTTTAAAGAAGCAAACAGAGGGAGAGGAAGGGAGAAGTCGGACCTGATTCATCTTCGTGTCACTGTCCCCTCTTCATGGAGAGACAGCAGGTGGCGGCCAGAGGCAGGGCTCAGGGTCCAACCCCAGCTCCGGCACAAAGGCAGGTAGCCTGAGCCAAGCCCCAGTCTATTAGATGAAGAACGCTGCGCTTGGTCTGCAAGGCCCCCTTTCCCTGGACAGCCACAGCCACAGAAACCGACAGGGCAGGAGCGGGCACAAGTGGCTGGAGGGAGGGGCCGACAGGCCAGGGCCAAGCTGGCCTATTCCTAGGAGGGGCCTCCTGTGGTCAGAAGTCGGAGCCTCGGCTGCTGGGGCGCGGTCTGGTCCATGGGACCTGACGTGCAGACGTTCCTCTCAGAATGGCACCAAAGGACTGTGGGAGCTAAGGGAGAGACCAGCCCTGGAGGCCTTGGGGCTGCTGTGTGTGAGTGCCTGGGGACTGCAGGGCGGAGCTGTGCTTGATGGATCTTGAGGCACCTGCTCCCCATGCCCTTGAACGCCATCAGGCCTCCTGCTGCCCCACTTTGCCCTGCCCAGGCCAGGCATTGCACTGGGTCCCTGCAGCACAGGTGTCCACATCGCTGGTTCCGTGCATGTTCCATGTTGCACCTGACCTTTTCTGCAGCGAGGCCCCTGGGAGGGGTGTGACCATTCTGTGTCCCCTCCAGGCCTCAGCGTGGGAAACATGTTCTACGTCTTCTCCGATGACGGCATCGTGGTGGTCCACCCTGTGGACTGCGAGGTCCAGCGGCACCTCAAACCCACCGAGAAGATCTTCATGGACTTCGTAAGTTTCTGTGGCCTGGGCAGCCTTGACGTCACACACAGACAGGATCCTAAAAGGGAGTCCTCAACCCTGTGTACCACGGGATTGCTTAATTCCGCTTGCTCTTCGGGGTCTCGTATTTTTCACAGTGAAGAGAGGGACGGAGGCTGAGAACTTAACCCTCCCTCCCTCCATTCAGCAGCCACTCACGTGCGCTGAGCCCTCAGACGGGCCAGGGTGTGGAGGTGGGTTCCCACGCAAAGGCAGAAGGTCCCATTGCAGGCAGCAGAGCGGGAGACCCAGCATTGCTACCTCCCGGCCCAGGCCCCTCTTCCCAGTTGGCCCCGCGGGATACTCTGAGCTTGGGACTGTGGCACTGAACCCCAGAGGTCATCTGACCCTCCACGTGGCTTCCCCTTGGGGGTGCACACCACGTGTCCTCGGGGACCGTGAGGGGCAGGGCCCAGCGCGTCCCGCCACGGACGTGTTGCAGGCTGCCGTGCTTCCCGGCTGTCGCTCTTCCCTGTGAGGGTTAGGCGCCTTCATGGGAAAGAGTGAACGATTAGAAGTGTTGTTTCTTAGGAGTTTTCCTCCCATGTAGGAGCCCTGACAGCAGTCACAAACAGTGGTCCTAGTTAATTTCTTGCTGTTAGTCTTAAATAATTGCACTGTCACCTTGGCACTCATCTACCATCTATTTGCAATAACCTAACCAATAGCTTGGGGAAGAGCTCTCAGGTGGTAAAGAGTGTGCAGTTTTCCTGGCTAAGAGGCTAAATGGGACACAGTGAAACAGGGCCTGAAGGTGTCCCAGGCAGCACAACTCCACAGTGTGAGGCCCAGGATCGGGTAGACCCCGAATCAAAGCCCACCTCCCACACACAGCAGGAGAACGGATGTTGGAAAAGTGAGCTAACCCTCTGAGCCTCAGCTTCTCCCGTGTGGACCTGCTGGGGCGGAGGGAAGAGGGGCGGGGCCCGTGTGAAAGCTGCTGCCGCCGTCTAGGCCGTGGACGTGGAGGTCTAGGAGAGGGGTCCAGGATCTCTTCCTGACGACCCCATGGGGAGAAGCCACAGTCATAGTTGGCACTCATGCTTTGGACGTGGCCAACCCGATGGTGCTGGGGACCCAGGGCGGGGCGTGGTGGCTGTGAGAGAGCAGGGGCGGAGCTGGAGGAGGTCTGAGCTGCAGACCCAGGCCTGGGGTCCAGCAGACTGTGAGTGCTGGCTGAAGCCAAGGCTGTGACGTGACACGGATGGGACCCAGAATGGAGCCCTGGGTGTCATCAGCAGTTTGGAGATAGGCAGAACCAGGAACCACCAGGAAGACTGAGACAGATTGGGCCAGAGTCGGGAGGCGGCACGAGAGATGGCATCTTGTGGGAGGCTGGGAACAGGAAGTCCCCTGTGCACTTGTGGCCTCGTCCAGCAAATCGGTGGCCAGCGTCGGCTCTGTGCCAGTCGCCCTCTTAGGGGTAAAGGACAGAGCAGGCAAGATGTTGTTCTCAAAGAACAGATAGTCCAGGAGCAGAAGCCAGGCTGGGACAGGCCCAGTAAATGGTGCACGAAGTCAAGTGTGGCGAGGGACAAGCACGCAGCAAGGTCGGGGAGTACAGAGTCTGGGGAGCGGGGGGAGTCGCGGGAGGCCCCTCAGTGTGGTGACAGCAGAGCCTGCAGCACTGAGGAGAGCATCCCGTGCTGCCCGCCAGAGGCCAGGAAGAGCAGGCGGGGGTCTCCACCAGGGACCTGGGAGAGCAGGTGTGCGGGGGTCTCCACCAGAGACCCGGGAGAGCAGGCAGGTTTCTGTGTGAGGGCTTGGGGCGGGGCGAGGGAGAGGACAGCAGAAGCTAGAACAGAGAGGGGCAGCTGGGCCTCGGCAAAGACGGAGGGTTTATTCTGAGCAAGGAAGGCATGTGTGTCCCTGTGGGGGCAGTCACGTGAGCTGACCTGAAGTCAGAGGGGCAGGGAAGCCGGCCCCTCTGCCCCAAGCTCGGGCCTGAATAGGAGGTGGCGAGTGGAGGAACTCAGACCTTCTAGCAGATGGAGTTGGGACCGTGGCAGACGGAGGTGGACACAAACGTCTTCACAGAGAGGGTGGCGGGGCTCTGGCGACCAGGGCTTCTGCAGAGGGAAGGAAGGGGCAGGGGGCGGGGGCGACCCACAGATGGGGGGAGGGGTTATGGAGATTCATGGCAGTCTCTGTCCCCCACAGGAAGAAATCTGTCCCCAAGCGGCAGGAGAGGGCACAGCCCCGTGCCAGTGGGCGTCGGCAGTGAACGTCCGGAACCGCTACATCTACGCGGCGCAGCCAGCGCTGGGCAGAGTCCTCGTGCTGGACGTCCATGCCCAGAAAGTGCTGCAGGTACCCCCAGGCCCCGCCCCCATGCCCCACTTGGTGGTCAGGGGAGAGGGAGAGGCAAGGCTCCAGGGCGGCTGGCACTAGCGCTGGCTGACTGCTCCTGCATGGCTCCGTTTCATGCAGACCCTAGAGCTGCGAGTCTGGTCAGGGACGCAGCCCCCAAGTGCGTCTTCAGGGCTGCAGGGGGCATGCGGAGCCACTGGGAATGCGACAGGGGCTCTGCGGGTCTGTAGTTGACCCTCGCTCCAGAGGCAAGTCTGAGCTCGTGGTGCCAGGCAGGACACGTGCTCTGGGAACAAGGGTGGGAGGCAATCGGGAGAGGGTGGCGCTTGCAGGGACGCTGAGTGGGCCGTGGCACGTGTGTGTTAAGGAGCCCGAGACCTGCCCTTGGGGTGTGGTACCCCAGAGTCACAGAGCACCTTGCAGGAACAGGATGGGGACAGGGAACTCGAGCCTACTAGACTGGATCGGAGTTAAAGGGCAGGAGAGGGAGCGAGAAGGTGGCCCACGGGGGGAGTCCGGCTGCAAAGGTGACAGCAGGCAGTCAGGAGGAGGGGCCGTGACAGTGTATGCTGATGGGATGAGTCCCAGGATTCCCTTCTCTTCTGCAGCGGGGTAGCCAGGAGGCCGTGGTCTCCGCCTGCCTTAGACACATTCTTCCACTGTAACGGGAGGAAAGAGGTGGTCATTACCTGAGCCTCTGTCCTGCTGCTTTATTTGCTCAGTGAAATGAGAATTAGCACAGAACCTGGCAAGTTGAACGTGAGGCTGACTTGGCAGCCCGTGGGAGGGATCTGCGGGGGACGGGCAGTGCGGCCAGGCGCAGGGGGAGGCCGAGCGGTCCTGGCGCGAGCGTATTGTATGAAGAAGTTGTCCAGCAAATAGGACAGATTTTTCTTTTCGCTAACTCCAGCCAGAGAACATACTTCGAACTTATTGATGCTTGTCTTAGACTGAGCCTGTGACAGTCTGGCGCGTGGTGCGTATGCATGTTAAAGGGGAGTGCATCCTGCACACACACAGAGATGTGAGGTCGCCTCAGCGCGCACAGTGACAGTTTGGGTCTGCCTGGCAAAGCTGCTCAGAGGTGTTGAAGTCTTCCACAGTTACTCAGAAGTCATCTGTGTTTCCAAACTCCTATCTACTGATCCTTTGAAGCAATCATGCATTCTGCTTAGACTGCTTTATTCCTGGGAAGTGCGCCTCTAGCAATGCTTCTGCCAGGTATTCTCCTGGTCTAATTTTTCCTCCCTTTCTCTGACCTTAAATTGAAGTGTTTTGATAGAGCTACATGGAGCTAGATTTGTATATTTCCTGCTTTATTAATCTTCATATTTTGCTTGGAAATTCTGATGCGCTGATATGTAATATAATTAGATTTGAGTTGTATCTGACACCTTAGTATTTTTATTTGACCTACCTGTTTATGTTGCTTTTTCTTTCTGCTTTCTTTTGGAGTTGTGCAGTTTATACATACTCCCTCATGGAAGATAGCTTCTCTGTGTTGTTTTAAACATAACAGATTACACATGCATCCGTGGATCAGTGCAGTCTCCTATAAGTTGTTACCTCACTTCCCCAGTAATGCCGCAACCTGCGCACACTTCGACTCTTCACCTTCCTCTTGCCTTTGGTTTTACTGGGGGAGTGAATTTTGATTCTTTGTATAATTTAACCACTTAAGATATTACTATGACAAGGCAATACTAATTGATATTTACCTTTTCCATTTTTCTGAATTGATGAAGTGTATAGTCCTGTCTGGGATCATTTTTTAACACTTTTATTTGAAAGGCAGTGTTACACAGAGAGAGAAGGAGAGGCAGAGAGAGGGGTCTTCCATCTGCTGGTTCACTCTCCAGATGGCCACAATGGCCAGAGCTTCTTCTGGGTCTCCCACGTGGGTGCAGGGGCCCAAGGACTTGGGCCATCTTCCAGGCCATAGCAGAGAGCTGGATCGGAAGTGGAGCAGCCAGGTCTTGAACCGGCACCCATGTGGGATGCCGGCACTGCAGGCAGCAGCTTTACCCACTACGCCACAGCAGCGGCCCCCTTCACACTGTTTTTTAGTAATACAGTGTTTTCATTCTGAAGGCCAGCTTCACATGGCATATAATTACAGATGGTTACGATGGCCTTCCTTCGTCTTTGCAGGTAAGCCAACTGCCAGTCTTACCGTTGCTCTTGTCAAAGTTTTTTCTGTCACCTTTTCAAATTTTCGGTTTGGTGTTCAGCAGTTGAACACGAGCACGCCCGGGTATGGTGTTCTTTGTATTGGTTCTGGTTTGGGGTTTGCAGAGGTTCTGAAAGACATGGATTGGCATCTGTAATCACAAGGATGATTTTTCAGCCATCATTTCTTCAAATAATCTACGACCTTTTTTTCTCTTTAAAAGTGAGCTCTTCCAGCTTGAGCCTCTGTGGCTGTGTCTACTTCGATTCCCGTGTGTTCCATCACTCTCTGTCAATCCTGTCTTCTGTTGTGTCTAACAGAGGCTCAACAAAAACCTATTGAGTTTATTTCAGGTATTTCATTTTCACTTCTGAAACTTACACTAAATTCCCTCTGCTATATGTAAATTCTTTTTATGAACCACCGGTGGATCTGTTTCCATTGTCTTTCTGATGTTAGTTTCGGTCCTATCATCTGCCCCTTGAAATGCCTACTATTCTTGAATGCCCAGCAGTCTATACACAGTCCTGTAATGGCTGTGATCCACCGGAGAGGGCACCCTTCCCCTGCTCGGCCTAGAGTAAGGAGCCAATCACATTCGTCTCACCTGGGCCCAAGCGGGGCTTCTGTGAGTTCCCTGTGCCTCGGAGTCAGTTAAAAGCCTCAGGATTAGGGCTGAGGTCCTGGTGTGTTGCCCTGGATGTTCCCTGGGTCTCTGCCTGACTGTAGCTTTCGTCTTCAGCACAGTGAGAGCGTGTTAAAATCTGCTGAGAGTCTAAGAGGTTTTTGGTAAAACTCAGAGCCCGCTGCTCCACACCCTCTCAGAATGAGAATCCAGAAGGAGAGACAGTGGCCACATGCAAGCTGCAGGGAGCCGGGTTGTGAAGAGGGCAGACACGGGCGGGGCTAGAGAGAGTGTGCCGTTGAAGAAGAAGTTTAGAGGAAGCCAGCGCGGTGCTGTCCGAGTGCTGGGTCAGGCAGCTCTCGGTGGAGGAGGACAGCGTCGGGGCTGAAGGCTTCCGTTCCTGAAGATGAGTGGCGTTGGTGCCTTTGAGGAAACCAGCGGCAGCCTCTGCTCGAGGCTTCGGGGCACAGGAGCTTTCATTAGAGGGAGAGAGCAAGGGAAGCCCTCGCAGCAGGGAGCCAGAGTGGGCACGGGCAAGGGTCGGCGCCGTCTTCTCAGCGGGAGGTCATTCACAGGACAGAATTCAGGATGAAGGGGAGAAGCCAAAAGAATAGTTACCCGACCAGCGCCGCGGCTCACCAGGCTAATCCTCCACCTGCGGCACTGGCACCCTGGGTTCTAGTCCCAGTTGGGGCACCGGTACTGTCCCGGTTGCTCCTCTTCCAGCTCTCTGCTGTGACCCGGGAGGGCACTGGAGGATGGCCCAACTGCTTGGGCCCTGCACCCAATGGGAGACCGGGAGAAGCACCTGGCTCCAGGCTTCGGATCAGCACGGTGCGCCGGCCGTAGTGCGCCGCCAGAGAGGCCATTGAGGGGTGAACCAATGGAAGGAAGACCTTTCTCTCTGTCTCTCTCTCACTGTCCACTCTGCCTGTCAAAAAAACAAAAAAAATAGTTACCCATGGGAACTGGCCCAGAGATGCCAAGAGGAGGACCAGCCAGGGAGCTAGAAAGGTGCCGAAAACCCGCTCTCTGCTGAGCGGACGACACCGAGCCTCACTGTGCAGGCCTCTGCGCAGCTGCTCTGGGCCCTTTAACACGTGCAAGGAAAGAAGTTTTTAAAAGGATCACGTGAACGACAACCACGTTTGTGTTTCTGGGGACAAAGCCAGACAGCAGGCCTCGATCCCAGGTTCCCACGCAGCAGCGTTGACTCCCAGGGTGGGTCACCATGAAATGACCATCCCATCAGCGTCCCAGCAGCAATGACCAACTTGTCACTATTGCTTTTCAAGTCCATAGGTGTGGACCCTCTGCCGACGAAGCTGGTGTATGACAAGTCACATGACCAGGTGTGGGTGCTGAGCCGGGGAGACACACACAAGTCCCAGCCGAGCCTCCAGGTACGTGGAACACGCGGAGTCTGATATCCAGCCCCCCAGAAAGCCCTCTCCCTATGAGGTTATGGTCTCCCATCCGCCTGGGTGGTGAATGACAGCCACCCCAAGAAAGTCCATGACACTCTAGAACACAGTAGGACACGGCCTCCAGCAATACCATCCCACCCTGGGCAAGCGGCGGATGGAGGCTAGCTGGTCGTGAGAGATAGGGTTCTCCTATCACAGCAAGCAGCAGGTGCCGCCCGCCCTGGAATACTGGCCTCTGCCGAGCCCCCCAATAAGGCCCTGGGCCTCCCCCGTCTGTGCTGGGGGAGGCTGGAGGAACTTCTCAAAGCAAGCGCAGGTGCTGCTGGCCAGTGAAGAACAGAAGGAGAAGCAGCCCAGCACTGATGTCCGTGAACAAAGCACACTGATCCCTAGGGTGCTAAGACACAGAAGGGCATCAGCCCAGGGTCCCGTGGCCGTGGAGCCTGCGCATTTGTCCCATGCTGCAGCACCTCTTGGGAAGAGTCTGGGCTCCAGCGGGCGGTGGGCTTCCTCCCTGCACTTGGCGGGGGAGGTCAACCCCAGCCCTGGCCTGCGTGTGCCTGCCGCACTCTGCTCAGCGGGGAGGCAGTGCTGTAAAACGAGACCTGAGTGCCGGAGCCCTCCTCTCCCCAGAGACAGCGCCTGAGCCTCTTCTAGACACACGTGAGACAGGGTCAGCTGCTCGGGCCCTTGCAGCCCAGGCCATGAGAACTGCCGGCAGAGCCAGCCTGCCCTCATCGCATGACTGGTAGGGGTCCCCGAAGACCGGGTCTGCTCCTCCCTGCCCCCCCTACTGCTGCTCCGGAGCGAGAACACTGCCGGCCATCACTCAGGGGCAAGGTCAAGCTGCAACCCCCATGTGATGCCCAATCAGTGACCCTGGGGCCAGGCAGAAGGTCGCTCAGAACGACCAGCAACAAAATTGCCAGAAAGACCACGACTTCAGTAAATAGACTGAGAAACACCCACTGTCCACTCAGACCCAAAGCAGAAGCCTGAAAGCTAGAGAATGAGGACTTCAAATCCACCGAGCAAATGCGGGGAGCTGTGACGAGGGACCCACGGCGGACGCGAAAGGGAAAAGGCCACGCCGGAATGCGGTCAGCCACTACGTGACTCCAGCACAGGATTGCCCAGCACTCGGAAGGGGACCCACAATGGCCCTGGCAGACTGATGAGAAACGACGTGTCTGTGCCCTCTGGCGAGACCCCAGGAATAAACCAGAAGTCACCTGAAAGGCTCAGGGAGACGGAACAGCAGCAGCTGGAAGCCCAGGGACTCGGATCCCCGCCGTGCTCAGCAGGGCTGGAACGTGACAGCGGCCGCCCTGCAGGAACCCGGGGAGCGCCTCAGAGGGGCAGGACAAACACCAGGTGAACCCCATCAGCCAGGAGAGGGAGAAAAACATCTAAAATCAGAAGTAAAATGGGCGGGGAGAGAGTGCCTGGAAGTGCATGGGTGTGACAGAGGACGGCTGCATGAGGAGAGGGCAACAGACAAAGGCTGACCCCCGCCTCCAAGGGGACGAGCCCTGCGGTGAGAGGAGGGGGGAGGTGGGAGACTACTCCAAGCCCACTCCTGACTCCGGTGGAACAAACTGGATTGTCCGATTAAGACCTGAGACAGGGCAGCGTTTGGACGCCCAGGTCCCACACAGGAGGACCTGGGTTCAAGCCCCGCTGCAGCTCCTAACCTCACCTCCCGCTCAGGCGGACTCTGGGAGGCAGCAGTGATGGCCGCACACGGGGACACCTGCACGGGGACCCCAGGCTCTGGGCTTCAGCCCAGTAAACACTTCGGGAGGCAAACAGCAGGGGTGATGTCTCCCTATCTCTCTATACTTCCTTCAGAAGAAAAAAAAATTTTTTTTCTTTAAAATCAGGTTATCAAATTGATTTTTTAACAGAGTTACCGAGAGAGGTCTTCCATCCCTCCAGTGCTGGTTCACTCCCCTGATGGCCGAGCTGCGCTGATCTGAAGCCGGGAACTTCTTCCTGGTCTCCCACGCGGGTCCAGGGGCCCAAGGACTTTGGCCATCTTCCAATGCTTTCCCAGACCACAGCAGAGAGCTGGATTAGAAGTGGAGCAGCTAGGACTAGAACCAGCGCCCATATGGGATGCCAGCGCTTCAGGCCAGGGCTTCAACCCACTGCACCACAGCACCGGCACTGATACATGATTACTAACATAAATATCCGACAAGGTGGATTTAAGGTTAAAAGCAGGGGGCCTGTGTTGTGGCACAGCCTACAATGCCGGGATCACTTGGGGACACTGGTTCTTGTCCTGGCTGCTCAACTTCCTGCCCAGCTCCCTCCTAGTGCCCTGGGAAAAGCAGAAGACATCCTAAGTGCTTGGGCCTGGCCCAGCTGTGGCTGTTGTGGCCATCATGAGAGAAAACCAGCAGGTGGAAGATCTCTCTCAGTCTGTCTCTGCTCTCTTTCAAATAATTAAGTGGTCTTTACAGAAAAAAAAAAAAAAGTAAACAGGTGCCATACATACATCTGTAATGATGAATGGAAATATCAAAAAACTAGGTTAAAAAAAACTTGATCAAGAAAATACTCAAATTATACACATCAAGGAGATAAAATCATGACATGGCAAAACTAAACAAGCTTAGTTTGATAAATATATAGAAAATCATCCATGAAGTATTTTCATGTAAAATTAGATGCCATGGGCTATGTCAATAAATTGTGACTTAATAATTCTCGTGGATAAAAGGGAAACTATAGGGGCCAGTGCTCGCTGTGGTGTAGCAGGTAAAGCCCTGGGCTGAAGCACTGGCATCCCATATGGGCACCAGATCAAGTCCTGGCTGCTCCACTTCCGATCCAGCTCTCTGCTATGGCCTGGGAAAGCAGTGGAAGATGGCCCAAGTCCTTGGGCCCCTGCACCTGGCACCTCTATGGGAGACCTGGAAGAAGCTCCTGGCTTCAGATCAGCCCAGCTCTGGCCGTTGGGGCTATTTGGGGAGTGAACCATCGGATGGAAGACCTCTCTCTCTCTGCCTCCCCTCTCTCTGTGTAACTCTGACTTTCAAATAAATTTTGATAGTGTTTTAGACTATTTCACCCCAAAATCAGTGGGACCCAGAGAAAGCTGTACACAGAACATTTGCATTCAGAAATGAGAAAAAGAATGCGATGTCCAGAAGGAGCTAAGACAAACTAATCGAAAACAAAACCAGAAAACGAGGTTAGCTGCTCCCACCCTCGGTCAAGAGCAGAGAATTAGGGAGCAATGCCGCAGGCAGGGAGGGGCCGACAAGCGCACTCCCTCCAGGAAGTCCACGACTGCTCACAACACAAGGGCGGAAGCACCTCCGACTGGGCAACGAGCAACACAGATCACCTTGGGAGATTCTCTGAAGACCTACCATCGCCAAAGGCACCTGTGCGTCTCATCCGGTCTTCAGCGTACCCAATCGGGGTGTGCTCTGAACTGCGGAGCCCACGTGGAGGGAGGTCAGCTCCCGAGTGTGTTGGGACCCAACGGATAAAACCCAGTGAAAAAGCAAAGCGCAGTCTAAGCCAGCTCGGGAGCCTCCGGGGTGGGGGGGAGGCTCACCCCGAGTGGCCTCCAGGTCACCACGGGGCCACGGAAGACTGCTGTCCTGTTCCGGAGAAGGAGCCGTCGATGCTCGAGAGCTGGGCCCTGTCCACATCCGGAGGCGCTGTCCTGCACATCGGGGGAGGGGGTCTGCCCTGGCGTCACCACACACAGGCGGGGAAGGCACTGCACGTGGACAGCAGGAGCACGGGATGTCGCTGGGCTCCAGGACACTGCGCTCCGTCCATCTTACGGATCACCGTCATACCCATGAGCCATCCGCAACCAAAGCACGGTTGTCCTCAATCCAGCCGTGCGGTTAAACGCCCAAGCAGGGAGTAAGTTCCCAGAATGCACTGAGGGTTCACCCGCAGGAGGTCAGGCATTATTCCTGACACCAACAAACAACACAGGATAAAGTGCAGGACGTCTCAGTAATGCTGACAAGGCGCAGCCGTAAACACAGCAAGCATCCTTAAGCCCACAAGCAGGCATCGGAGGAAGGTCAGGTAGAAGGCAGGCTGTTTCCCAAAGTCCAGTAGGAAACCCCGGCCTCAGGCCCAGGGCAGGGGCCGCAGTTTAATGAACCCCTAGGAAACCGTGATCTCACACGCCAAACACGAACACGGCGGGAGGAACGTACCTTCGCCGCCATGGGTGCGGGGAGGGCAGCCCGTGCTTCGGACACGTGCGGCTACACCCATGGCCGCGGCCTGTGAGCCGAGAGCCCCAGCGTGCCGTGATCCAGACACCTGGCATCTCAGAATTCATCTAGACAACTTCTCCCAAGATGCAGCCACACCATCCGTGTTAGTGCATCGTGAGGATCTGCCACACGCTCAAACCCAAACCCTCCTGGCATTTCTAAATGCCCAGCTGTAGGGGATCTGTTACATTTTGTTCGAACCACAGCGAGGGGCACGGAGGCGGCTCCCTGCACCACGGCCCTCCCAGCCGCCACTTCTTAAACACTTGCCACCTGCCCCAGTTCCGCGCTCTGCCCACTCGCAGCCAGGCCCGGCTCCTGGCTGCCTCTGATCTGGCCCAGGGCATGCGTTCTGCCCCTACCTCTCCAGTGCCCCTGAGCCGGCTTCCTGCAGCCAGCTGAGGGAGCCGTCCAGACTCCTGACCCCACCTGGCACGAGTGGACACCTCCTGCCAGCTCACAGCATGAATATGCCGTATAGAAGTTCACAGGAAAGCCGCACGATGGAAACACAATGCGTGGAGGTGAAAATGCTTTGCACCTGAAGGCTCTCAGTTGCATTCTCCCGTGAACTTTCCTAAGTAGCCTCATGCATGTGTCTCCCGCGCCCAGTCACGGTGGGACCCGGCCGTCATCGTGGGGCACTGCGGGGACCCAAGAAAACAGCAAGAACGAACTCCCGGCTTGGAGGGAGGAGACCGCTGTGCCCACGGCACTGGGTTCTGCAGGAACCCCTGAACACAGGGTGGCAGAGTGCTGGAGCGGAGTGACAGCCAGCGCGGCAGCCTGTAATTTCCCATCACTTCAGAAGCGGCAATGAAGGGCCTGGCGCCCCGCGATGATTGCGAGGCTGCTTGGAACTGGCGGGCGGTTCCCCCCACAGCTCCCCCCACACAGTCCCTCACGCCTCATGCCGACACGTCTACATGCTCAGCTCGGCTCGAGGGGTTATTTCCTACGGACTTGGCCGCTTCAGATCACCACAGGAAAACAGCGTGCTGCGAGGTCAGGACTGCCAGAGCCCGCCGCAGCCGGCGTCACTCCAGTAGCCATCCTGCTGCCCCGGCGGAGCGTGAGCCAGAAAGGCTCAGACCAGCCCCGCCCCGCAGGGAGAGGCAGGCCCATTGCTAATGGGCAAGCATGGAAGCTCCCCCCGTCCCCCCGAGAAACTGCCCTCATGCCGCAGGCTCAGCCTCGGGCTCCCATCCTGCCCAGGTCTGGGGCTGATCCCGGGGCCCTGGAGCCCACACTCCCCCAGTTGCAGGTCTCACGTGCTGGGCAGCGGCCTGAACGGGAGGACCAACAACCACAGGTGGGGGCAGCCTCCTGGGACCATGGGGGCGACCCACGGGGCCACCAAGCCCCGCTCCCATCCTAACCTTGCACATCCCCCCGACTCTGCCCTTCTTCCCACACAGACACGAGAGGGACACAGGCCGGGGAATAGCCCTCCTCACCTGCCCAGCCCCCAGCAGGGAAGCGGAGAGGCCGTGCTGTGTCAAACCCAGTGGTACGACGCCCAGGCCTACTGCAGTACTTCCCCCAGCAAGCCCCTGGGTGAAGGCACAATCTGTCCCCAGTGTGCTATGGGCGAGGCAGCTAGGAGGCAGCCCCAGCACCTCTGAGTGGCCCCAGAGGACTGCCGCTTTCCCTGGTGAAATTCTGCAGCCATGGCTTGCAGAGGGCATGGCTGGGAGCAGCATCTGACCAAGACACCCACTGCCCAGGCCCGCGCACCTGCCGTGGAAGGAGAGGTCTCAGCCAACAGCGCACACATGGCCACGAGCGCTGTCCCCGGATACTGAGACGGTGGCACTCCGTGCTGCAGAGGGAGCGGTACGGAGCCCACAGGGTCAGGAGTCCGTGCTGAGGACCTCAGAGGCTCCAGCGTCCAGGTGCTGACATGGGTGGGCAGGCCCGAGCACACGGGAGGGAGCCCAGGAACACGCCCCTGCCCCACCACAGATGGGCGCCTGTGACACTCCCACGCCACTGCCGCTTAGCTGCCGTGCCTTCCCCAAGACGGGTCTGTCCACACTTTTCTCCCGAGCAGCCCCTATGCCAGGGGCCTGCAGCTGCACAGGCCGGGTCCTGGGTTTCCCGACCCCCTCCGTGGGTGCTCACGCTGACTCCCCCCTCTGTTGCAGGTGATCACAGAAGCCAGCGCCGGCCAGGGCCAGCACCTCATCCGCACCCCCTTCGCGGGAGTGGAGGACTTCTTCATTCCCCCCACCAACCTCATCATCAACCATGTCAGGTGAGCTGGGCCCAGCATGCTCTGCGGGCTCCAGGCTGCAGCCCAGGCCAGCTGGGGGCAGCTCTGCCCGGAGCGGGACCTGTCCCAGCGTCTTCTGGGCGGACTTCAGAGCCCACCAGCAAGGAGCAGAGAAGGGGCCTGCTGTGGGAGAGCAGCACCAGGGCAGCCCGTACTCACGGCTGAGGCTCAGGGGCTGTCCCAGGTCAGGAGGGCTCCCAGGGAGGCCGGCGTGGGGAGCAGCGAGCAGAGCGGGAAGCGCTGGTGGCCGAGCGCCGCACTCTGGCAGAGGGCAGGCGTGTAGCCTAGGAGTGGTCACTGCAGATGCCCCCGTCCCGTAGCAGTTCTGCTCCTGACTACAGCTTCCTGCTAATGTACACCCTGGGAGGCGTCAGGTAACGGCTCGTGTGGTTGGACCCCTCACCCACAGGGATGACCCAAATTAAGTTCCTGGCCTCTGGCTTTGGTCTGGTCTAGCCCGGCTGTTGCAGTGGATGGGAGCTTACTCTTTGTTTCTCTGCCTCTCAAATAAATGATTAAAAAAAATCTATCGTAAGTATTGTTGGCAGTGTCCGCTCCAGCCATCCAGGGCAGGCACACAGGAGCCGCTAGTACAGCTGTGGCTCATGGACTTCCACAGGAGCCTCCCAGGGAAGACCCCCTCGCTGCAGGGAGAGCAGGGACAGAGCATCTGAGCATGCGCCCCACGGGGCAGCCCCACAAAGCCGCGGAGGCCGCCCGGGCTCGGGGGCAGCTTCCAGGGGCAGGGATTTCCGCTCTTCCCGCGCTCCCGGCTCTTTACCCAGTAGAAAACACACACTGGCGGGGAGCCAGCCTCTTCCCCACTCTGATGGGCGGTTTTGCAGAAGAAAATTAGGGGGAGAGACTTCCCTTGACCCCAGGAGGCCTTGGTCTGCAAGGGATTCAGACCCAGGCCCTGAAGACCCAGAAGTCCTGCCCCTGTATTCTGGAACCCCCTCCCCGGCAGGTTCCCACAGCCCAGGTGCCGGCAGCTGGCGCCCACCCAGCCTCCTGCACGCTTCCTGCCCGGATCCACCGCCCAGCAGCCCGGGCAGGAATTACCCCGTCCTGGAGTCCCAGAGGCACGCGGGGCAGTGGGTGGCACCAGCCCATCTGCCTCCAAAGGCGAACGCTGTCCCAGCCCCTGCTGCCCCAGGTTCCTCCCCCCAGCCTGCTCTCCCCAGGGCCAAGGGCACGGCCAGGCCTCGCCCTCCGCGCTCACCTGCCCGGACACAGGCAGGGGAGGTGGATTCAAAGGCGCCCCAAAAGGAGAAGCGGCCTAACGCCTCCCTGGTCCCTGACCGCTTGTCAACACCCGGCCCGGGGGCTGCAGAGCCACGCCCTGCGGAGCGCTGGATCTCCCCAGGGGCCCTGAGAGGCGCCCCCGCCACGTAGGAGGCCCCGCCCTCTGACCACCCGTCTTCCCCTCCCAGGTTCGGCTTCGTCTTCAACAGGTCTGACCCCACCGTGCACAAGGTGGACCTGGAGACGCTGGCGCCCCTGGGCACCATCAGCCTGCGGCGCCACGGCTGTGCGCCCCGCGCCATGGCGCACACCCACCTGGGCGGCTACTACTTCGTCCAGTGCAGCCAGGACGGCCCTGCGGCCGCGCAGCTGCTCATCGACAGCGTCACGGACTCCGTGGTCGGCCCCAACGGCGCCGTCACAGGCGCCCCGCACGTGTCCCCCGACGGGCGCTTCGTGGTCAGCGCCGCGGCCGACAGCGCCCGGCTACACGTGCAGGAGGTCACGGTGCGCGGGGAGATCCAGACGCTGCACGAGCTGCCCGTGGGCCCGGGCGTGGCCGACGTGGCCTTCCAGCGCTCCGCCACGCATGGCGGCCAGTACGACGTCTACGCCGCGCTGGCCACGCGGCCGCACCTGCTGTTCCTGCAGCTGGCCACGGGCAGGCGGGCCCTGCTCAAGAACTTGAGGGAGCCGCCCGCAGGGCCGGGCCGAGTGGTGCGGGACAGCGGGCTGTTCGGCCAGTACCTGCTCACGCCGGCCCGGGAGTCACTGTTCCTGGTCAACGCGAGGCAGCGCTCGCTGCGGTGCGAGGTGCCGGGCGTGAGGGGCGGGAGCACGGTGGTGTGGGTGGGCGAGGTGTGAGGGAGCACTCCGCACCGCCCGGCCCTGACACCGCGGCCCCGCGCTGGTCCGCTGTACATTTTCACAGACAAAAGCCAAATTCCGTATTCGCTTTGTGGTTCTACGCTGGCCTCCTTGCAAGTTTCCTAGTATAAGGTGCGCGCTGCTGCCGAGATGGGGTTTTTCGTTCGCAAGTCCGATGCACGCCCTGAGCTCCGACGGAACACGTGCTGCCGCCTAAGGAGTCGCCTGGGCGCCAGCCGCCCGCCCCCTCGCCTGGACACGTGGACACACGGACACGCGTGGGGCCCGCAGACCCCGCCGCCCTCCAGTCGCTGCCTTCACGTTGCCATTGTCCTTCACGGTCCCCTGCCCCGCCGGATGGCGCCCCCGCCTGGGACCTCTGCTGCTTGCTCCTCCGTCCCTGCGGCTTGTCGCCAGCCCTGGGGAGAGTCCAAGGACTTCCTGCATCTTGGGGGATGGGGAAATCACACGCTTTATTTTGGAAATTTTTGACAAGATGATTTTTTTATAATCGTGAATGCCACTAAGCAGGAAGATGCTCCCCGAGGCCCTGCCTTAGGCCACGGCTCTGGGGGCCCCGTCACCGTCCACAGCCACAGAGGACAACAGTCACCCGAGAAGAAGGGCCCCACACGGCCACCACCCCGTTTGTCCAGGTGCAGGGCGGGCGCCCAGGAGGCCGAGGCCCGCGTGCCTGCTTCCACCGTGCGGGAGAGGCGTTCCCTAGCCAGGCCCAGCACCAGACTCAAGGTGGACCAGGCTTGTGTGACTGGGGGCAAGTGGCCGCCAGGCTTGGTGCAGAAACCCCAGGGACGCCCCGAGTGGCGTCCAGGCAGGTTCCAGAGCTGTGCTTTTGTCCACTGGCTGGCTGCCCAGCCAGCGGGCCCTGTCCACACTGCAGAGAGCACGCTTCCATACCTGCTTCCATACACACTGACCCCACTCAGCACCAGACACTGCAGCCCATGGGGGGCTCCCAGGTGGGCATCAGTGCAATGCAGCCCACCCAGTCCCGCACTCGACCCCGCTCCATGGGGCTCAGAACACCGCCGGCCCTCTCTCGCCCACGTCCAGGGCGTGCTTCCCAGCTCACCTGCTCGCTGTACAAGCTACACGGGGCGGAGAGAGGCAGCCCCATCACGGAAACCTTAGCTCCTCTGGCCACCTCCGCCTGCTGCTACGCAGTCACCGTGTTGGGGACAGGGAGCTGGGCTGCCTCGCCTGGACACACACAGCCCTGTCCTCCCGCCCGCGGGCTCCCAACTTCCCAAGCTCAGCCATCCCCGTGAGTCTCCGGTGTCCGGATCCACGAAGGCCGCAGCCCCTGCAGCCCCGCCGCGTGTGCCTGGACTGGACCGTGGGTGTTCGGGTTTCCTTAAAGGTAAGATATGCAGAATAGAAGGTGAGGGAACTCACCTCAAACCTGAACACTCAGCGTCCAGGGGCTGGGATGGATGAAGACGCATCTCCCCCCTTTTTTTCCTGCCTCAGTACCCGGGTACGTGGACTCCCCAACTCCCACTGTGTCCCTGCAATTCTCCAGTGCTCATGAACCTCCCCCTCCTGGCAAAACGGGGTCAGCCCTGCCAGACAAGGCATCTGCACCTCCAGGAGGGCGCGCAGCCCCAGGAGGCAAAGCCACAGGGACCGAGAGGATCAAAGGCCCTGCACAGGAAATCAGGACACTTCCTCGGGCGGGGGCCAGCCTGGCCTGCCCCTCTCCCCCTGCAGCCGCTGCTGGGAACCCGCCCTCCCTACAGATGGAGCCAGCAAGCAGGTGCTAGTGCGACCACCAAAGAGCTGCTTACGGCGGAAACTCCCTCAGAAACCTTGACATTAACTGCACAGGAGTTCAAGGTTTTTGCTACCGGCACCAAGATACACAGCCCACACCTGTGGCAACGTGAAGGCTTTGAAATGGAGACCCTCCCCCAGCTCAAGCATGCAGGACCTGGCACAAAGGTTCTGGGGCAAGAGCCCACCCGGCCACCCCCCATGGCCGGGAGGAAGGGTCTGTTGGCCTCGCAGCCACATGAACTTCTGGCGCAGCTGGCATGAGGCTCAGCCGTCCCCCGTGTGGCCATAGGGATCACAGTGACGGCCTCAGCCACATGGCCTCTGCCAGCCCCACCTGGGACTAGCCCAGACCCATTGCTTGGGCCTCCAAGCTGTTCTCATCTCCAGCTGCTCTCCCCAAAGCACCAACTAGAGCTTGCCAGAGCCTGGGAAAGCCTTGGCTGGAGCCAGCTATAGACACAACCCTTCAGGTACCCTGAGCTGGGGACAACATGGCCAGAGATGGGAAACCCAATCCTGCAAGTCCCACCCGCTCCCAGGCACCTCCCCACTCCCTGCTCATCTGGGCAGAAAAGGGCCCCTGCCTCCAGGGGGCACCCAGAAGATGCTTATCACCCCTCAAAGGAGCATCCCAGCTGCTGGGTCTCCATCGAACAAAGCAGCCAGGAGCCGGCTGTGAATGCCCCATCTTCCTGTTTCTGTCGACCAATAGCCTGTGAACTAAAGGAGATTTCAGAACTGAGATATGAATCTGGTCCGTTCTGGATCTATTTTTCTACAGGGGGCATACACAGCGCACTCCATCCCTTCTTCACAGTGTGCTTCATTCCACACGCCGTCCCCACTGGCAAATCCCTCAGTGCACCGCTCTCCGCCCCCACCCCCACCCCCATCTGTGACCTCCTCCTGAGAAGCCAGCCTCCAGGAGAGCTGGCATTGCTCCCACCTCCCTCCTATGCATCCGCCAATCTACCTCACATTGTCCCCTGCATCCAGCACCCCCAAACACTGCCCCTGGCCCAGAGGTCCCCTGCGAGCTTCCACTGCCCAGGAACCTGCAAGCGGACGCCAAATGCAGTCAGGACCCACTGGGCCACAGCCCCTGGCTGCCCAGAACCACGCACACCAAGGCCTAGCTCACAGCCCTTGGAGTCGGGACCGAGACCAGAGAGAGCTTACCCCGTGCTGTCAGGGACGTGGGCTCCTGGCCAGTGGAACAGAGACCACTGATCTGAGCCATGCCTTGTCTCTGAGAGCCCCAGCCCCTCAGCCTCCCCCCACCCTCGGCTCTCTCCCTTTCCTCTTGCCTTCCCATGAGCCACACAACAATGGCTCCCACCATCCCAGGAGCAAGTGGCCTTACTGTGACACCAGCCCCCGGGGCATCCGCCCATCCAGCGCTCCAGCTTGCGGTACGGTGAGGAGTCCCCCACGGGCCGCATGCTGCTCTCGGCTCCCAGACCGGCGTCCAGGCTGAGCAGTTCTGTTCTAGAAAGCCACTCGCTGCCTTGGTTCCTCTCCACAATCAGAGACGACAAAACAGAGATGCTTCAAGGATTCCAGGAGAAAAACTTACAGTGCCTACCCTCACAGTGTGACCACGAGACCCCGGGCAGCCAGGGGAATGCAGCCCACCTCCTGCTCTTGTCGGCTGCAATGGACCACCTGTCAGGCCGCTTGAGGATCCCAGCACCTTGTCTGGGCCCGCGGGCTTGGCCGTCCGCCTCCCAGTAGGCAGTGAGAGACGAGCAAGCGTGTTACTCATCCACAACCCTCTTTGGAGCACTGGGAAGTGCGTGGGCAAGCCAAATTAGCCAAACCCCAGATCTGAAATGACCAAAAATGGGGCAAGTGGGGATTCCCCTCCGAAATTCACCGTGAGGCTCCTTTAGCCAGCACTGGAGTGTTCAGCAGGTGCTTTTGTGGTTGGTGTGTTGTTTTGTTTTTTTGGTTATTTTTACAAATGCACAACTCACACACCCTTCTTTGCAGCTCATCGTAACTGACACAGGACCATCCCTTTCCCATGGGGCCCCAAGAGCGCGGCTGCACCCTAGAGGGCTCTCCTGCACTCCACAAAGCAATAACTGTTGACTCGCCGCGACACCAAGCCCGGCGACACGGGGGGCCCCGCAGCTCCGGGGCAGGAGAAGCCGTAGCAGGCCCTGGCACATGCTCACCAGGAGCAGAGCGTGGTCTTTGAGGATGGGCAGCCAGTTCCAACCGCCTGCAAGACACAAGGGCCCCAAGGCTAAGGCTTCACCCGCCGCCCAGCGCGACACCTGCCGACAGCAGGAGCACGGCTGGTGCCTGGCTGCTCTGGCCGCTTCACAGACGCGAGGGCCACAGGTCTGCTGGCCCCCACCCTGACCCCCAGGGCCCATGCAGTGGCACCCGCCTGCCCACCCAGCCCCACGGCTCCCCACGCTTTTCTGACAGTCACGAGAGGCTCTGAGAACAGAGCTGGGCTCGGAGCATCGGCCGAGGACTCCTGTTCCACGAGATGGCGCAGCCACGCGGCCCCTGGCGTGGGAAGCTACACGCACCACCTGTCCTCGGCGGTTCTCCCCTCCCCGCCCCACACCACTTCCGGATCTCTTCCGTCAAGGCAGATTACGTTATTTTGAGCTGTTGTGTAGACTCCCAAAATATATTTTCTCTAATCACCAATATTTCTCAAAAGGCCTCCTGTAATTATTATACATGTGAATTTTTCCTTATTTATACAATATATATAAATTATTTTTAATACATCAACTTTAGTAGAAATTTGTACCAACACAGTAACAGTCCGTGGCGTTTGAAACCAGCTTGTGTTGCGCTGACGTTTGACACAGTATTGCACACACGATGTCTCTGTGGTTCCACCGGACGGGGAGACTCACACACCACCATGAGTGTCGTCATTGTAAATGCTCTTTTTCTGAGGATTTTACAATAAAACTTGAGAAACGTGACCTCTGCTGCTGGCAGTCTGTACGGGAGGCGTGAGGTAGGCAAGAGCGCCTGCTCTGGCTGCTCCCAGGAGCTGCTGGGCCAGCCAGGCCCTAAGGGCTCTCTCTCCCCTGGGTTCCAGCCTTGGCTCCCTGGCAGGCCCAACTCAAATCCCTCTGCACTCCCGGGGCTCTCGTTCTCCCTGGGACAGCACGGTGAGTGCTCACTTACCAACCTCCCGGGGTGGGCACTACCACAAGCCACTAGGCAAGGGAATGCGGGGGAGCGAGGTGGCCCGGCCTCACTGAGCACGGCTGCCTGTCAGGGCCCTCCCGAGAGAGGGGGCAGGGGAGCTGATGCCGTGCAGTGGATGCGTGCGATCAATCGTGGCAGCTCGGCAAGGCCGGGCCAGCAGGCTCATGACCCAGGGAAGAGCTGCAGGCCGCGGGCAGAAGCCGCCCTCGGAAGTCAGTCTCCGGCGTGCGAGTCTGACTGCCAGGCTGACGCTGCGTGCGCCACACAGAGGCACGAGCCCGACTCCCGGTCTACTGACAGAACCGCCGATCTCTAAAAACAGCCTTTCCCCACCCAGCAACAGCGACACTGCCATTCGCACCTGACTGGCCCTGTGCAGGTCTCTGGACCACAGTGCAACAGACCAGTGGCTTCCGAACTACAGAAACATGCTCCTCACGATTCCAGAGGCAGGCAAGGTCAAGGTCAGGGCGCCAGCAGGGTCAGCATCTGCTAGGAGCCCAGTCCCGGAGCACGTCCGCCACCCTCTCACTGTCTCCTCACCCCTGCGACCTCACCACCTCCACAAGGCCCCGCCTCCACATACCATCCACACGGGGTTAAGTCTCCACAGAGGAACGTGGGGGAATACAGACTAGGGACCAGCATTTGCAAAGCATGTATCCAAGCAAGCACGAGTGGCTGAAGTTCACAAAGAACTCACAAAACTCAGGAGCCAGATAACCGGCCAGCACTTGCTTCAGAGGTCTGGCCGCCCACATCCCACACTGGAGTGCCTGGTTCCACTCGTGTCCAGCTCAGCTCACACACACCCTGGGAGGCAGCAAACGCTCAAGGAGTTGGGTCCCTGCTACTCATGTGGGAGAGTCAAGTTGAGATCCTGGCTTCTGACTTATATACCTACTCTCTTTATTTCTATCTCTCTCTCTCCCCCCATCTTTCTTTCAAATAAATACATGTATTTTAAACAGTATAGTAACAATCACTCCACTTAGAAAATGAGCAAAACACAAAAATTCGGAAATAGACATTGCAGCGAAGAAGACACACAGATGCTAAGTACTCATGTTCTGGAAACGCAGGCAGCTGGAGAGAGCAGCTGAGGCCTGGCAGCCCCAGCCGAACAGCTGTTGGACAGCTCCGGGCAGACCCGCAGCACAGCGCATCAGCCAGTGATTGACAGCCAGAGACACCTGGCGGCTTGACAGCCAGAGCCAACCCGCCAAGGGGCACCTGTGGCCGGCCCATATGACAGCCTGGCCCTGACTACGTGACAAGTCCTTTCTGTGCACTGTGCAGGCCCACCTCTCACCTACCAGCAGGCCCCGCCCCCTCTCCCTTTAGGGGAAGCCACAAGTTGCACCATGTGACAAACATGGAACTAGCAGGAGCCGGAAATATGCAACTTGGCTGCAGGATGTGTCCCCACAATGGCCTTTAGGTGATTATAATGTCACAGCAAAATTACCATGGTGGGTACTCATGCCCCATCACGTACCTGACGCCATTGATACTTGCAATATTTCCTAGTAAGGGCACAGAAATGGGTGGTGCCCAACCCCCACCTCAAACTCTTTCCCTCTGAAGATTCCATCGGGCCCCACCGCCTCTGGAGGGTGCAGAGGGAAGACCCAGCCTTGTCCAGGCTTTTTCCACTGCCGGGTGCTTTTTCTTGCTGGGAGCCATTTGTCTGTCTGGGCCTCTGTGTATCTGGGGCTGGCTGTCCATGCACCCCTTGGTTCTGGAGTTTGCTGCATGGTCCACCCTGCTCTCCTGCGCATCTTGCCTCCACTCTGCATTCTGCCAGGTGTACAGGGCAGACCCCGCCACAGCCCCGCAGGGAGCCACCCACAGCCATCAAATGCCAGGCCCAGGGCTGTCACCACACCCCTAGCAGAGTTGCTAACACCACCCTGGTAAAACGACAAGCGACGACAGCAGAAACGCTGGTCACGCGGCCATTCCCAATGGCAGTGTTTCTGGAAAACAGTTTGGCAGTCTTTTAAAAAAATCACCTTTCACCTGTCATGGGACTCACTAATCACACTCCCAGACAGCTGTCTGCAAGAAATAAAGACGGCGCCCTCATTCCCAAACCAGGATTCCGCGTGTCCCAGCAGCCTCTTCACAACACTGGCAACTGCAAAGCAGCCAGATGCTCTCCCGCGGCAGATCCGCCCCACAGAGTCCCACTCGGCCCCTGGGGGAGGAGCTCCCGACGCACAAACCCACCATGACAGATTCCCCAGGGAGTGATGCTGAGAACGGCCAGGGCCAACAGGTGCACCCCAGACCATGCCCCAGGCCCTGGCCTTTCCAGCAACAGCAGATCCCCCGTCCCCGGGGCTAGACAGGCAGAGGAGGTGTGGGGCACCCGGAGCGGCTGTAAAAGCACACGCGCCCTTGCCAAGGGGATGCTCCGTGCATCGTCAGCCCCGGCCAGGCTGTGCGCCATGGCTCTGTGAGATGCTGCTTTTCAGGGAAGCTGGCAGTGGGCACCCAGGGCATTTCTGTATCTTACAAATGCACATGAATCTACAATCATCTCGCAGGAAACGCGGGGAGAAAACCTTAAAGCCCGATCGTGGCACCAGTGAATATTATCAAATAGTTCAGGAAACAAAACAACCATTTAACACACAGTCCTCCAAAGAACAGAAAGAGAACAGAGGCCAGCGCTATGGTGCTGAAGGTTAAAGCTCCCACCTGAAGCGCCAGCATCCCATATGGGTGCTGGTTCAAGTCCCGGCTGCTCCACTTCTGATACAGTGCTCTGCTATGGCCTGGAAAAGCAGTGGAGGATGGCCCAAGTCCTTTGGGGCCCTGCACCTGCCCAGGAGACCTGGAAGAAGGTCCAGGCTCCTGGCTTCATATCGGCTCAGCTCCAGCCATTGTGGCCATTTGGGGAGTAAACCAGCAGATGGAAGACCTCTCTCTCTCTGCCTCTCTGTAACTGTGCCTTTCAAATAAGTTAATAAATAAATCTTAAAAAAATAAACTATCCCCAACTTCATCTGTGATGTTAGAATAATGCTTTTATAACAAAAACAACTCAAGAAAGGAAAATTACAAGTCTGTTTTATTCATAATATAGATCCCAAAATCCTAAATAAAATATCAACAAACTAAATCCAGCAATTTAGAAAAAGTATAATGCATAATGATGAAGTCTCATCATTTCCAGAACTGCCCAGTCTACTTAGTATTGGGAGAAACCAGATTGGTCTCTGGCCTAGCAGTTAAAACATCCATTAAGGGGGCCAGTGCTGTGGCACAGCGGATTAAAGCCCAAGCCTGAAGTGCCGGCATCCCATATGGCCGCTGGTTCGAGTCCCAGCTGCTCCTCTTCTGATCCAGCTCTCTGCCACGGCCTGAGAAAGCAGTAGAAGATGGTCCAGGTCCTTGGGCCCCTGCACCCATGTGGAATACCCGGAGGAGGCTCCTGGCTCCTGGCTTTGGATCAGCGCAGCTCCAGCCGTTGCGGCCATCTGGGGAGTGGACCTCTCTGTGTGTCTCTACCTCTCTCTGTAACTCTGTCATTCAAATAAATAAATCTTTTTTAAAAATCCATTAAGACATCCATGCGCCACACGGGAGCGCCCGGGTTTCACAGCTGGCTCCCGCTTCCTGCTCAGGCACACCTGGAGGCAGCGGTGACGGCTCCAGTGTTTGTGACTCTGGCACCCACGTGGCAGACCTGCCTTGAGTGCCCGGCCCAGACCCAGCCGCAGCAGGCACTGGTGGGAGAACTGATTTGCCGCATTATCCACGAAGAAGAGCACAGGGCACAGAAGCAGCATAGGGAAGCCCTACACTCCTCACCTTCGTGTTTGCTTCTTAGCCAAGCAGAAACAGAAACTGTCAACCAAAAAGGCCAGGACGCTCCACAGCAAAGACTCTACAGAAGCCGCAACGTCACACCGTGCAGCCGTGCCCTGGGCAAGGGAGAAGACAAAGACCCCAGGACTGCTAACAGAACGCGGCACTGGGCACCGCGGTCCTAGCCAGGGCCGCAAGAGGTAAAAACAAAAGGAATAAAGCAAGACTATTTGATTATGTGTGTACAAAATTAAACTGAATATGCGTGATACATAATTAAATAACAGGTACAGGACCTGCACCGCAGTTCAACAGGCCACCCGGGCCACCCACATTCCCTGCTGCAGAGCCTGGGTTCAAGTCCCGTCTCTACGCCTAATTCCAGCTTCCAGCGAATGCACACCCCGGGAGGCAGCAAGCGACGGTCAAGTCAAAGTACACAGGGAGTCAAAGTACACAGGGAGAAGCCGGCCTTGCGCCACAGCAACGCCAGCATCCCACACTGCAGTGCCAGCCGGAGTCCAGGCTGCTCCACTCCAATCCGGTTCCCTGCTAATGTGCCCGGGAAAGCAGCACAGAGCGCTCCAAGCCCTTGGGCCCCTGCACCCGTGTGAGAGACAGGACAGAGCTCCTGGCTGCTGGCTCAGCCTGGCCCAGACCCGGGTGTTGTAGTCACTCGAGGAGGGATTCACTGGGTGGAAGATGTCTCTCCCCTCGTCCCTCCCTTCCTCCATCCCTGATGTCCTACCATTCAAATAAACAAACCTTTAAAAAAAAAAAAAACCCAGAGAGAAAACACAGCTGACTGGAACTGCAGCAGGAATCAGCTGACACTTCGCAGCAGCGACACAAAGCAGTAGGATAACACGCTCCATGAGCACCAGAAAACTGTTCACACAGGCACTTCGGAAAGCCTGAAGTTCAAGACACAGAAGAAGCAAGGAGTTCAAGACGGTGCAGTAGGCAACACATTTCTAAACATGCCCAAGCGAGTGTACACAGCAAGAATTATCGACTCGGGAAACTTAAAAATCAAAACTGAACTCAAATACTGGATAACAAGTCCATGTCAGAGGCGAGAGAATTCTAAACCTCTGGTACTGGCTGGAAGGAGGAAATAAATGCTGGTTGCAGGCCTTGAATGTGAGATTTCCAAACCCACAGACAGAGTGAAAGGGAACGAACACACCCACAACAAGCAGCAAAGCGGCCTGTCAGCCGAGCGGAAGGCAGGGAGGGAGGGAGACCAGCACTGCACAGAAACCACAAGGCAAGACCCCGCACGTGCCAGTTACAAGACCGAGACTGGCAAATTTTTAAACCTCGACTTTGCTACAAATTTATCCCTAGGGGAAGCTTCTAAGACATCTGCATAGGTAAAGATAAAAATAAGGAATTGGGAAACCCAAGCATCTTGCAGCTGGTGAACGGACAAGCAGGCGAGGTCTGTGCATGTGGGGCGTTGTCTGAGCACACGGGGCGTGGTCTGTGCACACGGGGCAAAGTCTGTGTACATGGGGCGAGGTCTGTGCATGAAGGGAGTGGCCTGAGCATGTAGGGCATGGCCTGTGAGTGCGGGGTATCATCTGTACATGCTGGGTGAGATCTGTGCACACAGGGCGTGGTCTGTGCACACGGGGCATGGTCAGTGCTCATGGGGCATGGTGCACAGCCACCATAAGGAAGGAAGCACTGACACGTACCCCAACCTAGATGAAACCTGGAAACCGTACCTCCCATGAAAGAAGCCAGAGCTAAGAGGCTGCGTGTCGCACGCGCCCGTTTCTATGAGGCGCCCAGAGAGCAACACTACAGGTTCCCAGGGTCTGTGGCAGAGAACAGATGCTGACAGTGAGGGTGTCCGTAGTTTCTTTGGGGGTAGATGAGAAAGTGCTAGAGAAAGATTCTGGCGATTACCGCCCAACTGTGTGAATAGGCCACAGCCCTGAACTGTTCACTTCAAAAGTTTACATTTTTATGGTATGTGAATTATATCTCAATAACATATGTATGAATTTTTTAGATGTTTTAAACAAGGAATTTGAAAAGCAAGCCAAACACTAATATAAAAAATATACCGTCGTATTAAAACCTGACAGCAGACTTGAATGCAAACAGCAGGGACAGAGACCCTACGCACTGAGAGTGTTCCTTCAGCAGGCAGACAAAACAAACCGAAAACAGGGCCTCAGGACACATAAGCCCAAGCGGACAGCGCTACAAGGAACCGGAAAACCTGCCATCACAGCAGGAAGTTTCAGCACAGCTGAGTGACTGTCAGGAAAAAGCAAACATCGCTAAGGATAGTGAAGATTTAAACCACAACACGGATCTACAGAAGTAGGGAGTACCCCACATGCAGAAATCAAACACGATTTTTCCAAAAACACATGAAACTACACAAAAAACTAATTTTCCACTAGTGCAATGTCACCAAAGATTGCAAACACCACAGAGTCGCCGTTCGAGAGCAAGTTCCCAGAACGCTGAGAGCAGGAGAGGGGCACTCAGCGACCCCCACACATTTGGAGACTACCGTGTGAACAGCTCAGAAGGCCAAGAAATCCTAACACAAACTAGGAAAGATCGCCCGGAAAACAGCTGCAGATAGCTATACATACTGCTTGATGTACAGATATTTATATATCATAAACATACTATTCGGTGTAACAGATGTGTGCCATAACTTTATAATACAATACATATAAAGTGGGGCTGTGGCGTAGCAGGTAAAGCCGTTGCTTGCACTGCTGGCATCCCCTTTGGGCGCCAGTTCGAGTCCGGGCTGCTCCACTTCCAATCCAGCTCTCTGCTATGGCCTGGGAAGGCAGTAGAAGAGGGCCCAAGTCCTTGAGCCCCTGTGCCCCTGTGGGAGACCCGGAAGAAGCTCCTGGCTCCAGAACAGTGCAGCTCCGGCCATTGCAGTCATTTGGGGAGTGAACCAGCGGATGGAAGACCTCTCCCTCTCCCTCTCCCTCTCCCTCCCCCCCCCAGTCCTCCTCCTCCTCTCTCTCTCTCTCTCTCTCTCTCTCTCTCTGCCTCTCTCTGCCTCTCCTTCTCTCTTTCAAATAAATAAATAAATCTTTAAAAATAATAATAACACACATAAAGTAAAAAAGAAATGTGGAAATTTGGAAAAAATGTCTAAAAGAATAAAAGGCTAAAGATCAAAGACTTGAGCACTTCATTCAACTAACTGCAAAAGTATGACAGAAAAATCAAAGGAAAAAGCAAATAAAAAACCAACTATAGGGGCAGACATTCGGTGTAGAGGTTAACACACCCACATCCCACATCCCACATCCCACATCCACATCCCACATCCCACATCCCACATCCCACATCCACATCCCACATCCCACATCCCACATCCCACGAGTGCCGGGCTCTGTGCCCAGCTCTGGGCCCTCACGCCAGCCTCCTCCCCGTGAGAACCCCCGGAAGCACTGGGTGATGCAGGAGACCAGGCCTGCCTGCTGGGCGCTTGACTTCAGCCGGGGGCTCCTTTTGCCCCTGCAGGCATTTGGGGAGTGAACCATCAGATGGGGGCTCTGTCCGTCCTTCTAGAATAAAACCTAAGGGCACGTATTGTGGTGCAAAAGTCAAAGCGCCACTTGGAATGTCTGCACCACAGGCCTGAGTACAAGAACCAAGTCCCAGCAGAGGGCGGCCCGCTACCGGGTCTCCTTCGAACCCTGTGAGAGAACCAGAGCCATTTCCTAGCTCCTAGCTTCAGCCTGGCTCAGGCCCAGGTACTGCAGCCATTTAGGGCATCTGGAAGATGTATCTACCTACCTGTCTGTCTCTGGCTCTCACTTTCCTCCACTCTGCCTTTCTAATGTACAAAGTTTTTCTTAAAACCTTGGGGCCAGCTTTGTGGCACAGTGGGTCAGGTCACTCTTGTGCTGCCAGTATCCAATAGCAGAGCACCAGTTCGAGTCTCAGCTGCTCCACTTATGATCCAGCTCCCTGCTAACAAACCTAGGAGAGCAGCAGCAGATGGCCCGACTGCTTGGGCCCCTGCCACCCACGTGGGAGACACAGATGGAGCTCCAGCCCCCTGGCTTCCACCTGGCCCAGCCTCAACTGTTGCAGCCATTCGGAGAATGAGCCAGAGGATGGGAGACAGACCAATCAATTGATCTGAGTGTGAGTGAGTGTGTGTGTGTGTGTCTGTGTGTGTCTATGTTTCCCTCTCTGCAGCTCTGCCTTTCAAACAAATAAATACTTTTAAAATGAATACATTTTATTTATGAAAAAGTATTAAAAACCAAGGGCTGGTTCTCTTCAAAATCTAATAAAACAGCAAACCCACAGCAACACTGATCAGGGAAAAAGAGCATAAACAGTAGTAGGAATAAAAAAAGAAGACACTGTTACCAGTGATTTGTCTTTTAACAAAAGAAAAAAAAAAAGGATGACTATAAACTTTAGGCAATTCATATGAAAGCTTAAACGAAGTAGACTATTTCCTAGAAAACTGGCTTGCCAAGAAAACTCAGAAAGGAATGAAAATTCCAAATAAGCCTATACAAGACAACAAATCAATAGTTCATCTCCACACAGAAACACCCAGCCAGCCAGTGTAAGAGGCACTCGTACCTTACACCAAATGGTTCAGGAAACAGCAGAGAGAGCTCCTCTGTTCATTTGATGATTCCTTGAAACAAACGCCAGGTGAGAGCAAAGACCAGAAAATGATGGGCCAATCTCTCTTCCGAGCAACAGAAAAATTGCAAACAAAATTGTGGCAAATCAGATTTTAGAAGGCAATACCTCACAAGGGCGCATCCCAGGAATACAGATACACATCAACTTCACAGAATCTACCACTGTAACTCACTACATTAACACACTAAAGAAAAAACACCAACACCTCAGTACATACGCAAAGCACATGATCAAATTCAACATCCATTCATCACTTCCTCAAAAAAGAGCCCGGCGCTGTGGCACACAAAGTAAAGCTGCCGCCTGCAGTGCCGGCATCTCATATGAGCACCGGTTCAAGTCCCGGCCGCTCTGCTTCTGATCCAGCTCTCTGCCATGGCCTGGGAAAGCACTGGAAGATGGCCCAAGTCCTTGGTCCCTGTGAACCACATGGGAGACCCAGACGAAGCTCCCGGCTCCCGGCTTCAGATCAGCCCAGCTTCGGCAGAACAGATGGAAGAGTCCTCTCTCTCTCCCTCTCTCTCTGCCTCTCTCACTCTGCCTTTCAAATAAATAAATAAATACTTTTAAAAGACAGAATGAAAAACTGATGGAAAAGATGCTTGTGCTACGGGCCGGCACTGTGGCACAGTGGGTTAACGCCCTGGCCTGAAGCACGGGCATCCCATATGGGCGCCGGTTCAAGTCCCGGCTGCTCCTCTTCCGATCCAGCTCTCTGCTATGGCCTGGGATAGCAGCAGAAGATGGCCCAAGTCCTTGGCCTCTGCACCCACATGGGAGACCCGGAAGAAGCTGCCAGCTCCTGGCTCCTAGCTTCAGATCCTCCCAGCTCCGGCCATTACGGCCATCTGGGGAGTGAACCAGCAGATGGAAGACGTCCCTCTCTCGCTCTCTCTCTGCCTCTCCTTCTCTCTGTGTGTAACTCTGACTTTCAAGGAAAATAAATAAAAAAAATCCCTAATAAAAAAAAAAGATAGTTGTGGCCGGCGCCGTGGCTCAACAGGCTAATCCTCCGCCTTGTGGCACCGGCACACCGGATTCTAGTCCCGGTTGGGGCGCCGGATTCTGTCCCGGTTGCCCCTCTTCGCCAGCTCTCTGCTGTGGCCCGGGAAGGCAGTGGAGGATGGCCCAAGTCCTTGGACCCTGCACCCCATGGGAGACCAGGAGAAGCACCTGGCTCCTGGCTTCGGATCAGTGAGATGCGCTGGCCGCAGCGGCCATTGGAGGGTGAACCAACGGCAAAAAGGAAGACCTTTCTCTCTCTCTCTCTCACTATCCACTCTGCCTGTCCAAAAAGAAAAAGAAAAGAAACTTAACTGAGCAAGAAATAAAGTTATTTCTTCATGACAGCTGCTGAGATTTGAAGGCCAGTTACAGCAGCTAATATCTCAATTAACAGAGCTACTGGAACACGCATCACATTTCAGGTCAACTGTTTAAGCCATGCCCTTTAGAGTCAGCAAACCAAAGGTGCTTAAGTCCCCTCTCCCCTCACTGTGGTGCTGAGTTCCCAGGAAGCACAGGGAGGGAGGGAGGAAGGGAGGCAGGTGGACAGACGGTCTCAGAGACGGCAGGCATAAGAACCAAAAGGAAAAAACAAAGATTATTTAAAATATGGGTAAATATGTACAAAACACAAGGGTTCTCCAAGGCACACTATTAACAGCATTTAAGAGCTAGGCTTTGGCAACTGTGTCACTGCACACAGAAAAATCAATCACGATCTTATTTAAAAGCTGCAGTTCAAGAACATAACTTTTAAACAAAACTTATAATACCACAAAAATATATAATATACCAACGAATACATCTAACCAAAGGGCATGCAGGTGTTTTATGGAGAAAATTATGTTTACAAAAATATTTTAAAACATTTATTTATTTGAAAAGCAGAGTTATAGAGAGGAGAGATACCTTTCATCTGCTGGTTCACTCCCTAAATGGCCACAATGGCCAGGGCTGGCCAAGCCAAAGCCAGGAGCTTCACGCGGGTACAGGGGCCAAGCACTTGGGCCATCTTTCCCAGGTGCATTTGCAGGAAGGTGGATTGGAAGTGGAGCATCTAGAACATGAACCAGCACCCATATAAGATGCCAGCATTACAGACGGTAGTAGTTTAACCTGCTATGACACAATGGCAGCCCTACAAAAATATTTTATAAGACTCATATACATGATGATATATGTTAAAGCTCACAATTAGGAAGGCCCAATATTCTAAAGACACATTCTCTCCCAATTTAACCTATCAATATCATGCAACTCCAACCAGATCCAATAAAATTCCATGGTAATTAAAACACAGTTGTATGAGAAGCAGTCCACACAGCAGACTCAAGGAGTAACAATTGCTTTAAGTAACATTATGACCTCAGAATCAGCCCTTAAGGCTTCCTGGTCTGTCTGAAAAGCCCATGAGAACATTTCAGGCATGGAAAGCCAAGACACTGGCAAAAAATGTTCTACGTGAAAGATCTCTGTGAGTGAGACTCCAGTGGAAAGAAGTGGCCACCAAAGAAGGATGTACTTTTCTCTAAAGGGGAGAGATAACTTCTGCTTTGCTTATGGCCTTGTCCAAATACTGATGAAGTTGTGGACTTAAAAGGTTTCATAGCCTAGGCAGCTCATGTCAAGAGCCTTGGGTGGCCACTGACATCATATGTAAGCGTGTTAATTGTTAAATTAACAACAGGAGTCATTGTGCACTAACTCCCCATGTAGGACCTCTGTCCTCAATTAGTTGTACTATGAGTTAACAGTTGTTATTTAACTGTAAAACTAGTTCTCAGTGTGTGTGTGTGTGTATGCAAATTGTTGAAATCTTTACTTAGTACAGAGCGGGTCTTCTGTGTACAAAGTTAATTGAAAATGAATCTTAATGGAGAATGGGACTAGGGAGGGGAGAGGGAGGAGGAAGAGGGTTAACAGTATGGGTGGGAGGGTGGGCATGGTGGAAGAATAACTATATTCCTAAAGTTATACTTATGAAATTCATATTCCTTAAAAATAAGTTTAAAAAATAGTTGTATTGCTACAGATAGTTACACAGAGGCAACTGAACACAAGCCAAGAAACAGCCCCACCTAGGTAGGGGAGCAAGGGCTGTATCACAGGAGGCAGCATTAAAAGGGGGGAGGGGAGTAGTAAATGCAACTCCATCAGCTTTAGTAAAGCAATGATCCCAAGTAAAGTAGGATAAAGTTAGAGGAAGCCATGAAACACACAGAATAAAACAACATCTATAAAACTCAAAGCAAGAAAGATTTTTAAATAAGTAACTAAAAGCAAAAACTACAAAGGAAAAGATAAACAACTCTGATTATGTTCTATGTTTAAGGGATATTTATCTGCTGGAGCTTGCTTGTCTGGGAGGGAAGCACAGAAATGAGCAACAGTGCCGGGGGCTGGACGGATGAGGAGACCGTTTCATTTATACTAACAGTCTTGTCAACCGTGTGACTGCACCATCTGTAACACAAACAAATTCCCTGAGTGTCTGTACTTCAAAAGAAACCAGAGTAAAAACACAAGTCACCGAGGCAAGACGTTTACAGTCATATACCGAAGTATCTGGATCCAGACTACAGAAATTCTTAGTAAAACAATTCAGTAGAAAACGGGTGAAGAGATGAACATACAAACCACAGAGGTAAAACCAGATGGCCAGTCAACACATCTGAAAGTTTACCTGATCTCATTAACGACCAGGACAACGCTCCCTAAGCTCACATCGCAGCCTAATTCCACCTTCCTAAGAGTGGCAGTCATCAACAATTCCAGCAACACGCACCGTTGATGAGCAGCTGAGCAAACAGACGCCTCTCACACTCGCAGTACAAGTGCACACTGGCACCACCACTTTGGAGAGCAGTTGGGCAAATTTCAATTAAGTTAAAATGTGTAAACCCTGCAATCCAGCACTTACACTTCTGAGTATCTACCCTGGGGGAAATTCTGCTACATATGCACAAAGATACATTTAAAGAATGTTCATGGCACCAATGTTTGTAATTAAGAAAAACTGGAAACAATGTAAATGACCATCAGCCAAAGAACAGATCAAATGTGGCGTATTTACAGAGTGGAACACTTAATGAATTGTAGTTACAGAATATTAACATGGGATGAACATAAAATGGTACAGCTGGAATGGAAAAAGGCATGGTGGCTCCTCAAATTTTTTTTTAAATCAAGAGTTACAGAGAGAGGAAGAGACAGAGAGATCTTACAACCTCTGGTTCACTCCCCATATGGCCGCAACAGCCAGGGATGGACCAGGCCAGAACCAGCTGCCAAGAGCTTCTTCCCGGTCTGCTAAGTAGATGCAGAGGCCCAACCACTTCCCTCATCCTCTGCTAGCCTTCCAGGCACATAAGCAGGAAGCTGGATCACAAGTGGAGCAGCCTGGACTTGAAGCGATACCCACCTGGGACACTGGAGCTGCGGGCGGTGGCTTAACCAGCTGTGCCAAAAAGCCAGCCCCAGGTTCCTTGAATTATTAAAAACAGAGATGCCTACAATCCAGCAATTCCACTTCAGAGTGTGTAACAGAACTGAAACCAGGGACTGAAAGAGCAGCACGACTCACAACAGCGAAAATGTAGAAACAACCCACGTGTCCACCCGTGGATGAATGGACACGCAAAACGTGGCAGACACAGTGGAAGGCAATTCACACTTGCAAGGCAGAGGAATTCTGACACAGGCTACAACACAGATAATCTTGATGACATCACGCTAAGTGCAATACACACATACAACGACACTGTGCACCCCTATTACATGGAATCCGCTGTTCTCCTTATAGGAGGGACTCAAGAGGAGATAAAACCCTCCAGAGACCCCGGAGAAGGGGCAAGGGAAGGGCAGTGGGGGCTGCTGTTTGCCGGGCACAGTTTCCGGTTTACAAGATGAAAAGGGTTACGGAGATGGGTGGCGGTGCCCAGGGCACAACACCATAAATATGTTAAGTACCCACGGAACCATGCATTTAGAAATGGTTACAATGGTAACTTTGATGTTAGTTGTTTCTCAAGGCAACATTTAAGAAATTGAAGGGGGTGGGGACCTGCAGTATGGCCTAGCAGGTAAAGCCATTGCCTGGTGCCAGCATCCCTTATGGGTACCAGTTCGAGTCTTGGCTGCTTCACTTCCAATCCAGCTCTCTGCTATGGCATGTGAAGGCAGTAAAGGATGGCCCAAGTCCAAGTCCTTGGGCCTCTGCTCCCATGTGGGAGACTGGGAAGAAGCTCCTGGCTCCAGATCTGCTCAGCTCCTGTGGCTGGGGCCATGTGGGGAGTGAACTGTAAGATGGAAGATATCTGTCTCTCTATGTATCTATCTAACTCTGCCTTTCAAATAAATACATCATAAAAAATTTTAAAAAGAAACTTAAGGGTGAAGTCACAGTGAGAGCTATCAGAAATCATTATGGCCGGTGCTGTGGCTCAACAGGCTAAACCTCCGCCTTACAGCACCATCATCCCGGGTTCTGGTCCCGGTTGGGGCGCCGGATTCTGTCCCAGTTGCCCCTCTTCTAGGCCAGCTCTCTGCTATGGCCCGGGAGTGCAGTGGAGGATGGCCCAAGTGCTTGGGACCTGCACCCCATGGGAGACCAGGAGAAGCACCTGGCTCCTGGCTTCGGATCAGCGAGATGCGCCGGCCGCAGCGGCCATTGGAGGGTGAACCAACAGCAAAAAGGAAGACCTTTCTCTCTCTCTCTGGCTTCTGCCTTGGGATCAGCGTGGTGCACCGGCCGCGGTGGCCATTAGAGGGTGAACCAACGGCAAAGGAAGATCTTTCTCACTGTCTCTCTCTCTCTCTCACTGTCCACTCTGTCAGTCAAAAAAAAAGAAAGAAAAAGAAATCATTACAAAATGAAACAGGAAAAACAATGAGGCTGCAGTTTCAACATGAATGAAATCAAGGCTTCCCTCAGGCAACAACCCACAAAAATCTTGGCAGAAACACTAATGATAAACACACACAGTGCTCAAAACAAGAGAAAATAGCTGACCTGAAAGACAAAAATTTTTTTGAAAACTAAAAAAAAGCCAAGGTGCTGCACAGGACGCACTTGGCTGGAATAGAGAACAACACGGCAGGATGGAAAAGATGTTCCCTGTGCATGGGTGACGCCCAGAGCCAGAGGGAGCCTGGGTAGGGGAGGTCAGGAAACCGGATGCAACCCTACCAGCACACCGCCATCTTCCAGGGGCCTGAAGCGATGGGTTTGCCTTGAGTCAGATGGATTGTTGTGTTCCAAAGACAGCTGGAGGGGAGGCAGGAAGCCTCCCCTGCCCAGGTCAATCGCCAAGACACGCACCCCCCGTTTGGGCAGCAATGGCAGCTCCCACTGGTCCCACCCATGCCTGGGGCCAGCACACAGCAGATCACACTGTTACCGGAGAAATGCAGGGTTCTTGTCTTCGTGAGGAAAGAATTCAGGTGTGAGACAGAGTAGTGGAGAGTAAAAGTAGCAAAGTTATTAGGGAAGGGACATCCGTAACGAAGGATGGGCACCTCTCCAGACAGAGCCTGAGAGAGTGCCCAGTCACTTGGACTGGGGGGTTGGGGGAGGAGTGAGGTTACATGGTTGAGTAGAGATTACACCTGGCCAGGCAGGCGGGCAGCTCAACAGAGAGGCAGAGGGCTGAGGGCTGGGGGGGGGGGGGGGAGGCGGAGGAGATGGGTCTTGTTTCCCCACCTCTGCTCCTCTTGGAACAAAGGGCTTTTTGGATGTAAATAGAAAAACTTCTATTTATGGATGCAAATGTTATCAGACAGGAGAAAGGGTGGGCAGGACACCCTAGAGAATTGGGATCCCTTGTTTGAAATGCAGATACTGGGCTGCACCTGGGAGATTGTGGAAGATTTGTCAGGTGGAAGGGGTGGGAACACCCCACCTGGCAGGCTACCAGGTAGAAGGGGGCAGGGCAGGATGTGAATACCGGGCTGCCCCTGAAACACCATCGGGATGACCTTGAGTTGCAGCATATGCTGGACATAGTCTTCCCTTTAGGCCTTTATGTCACACACACCTAAGCTCATACCAAACTTCCTACCTAACACCACCACAGGGTCTCTGAGCTCCAGACGCCTGAGGGCCCTCAGCCCGGAACTGCCCCTAGGACAGCTCGCCTGAAGGAAATAGGTCAGTCATAGAACATGCAGTTGAAAAGGGAAGCCTGGGGCTGGTGTAGCGGGTAAAGCTGCCACCTGCAGTGCCTGTATCCCATATGGGCGTTGGCTGCTCCACTTCTGATGCACCTCTCTGCTGTGGCCTGGGAAAGCAGATGATGGCCCAAGTCCTTGGGCCCAGCCATTGCAGCCATTTGGGGAGTGAACCAGCAGAGGGAAGACCTGTTAGGAAAAAAGCTGCAGATTGGTGCCTCCTCACATGGGGCACCAAAATGTTAGGAATAGAGTCGCAGATTAGAGAAGAGGCAGTGCACGAATTTACAGCCAGACTGAATTTATTCAGAGAAAATAAATCCACAGAGGTGGGTGACCAACGGCCTGCGTGTACGAGATGGAGCAGGTGACAGAAGGCCCCGACCCCCAGGTGCCGGGCCTTTTTAAGGAGGGCTAGGGCTAAGGGAAGGGGTAGGGAGCAGCAGGGAGAGGAATTCCAGGAACTGGGCAGGGGCTGGGGGGAGGGGAACGGGGCTTGAGAACCTGGAAAAGAATGCAGGGTGGGGTATGAAGGCAGTAGGGTGTGAGGCCCAACTGAGTTTCAAGGGCAAGGAATACATTCCAAAGTTTATCTCCTTTGGGCAATGAGGGAGAATGGCTGAGGCTTATGTCCTTGTTCCATCACTCTCTGTCTCCCTACTTCTCTACCTCTATCTGTAACTCTGCCTGTCAAAAAAATAAATCTTTAATAAAAAAAAAAAGTTCAGGCCTGCGCCATGGCTCACTTGGCTAATCCTCCACCTGCAGCACCGTCACCCTGGGGTTCTAGTCCCGGTTGGGGCACCGGTTCTGTCCTGGTTGCTCCTCTTCCAGGCCAGCTCTCTGCTGAGGCCCGGGAGGACAGTGGAGGATGGCCCAAGTGCTTGGGCCCTGACCGACATGGGAGACCAGGAGGAAGCACCTGGCTCCTGGCCGTGGCGGCCATTTGTGGGGTGAACCAACAGAAGGAAGACCTTTCTCTCTGTCTCTCTCTCTGTCTGTAACTCTGTCAAAATAAATAAATTAATAAAAATTTTAAAAAAGTTCATGGCAAATGCACATTATGAAACAACAATGGCCCAAGTGCTTGAGCCCCTGCACCCATATGGAGACCTGGAAGAAGCTCCTGCCTTCAGATTGGCCTAGCTCTGGCTGTTGCGGCCATCTGGGGAGTGAACCAGCAGATAGAAGACCCTTCTCTGTCTCTCCCTCCCTCTGTCTCTAACTCTACCTCTCAAATAAATAATGAAAAAGATACAACAGTAATAATGAAAAGATTAGCAATAACATACATGATCACTCATCACGAGAATGGCTCAATGAAATGCCCTCAAGATTTGTATGATGAAATTCTTGGCCGGCGCTGTGGCTTAACAGGCTAATCCTCCGCCTTGCGGCGCCGGCACACTGGGTTCTAGTCCCAGTTGGGGCGCCGGATTCTACCCCAGTTGCCCCTCTTCCAGGCCAGCTCTCTGCTATGACCCGGGAAGGCAGTGGAGGATGGCCCAAGTGCTTGGGCCCTGCACCCCATGGGAGACCAGGAGAAGCACCTGGCTCCTGCCTTCGGATCAGCGAGATGCGCTGGCCGCAGCGGCCATTGAAGGGTGAACCAACGGCAAGGGAAGACCTTTCTCTCTGTCTCTGTCTCTCACTATCCACTCTGCCTGTCAAAAAAAGAAGAAAAAAAAAAAAGAAAAGAAATTCTTAAAGCAACTAAAATGAATAGATTACAAAAAAGGTTATCAGTGAGTGAAAATACCAGGTGGCAGAATCACAGTCACCATTTGTGTACAGCAGCCCCACCAAACTTGTTTAAATTCCCTCTCATGGAAGGTAGATTTCATTGCAGCCTCCATCTGTCATCCTGCTTCAATCCATGCCATTTTGTTTTGTCTGCCATGCTGACTCTGGGCTCAGCTAATATAGCCTGCTTTGCCGTTCACTAGTGGAAACGTTGGCACAGGAAGATGTGTTAGTAAATGTTCATGGGACAGCCTTATAGCTCCTCTCAGCTTAGCAAAGGGATCAAAGAATCTGAACAGTTTCCAGGGGCCAGGGCTGTGGCATAGTAAGCTAAGCCGCTACCTTCAGCACTAGTATTCCAGAAGGTCACCAGTTTGTGTCCTGGCTGTTCCTCTTCCAATCCAGTTCTCTGCCATGGCCTGGGAAAGCAGTAGATGATGGCCTGAGTCCTTGGGCCCCTGCACCCATATGGTAAACCCAGGAGAAGCTCCTGGCTCCTGGCTTCAGATAGGCCCAGCTCTGGCTGTTGTGGCCATTTGGGAAGTGAACCAGTAGATAGAATACCTCTACTTCTGTCTATCTGTAACTCTCTCAAATGAATAAATAGAATGTTAAAAAAAAAAAAAAAGTTTCCAACATGTCCAGAGCAGTAGTGATTAAACCTAGAAAAGACAGAGTTCTCAAAAATGTATGTGGCTTTTGACAAATGCCACTGGAGGCACAGAAAATCCACAGCACCTTCGAGGATGTTGTATTGTTACAGTTAGTAAAATGGCGCAGTCTTATCTATGGCGCAATCTACACCCTGACACCATCCCAGGCTCTAGCTCCCGCCGCCATTGCTGGAAGCCAGGTGGCCACATGGCCCAACCACCAGTGTCAGCCCCACCCGCATCCTAATGGAACTCGCTGCTCCTACTTTCAGCAAAGTTTTAAAAGGACCTGTTCCTGAACACGTGGCTCTCTCTCTTCTCCTCGGTCTCTGTCTCTGTCTGTCTTACACTCTCCTCTCTCTCTTCCTTCTTCGCCCCTTCACTCCAGCCTGTCGGGTTCCCCCAGTAAGCGCTTTCCCTTACCCCGGGGGTTGGTGTGCTTTGTGGCGGCCTTACAGTTATACATGCCCTCAGCCTGGGTGAGAATTGTTCAAGACACAAAAGACCTCTGAGCAGGAAGAAGGCTGATTAGTTCTTGAAGGATGCAGTTGCTCTTCAGAAGTGGCCAAGGAGATAATGGGGAAGAAAGGACACTCAGAGACCAGAGTCAGGGGCCTTGGAGCCGGGGACTAGAGAGCCACCAGCAGGGAGCAGACCCGGGCGCTCACCCAGGCAGAGTTGCCACCCTGAAGTCCCACCAGAAACCCCTCCTGGCAGAGAAATGCTGTGGACAGTGGCTCCCGCTCGCCCGCTTGGAAGTGAGAAGCATTTACTGCCGCTGTCCGGTCCATGTCCCACCACTGCCTTTAGGCCCTGACAGCAGGGGCGGTAGCTTCTCGCAGTTCACACGTCACCAGCTTACGCAGAATCACGTCCAAGGAGCCAGATGCAACGCCAGGGTCCGTCAGGACACCCTGGGCTCCCAGCATGATGGTGAGAGCAGATGCTTTCTGGACCACAGGGCCAAGTGGCAGGGCGACAGCTTACTGTGTGTGTGGGAGGGTTATGGGGGCAGCAGCTGGATGGCACACTGTCTACACTAATGGCCCCAGAATCTCATTCCTCCCTGCATCTGTGCCTCAATTGTGTCCTCCAGCTCTCTGTACTAGCCTTAAGACTGGCTTCAGTAGGGGTTGGTGATGCCAGCATCCCATTTGGGCACCGGTTTGTGTCCCAGCTGCACAATTTCTATCTCAGCTACCTGCTAATGAAAGATGGCCCAAGGACTTGGGCCCCTGCCACCCACATGGGAGCCCAGATGAAGTTCCTGGCTCCTGGCTTTGGCCTGGCCCATCACTGGCCATTGTGGCCATCTGGGGAGTGAAACAGCAGCTGAAAGATCTTTCTCTCCCCCTCCCTAACTCTTTCAGATAAATAAATCTTCAAAGGGGGGGAGGGATTTGCTTTGGCCAATGTTACCGTGGCACAATCCATCCAAGATGAATCGGGGCGAAGTGCCAGGATGTCTCGGACCTTCAGGGTGAGAAGATTCCCTGATTCCCTCACAGAAGGGCAGAGGCAAGCAGAGGGGCTGCAGCCTGGGTGCTGTGGACCAGCCACACCACAGCATCCTGCCAGCTGACACGCAGCACGACCTATGCTCAGGCCAAACCAGAGGAACCATCCGGCCACCAGCACTCGGGGACCAGTGCGCTATGTTAGCTGCTAGGTTCTGGGTGACTTGTTAAGAGAAGACTTGGCAGTCATTTTCCATATAAGAGAAGCTGATAAAGAATAATAAGACATAAATGGTTGAATACACAATCAGTCTTAGGAAAGGATGTTCGACCTCACTAGCACTCAAACGCAGGTTAAGACTTGCATCTGTTATCAGTCACTGGAGTTGGCAGCTGTGTTCATAATCACCAAATTGGCAAAAACAAAACAAAACCACGAGAGTAAGGTGAATAACACTAAACACTTAGGAAGTGTAGGGCAGGCATTCGGCACGCTGGTTCAGACACTGCTTGAGATACCTACATCCCACATGACAGCCCCTGCTTTCATCCCAGCTCTTCTTCAATTCGGTTCCCTGCTGATACACACCCTAGGAGCCAGCAGATGATGGCTTAAGTAGCTGGGCGCCTGCCACCCACACTGGCGACCCGGATGGAGGTCCAGGCTGCTGGCTTTGGCCGGGCCCAACTCTGGCTGCTGTGGGCATTTGAGGAACGAAGCAGTAGAGGGAAGACCTCTCTATCTCTATTTCTCTCTCCCTCCCTCCTTCACGCTGCCTTTCAAGAGCAATTTAAAAATTATTCAATATTTAAACCTATTGATGAAGGTGTATGGAAACAGGGACCCGGAAAAGTACTAGTGAGAGTATGAACTATTACAGCCCCTTATTCCACGTCTGAAAAATTCTAAGACAAGATATTTTAAATTTTAGTATCCATTCAGCACTAAACATCACCAGAATCCATTGTGCCTCCCTTCCTCACCTCCCTCCAGACTAATAATCAATTCTCAATAAAAACAACAGCCAAGAAGAGACATCTCACCAGACAGAATATACAGATGGCCACCACACACATAGAAGATGTTCAACATCATTTGTCATTAGGGGGACACAAACCAAGACCTCAAGGAGCCATCACTGCACCTATCCGAACATCGAAAATAAACAGCGGCGATGCCAACTGCTCCAAGTTACATGGAGAAACGTCTCACAGATGTCAGGTATATAAAACGGTGCAGTCACTCAGGAAGGCAGCTGGGCAATTTCTTTAAAAGCTAAACATACACTTAACATAGGACGAGCAATCGCATTTGACCTAGCAATCCCCCAGATATAAACATTAAATCCACATAACGCTTACCCTTGATTGTTCGTGGCAGCTGTGTTCATAATAGCCAAACGTCAGAAGCAACAAAAATGTCCCGACAGAATGAAAGATCAAACACCCCCGTGATGGAATCCTACCCACCAATAAGGAGGAAGGAACTCTCAAAACACCAATGATCTTGGAGCTTGAAGGCACAGTGGAAAAGGCCATCTCAGAAGGTCACCTCCTGCGAGAGTCGGCTCGCATCTCAAGTTCAAGGTGACACAGTTACACGGGGGAAAGGCAGATCAGTGGCCCCCGACGTCAGGGATGGCTGAGGACAGGGACAAGATTGTGTGGATCTGCATCTCCATCACCGCGCTGGTCCCCACATCCACACAGTGGATCCACGCCGCACATCATAGCAACATCAGCCTCCCGGGTTGGTCCTGTGCTACAATCAGCATGATGGAACCGTGGGGAAGGACCAGATGAAGGGTGCACCTGCTGTGCACTAGCTTTGGAACCTCTCAGGAATCCACAACTAATTCAAAATAAAAAGCTTCCAGAAATCTTAGTAATAAAAGCAATAATAAATCATAACATAAAACTTACACATATGCTGAAGTAGAAGTGCCTGTTTCTAGAATCTCTGGAGGCAGAACTGCAGATGGACATCTCGTGTTCTGGTGTCCCCGCTGGGCTGAGCGCTGACCAGGGCAGTGTCCACATGGATTCACTACACAGCCATGAACTGTGCAACGGAGTTACTAGCAAGCAGCGGGCATTGCTTCTGAAAGGCATGGAGTAGCCCAGAAATCTAAAGAACAAAGCACAAACAGGAAGGGCAAGGACAAGGTCTTGCGATGTGATCCATTTTTCCTGTAGGTATACATAGTGGGTCACTACATAAAATGTATTTCACACTGGGGTTACCAAGGCTGTTCTCAGAAAACACTGCCACAGTACGGTACCTTCCCTTCCACATGCGGAAACATGTACAGGGAACCCCTTGCTGGACCATGGAAGATAAACTAGGAATTTAGACACCTGGCACCAACAGGAGAATGGCTAAATAAACCATGGCATGGTCACAAAAAGATACCCCACCATAGCTATTTTCTTTTGCTGCCGTAACAAGTTTTAATAGCTTAAAACAACATAAACTGTGGCCAGTGTTGTGGCACAGCAGGCTAAGCCACCACTCGCAATGCCCACATCCGATATTAACACCAGTGCAAGCCCCAACTAGTTCACCTGGGAAAGCAGCAGCAGATGTCCCAAGTACTTGGTCCCCTGCCACCCATGGGAGACCCAGCTGGGGCTCCTGGATCCTGGCTTCAGCCCAGCCCAGCACTGCTCAGCCACTGCAGGCATTAGGGGAATCAACCCCTGATGGCAGGTCACTCTTGATCTCCCTTTGTGTCTCTCTGCCTCTCAAGCTAAAATTTACCTCTACTCACAGATCATTAAATTATGTTAACATTACAGAAGTTTTTAATACAGCACTCCAAAGAGACAAGTGTAGATTCTTTTATTGTATTCCTGTACTAATAAACCCAGGTCTTGTATTTGTTTCATTGGAAAAAAAAAAAAAAACACACACAGGGAAAAGAACTCCTTAAATACTGGCCTCCCCCATGTCCAACAGGCATCCGCCAGAACCGAGTCCTGAGTTCCACTGGCCCCAGCACCTCCAGAGACGGCATGAACAGTGAGCCATGGATGCACCTGCTGCTGCCCTTTCAAGGTGAAAACCCCATTCCTCTCAGCACCACGCCCCATCAAAGGTCAAGAGCACCTGCAGTTCCCCACCTGGTCCAAAATCCAACCTCCCAGCAGAGGAGCCAAACACACACTCACTGCTCCCGGGACCACCAATCCCGGCAAGAGCCTCTGTGGAGAAACACAGAGTAGAGAATGCACCCACAGAGGGGAAGGGAAGGGGCCAAGGCCTTGCCCCTTCACCTAGGGATCTGTTGGGTGCATACGCAGGTGCACACACTCACACACATGGACACACACAGGGTAAGGAGAGAGTTCATCTCCTCTGGGCCCTAGACTCTCTGGCGACCCTGAGAAGGACAGAGGTGATTTTCTCTCTCATTTCCGAGAATCCAATTCTGGTCCTCAGCCTGAAGCCCAGGTTCCACCACGAGGATGGCCAGACCCAGGGGCAGCAGCCAACTCACCGAGTTCCTTCACTCTGCTGACCCAGGCCCTGCTGTCTTCAGGGCTCTCCCCAACCTTGGCTTGATTTGACCCCTGTGTCCCCAGCCTTGCCCACTGCTCGAAGAAACCTCACACTTGCCCCGACCGCCAGTCACGGTGACCAGATGGCTTCCTGGAGAGGTCCTTCCGGGGAAGGCGCTCTCGGGCAGCCAATGGAGGAAGAGTGCCAAACCACGCTAAGCCATGCCGTCTCGTGGTCCCCTGGACCTTACACACTCACCCCGCCATCACTGCTCCCACACATCACCCCGCAGGGCAGGAACTGGTCAGAGGCTGAGCCAGAATCCAGAATTCCAAGACCAACTTTTTCAAAGTGTGGCACCAAGGCCCAAAAGCCGTGATGGAAAAAGAGTGATACATTCAGTTACATCAACACCAAAATCAATCTATGACCCAAAAGGTGAAAAAGCAACACCTATGACATGGACAACAAAGAGTCACAGAAAACAGTAAGAAAAAACAAGGTTTATGGGAAAATGAACAATATAAGTGAACAGAGTAGTTTACAGGAAAAACAAAATATAATAAGCCAAGATCCACTGCCGATTTTTCTAGCTCTTGGCCTGTGCTGGTCTTGACAGGATGATACCTCTCAAAATTAAAAACTTCATATGCCCTTTGGCTTACTAAGACCACAGCTAGAATTTACACTCTGAATATATTCCCAAAGGTCCCCCAAGAAATAGATACAAAATTACAGCACTGTTTGTAACAGCAGACAATCAACAGGACCAGCAACTGGAGCTAATTCCATAAAATTATATTCATAGGAGAACAATCAGGCAGCCATGAGAAAGAAAGGACAAGGCCCACGCGGACAGGCCAGGAGACGTTTCCAGATGACACTACGATATGAAGAAAACAAAAGCAAAGAGCAGGTAAGTGTAAACATTTTGAGGTCTAAAACAGAAAAAAAAAACAAAAAAACCACAGACTGTATGTGCAAGTACACACATAGATCACTCTTTCCCAAAGGGACGCTCAGGAACTAGTAAGCATGTGAGGAGACGCCAGGGACAGGTTTGGAGCGTTTTTCAGTTTTCCCTTTCTATAGTTTTTTAATCTTAAAAATGTTCTGTTTGACTTTCCTTAAAATAATAGTTCTATTTATATTTAATAAATCGACAGGATTTTTCTGGAAGGGAAGACCTTAGCCAATTATTGTTCACATTGGTAGCCCTTACATGTAAAGAGAAACAGCCCGCTGAAGAGCATACAAGCACACCTGTTACATGTGAATTGCATCACGTCTCTCGTGTGCGTCGAGGAAAGGCTCTCGGGTGGACCTGACCCCGGCCAGCCCCTGCTGCCTCTCCCGCCCCACTCTGGGGAGATGTCATGACACCTGCCAGGGTCTCACAACCCCAGCCCCTGTCAGTGGGATCATCCCGTGCACCAGGCCTCAGTGGGCACAGAGGCAGAGACGAGGCCCTCCAGTGGTTCTGCTCTGGCTTCCAAGGCACTGCACGCAGCCCAAAGGGCCCCCACTCCCCAGAACTGGCCTCCCCCGTCGCCCCATGCCAGGAGGGCCACAGAGCAGAAGCACCAGTCAAGATCCTCCGCGCAGCCTCGTCCAGGCTGAGCCTGGGGACCCGACCGACGACCCAGCCCTGCAGCAGACAGCAGGCTCCCTGGGCCCTGGTGAACCTGAGACCCATGCCTGGGGGGCCCAGCGACCATAGAGATGCTGTGGGCTCCTGGGCATTTTCCTCACTCCGGTCCCGCGTGCTGACTATGACACCTACATTGATTTTTCTGGAAATCACGGGTATTAGCCACACCTCCATTACACTCCCTGGAGGTTCAACCTGGCTCTGCTGCTCCCCAACCAGCCTACCTGGCCTGCATGTGACGCCTGCGTGTGGCCTAGTTCCCAGGTGCAGGTCCCCAGTTCAGACATGCACCCCAAAGCCACGGCTGTCTTCACCCTTTCACATTCCCCTTGTCCCAGCCTCTGGGCCGTGGGAACATTTTCTTTCTACCCACACAGCTTTACGGAGCTTGCAGAGAAAAACTGGTACGCCCTCCCCCAGCCCATCAGCACCCAGCCCTGAGCTTTGGGGGGCAGACAGAGCAGGGGAGAGGAGCTCCCAATGTAGTCAAAATCAAAATGGAGTGAGTGTGGCTAAAAGCTTATTGCAGGTCTCCTGCTTCTGTACACATTAGCTTTGCTCGCTAATGGCTAAGGGTGTATCCTGTGACACTATGTGGGCCCAAACTCCAAGGAACTAAGTTGACAGAAACGTGCCCTGTATGTTACCTTACAACAGTATCTTGGATCTGCTATTGTTCCTGGGTTTGTCATTGTCAGCTGTTATCTTACAACCATATTCTGGGTTTTTTTTTTTTTTTTAATTGTTCACTGTATACCAGGGGTTCGGGATTGTGAGCCCTATTGGATGATAGGGTTGGGGGCGTCACCCTGGTATGGAGTATTGGTCCCTATCGGTTGCCGGTCCCAATTGGTTGCCAGTCCCGAGGGGTTGCCTTGCCTCTCATTTTCAATAAAATTCATGTGCGACTGTCACTGGTTTTTGTGATTATCTATTTTAACTGACAAGTGAATGCAACACCAGTCTGCAGAGAGTAAGGCCGCAGGGCCTTGTGACACAGCTGCCGCACGGAAGGGCCTGGCAGCCACCGTGAAGCACTGGCCTCCTCCAGGGCTCAGAGCCGGGGACTGACCCCTCACAGTCCCTGAGGCACGACAAGGTCACTGAGCAAAACGGGGCTCCACACCGCAGCGCATCCTGTGTCTGAAGCCAGCCCCAGAGGGTGGGCGGGCAGAGACCGACACTGGCCTGGAGATGAGGCAGGAGGCCCTGATGGAGAGGGGGCCGCACCCGCAGTGGGGCAGCTCCTGCTGCAGCCGGCAGCATGGGGACCAGAGCAGGGGCTGGGCCGCCCCACGTGGCTCAGGGCTCCGGCCGCCCTCCCGTGTGGGCTGCTTCCCAGAGGGCAGCCTGTTGCTCTCCTCTCCAGCTCTCAGAGCTGCAGGCTCAGCCTGGCGGCTCTGCGGAGCCCCTCCTCCTCACTGACCAGGTCCTTCGGGACCCCTGCCCCAAGCTGAGACATCCTGAGTAGAGTCTCTGCCTCTCTGGCCCCAGGGCCCAGTGCTGACCTTAGAGGAGCTGAATCAGTAGCACCCGTGGGTCCTCCCTCCAGGAACTGCCAGGACATGGAGAGGGCGGAGCCAGGACCTGAAACCCAGCACCTGGGGCTGGGGGCTCTGAAAGCCCTGCCCCACCCTAGTAGGCCCGAGTGGAGAGAAGGGGAAAGACGGTCCCGGGGACACTCCGTCCCGGGCTAAGGCACCCTGAGCTGGGGCAGAGAGATGAGCAGTGAGCCACCCTGGCGAGCGAGGCCCACCTGTCTCCTCAGACCAGAGGGGGTTCTGAGGCAGGGGGCCAGAGACCCAGAAGCACACAGCGGCCCCCAGCTCCTCAGATCCAGGGAGGCAGCTGCAGGGCCAGAGGCGGGCCTGGGCTCTCCTGCACTGTCACCACAAACACAACCGGGGGCCCTCACCCAGTTCCATGTTAACCAGGCAGGTGTCACACAGCTAAGTGCCCTTGTGGCTGTCATCGCCGACTTCTTGACCTTCAGTTCCGCCTAGCAGAGCAAGTCACAGCACGCTGATGTGATGTCTGGATACACGAGGAGCAATGAGATGCAACACGGGAGGAAGATTTTACAAAGCCAGATGAACGCCGTGAGGACCTTACTCTGAGCATCCTTCCCACCGCGGCTCACGCTAACGACCTTCCTTCTCTTGTCTTCAGGATGCTAGCTGCAGAGGCCACTGAGAGGCCGGTTCCCCATCGCACATGTGCAGACGGAGGTCTGCATGGCTGACCAGCGAGCCGGCCTGCAGCTTCCTGTGGTGGGAGAGTTTATGAAAATCGCCGGCATCCTTGTGCACCACAGGCCCCCCGCGGAGCCCTCCAGAAACTGCCAAGAACAAAAAGAGCAGGAGGCGGACCATGAGGGCAGCTCCCCCAGCACTGCACCTTGTTTCCGTGCACGACCTCCTGACCCAGGAGGGCCAGGCCTGCGCACGGCCCCTCTTGGGATGCCTGGAACCCTCAAGCTCATCCACCAAGAGAGGGCAGAAACGCAGCCGAACACCACTCCCCTGCCTGAGACCACGGGGCTGTGAGGGGCCTGCCCACAGCAAGGCCAGGCCAGAGACGCGGTGTGGCCACACGGCCAGCCCTGAGGAGCCTGGGTGCCAAGCCGGTCTCTTTCCTGCCTCTGCGGATGTAGATGTAGAAACCAGTACAGCCGAGAGCGGAGGGGACCCCGACACCCAATTCCTACTGGATCCTTGCAGCTCGGAGAGCGACTTCAGGCTGCCTGGGGCACCACCCAACCAGTCCCCTCTGGTGACAAGTGCTCAGTGGGTGCTGGGGGACCACCTCCAGGTCGTGGGATTATCTACTCCTTAAATCACATTGCTGGGCAGGCACTGTGGCGTCATAGGCAAAGCCTGCACCAGCTGCACCAGCATCCCATATGGGCTCCAACTCATGTCCTAACTGCTCCTCTTTATTTTTTTTTTTTTAAGATTTATTTATTTGAAAGGCAGAGAGTTAGAGAGAGGCAGATGCAGAGACAGAGAGAAAGGTCTTCCATCTACTGGTTCACTCCCCAAATGGCTACAATGGCTGGAGTTGGGGCGATCCAAAGCCAGGAGCCACATGGGTACAGGAGCCCAAGGACTTGGGCCATCTTCTACTGCTTTTCTAGGCCATACCAGAGAGCTCAATCAGAAGTGGAGCAGCCAGGATTCAAACCAGTGCCCCTATGGGATGCCAGCACTGCAGGCGGAAGCTATACCTGCTAAGCCACAGCACCGGCCCCTGTTCCTCTTCTGATTCAGCTCCCTGCTAACGCACCTGGCAAAGCAATGGAAGATGGCCCAGGTTGCTTGGTCCCCTGCACCTGTGTGGGAGACCCAGAGGAGGATCCTGGCTCTGGATTGATCCAGTTCTGGCCACTTTAGCTATTCTGGGGAATGAGCCAGTGGACCAAAGACCTTTCTCTCTCTACCTCTCTAAACGTAATGTGTCTTTCAAATAATGAATAAATCTTGAACAAAAAATCACAGTGCTAATAATGTGCCTTTCATGTAGAGTTTGAGTCTGAGCAGGAAGCACTTATCTCAAGTCTTTGTACCAAACACCCCAAAATGAATCTCTAAGCCAAAGCGCATGGGTCATAGCAGCAGCCTGAGTGAACATAGACAGCTGGGCCCGTGCCAGCCACCCAACAGGCGCAACAAAGAACTCCTTGGCTGTGGACACGCACACCCACGCACGCACAGCATCAGGCACCCGGGCAGTAGCATGGGGCACCCAGGCTCGCTACAGAATGTCCTTTGTCACCAGCCCCAGGCCCATGGAAAACCCTGGGCTGCTCCCAACATTCTCTCTTTCGTGGTCACACAGAACACCGCAGGCAGAGCGACCGTCAGTCACAGGCGCCTTCCCCACACAGGGAGGCACCCAGCTCTCCGTCCCTGCGCCAGGTTACAGAGCAAGTTAGCCTCAGCATCACAATCACTGCTGATCCTCCTCTGGGATGAGAACACAGAGGGAGGCCGGTGTTGTGGGGCAGGGGTTAAGCCATAACGTGCGATGCCGGCATCCCATCTGAGCGCTGGTTCAAGCCCCGGGTGCTCAGCTTCCGATCCAGCTCCCTGCCAATGTGCCTGGCAAGGCAGCAGAAGATGACCCGAGTGCTTGGGTCCCTGCACCCATGTGGGAGACACAGTTCTGGGCTCCTGACTTTGAGGATTAAACTACTGAATGATAGCTCGCTCGCTCGCTCTCTCTCTCTCTGCCTTTCAAATAATGTGAAAATGTTTCTTAAAAATAAAAACAACCATGAAAACAAATGAGGGAGGCCCTGACAGCTCAGCTCCCGTCAATGGCGATGGACACTGCCGGGCACGCAGCTTCCTCGCCCACGCTCTCGGGATGCAGGCTCGGGCTCTGACCTTGCAGCATGCCCAGGGACTTTCCAGGACAGCTGCCACTGTCCCGTCGCTTTCCACAGAGTCCTCATCCAACACCCTGCACAGACATCACGTGCTCATTCTCACTCGCCTTGCAAAGCCGAGAGCCAGGCAGGAACAGGGCACCTTGGAGTCACGGCCGACTGAAGTAACACTTGCAGGCCCAGGAAACTCAGACCCACTTGGCTCACCATGCGACAGCGGCAGGAAGTGAGCAGGATGGTGATGAGCACAGCTCCCGTGCAGGGCCGGAGAGGCTGCAGAGAGCAAACCTCAGAAGGAAGCAAGGAACTGAGAACCGACCCGAACTCCCCTGAATGTCAACACACACCCCTTTCAACAGCACACAGCCCCCTCGGGGTCTTTGGTACACCATGGGCTCAGCCCCTTGGAGCTCCAGGATCCCATCTTCTTTAAAAAAAATATATTTATTTGAAAAACAGTTGCAGAGAGAGAAGGAGAGACAGAGACAGAGAATTTCCATTGCTGGTTCATGCCCCAAATGACTGCAATGGCCAGGGCTGAGCCAAGCTAAAGCCAGGGGCCAAGAGCTTCATCTGGGTCTCCCACATAGGTGGCAGGGGCCCAAACACCTGGGCCACCTTCCACTACTTTTCCCAGGCCCTTTAGCAGGAAGCTGGATTGGAAGTGGAGCACCTGGGACTTGAACCAATACCCATATGGGATCCCGGCACTGCAGGTGGCAGCTTTACCCACCATGGCACAATGATGTCCCCTAGGATCCTGCCTTGGTCACCTCCACGCACACCTACTGGCTGTGGTCCATGTGCTCAAGGCCCCTCTAAGCCCAGGAAGCAGGGACACAGGCGCAAGCTTGTGAGAGCCGGAGCTAAGGGACACAGAGCCAGGAGACTGGAGGAGCCGCCCCACACTTAACCACTGGAATAGTGACTCAGCCCTAGGCACACTGCTGTACCTACAGCAGGATCCTGGGCCTGCCCTCACACAGCTCACCAGCAGGAGGCCAGATGCCAGCAGACCAGCATGCTCAAAGCCACGCGAGACACACAGAACCCTCTACAGTGAGCAATGGGCCCGGCAGAGGGGTGTGTCCTGCCAAAGCAGGGAAAGCAGGTTCCGGGCTAAGATGTCACAGATGACAAGAGGGGATGGCGGGGCTGGCATTCCTGAAGAAGCACCAGTGTGGCCCCACACCTGGGAGCCAGCAAGACTGGGCCAAAGACCCAAAAAATGCTGCAGCTGACATGCAATTCAGAAACGTCAGCTCCCATCTGGAGCCCAAGAGGGCAGGGAGCAGAGCAGGGCGCTGGCCATGGCCTTCGCAGGGAAGGCAGCTCTGCCTCACGTGGCAGCTGAGATCCCACCTTGTCCGGGAACATCCTACTTGTGATGCCCAGGGGCATGGGAGCATCTTGGGCCAGCCTGGATGGCTCTGTGTCCTGTAAGGGCCGAGAATGGTAGACCCTGCTACTACCGAGCCATGGTGAGGTCAGAGGTCGGGACGACATCATCCCAGGCAATGTGGCCAAGGCAAAGTCAGAGACAGGAAGAGCAGCAGACTTCCTAGTGTGTCCAGAGATTCTGTCTGGGATAAAGAAAAAGACCTGGACCTGGACGCTGGTGGTGGCCGCACAACTCTGTGGGTGTCCTTGAGGCTGAGCTATACTGTTAAAAATGGCTGGAACGGTCAATTTATGACTCATAGTTTTACCACCATTTTTTTTTTTAATTGGCCAAAACAGGGATTGCCTGCCAGTCCTTCCCGGCCCAGGAGAATAGTCAGTGGGGGAGGTGGTAACCAGACATGCAAAGGTTCAAGTCCAGTGTTGGGCCCACAGTAAGTGCTCAAGGCGTAAGCATGACCAGCGTTTCTGTGGTCATGGATGGCATCACCTAAGTCATGAATGAACACATACCAAGGATCCCCAAGTGCTGCTACACAGTTTCCATTGCAATTAAGTATCAGTTAATGGAACCATCATCTCAGAATCCCCATTTTAATTGCACACCATGGATTTTAAATTCAAGATCAGCTCCCATTTCCATTGCTCATTCTCATCTCTCACAATAGGCTGCTTACTGCTACAATTATTTTCCCTCCAACCATTGTGATCGCTGTACTTAAAATTCCATCAACCTTCTAATTTTAAGCTTTTTTTTTTGTGCGCAGTACCGACAACTGACAAGCGCCCTGAACCTAACATCTGCTCCCAGCAGTTCATGGTCTCCAGTCTGAGAACTGAGAGCGCACACACGGCCGAGACGAGCACTTCCTGTGCCCTGATTCTTGGCGCTTGTGACTGTGACCGCATCGGTGACAGCTGCGTCTGCATCACAGGAAGCCTGGCCCCGCCATGCCCAGAACACAGGCCCCAGGCTCGCAAAGGACCTACTGCATTCCAGGCAACCACTCAGCCTTGTCCCACGCTCTTTGCCATCTGACCCTCAAGTCAGCTGCATCTCCCCAGAAGCCACTGGGAAAACCCCCAAGAGCTCCAACAGCCCTCCTCTGGGACCCTGCTTGATGTCCACAGCCAAGAAACACCCACGAGGTGCCCTCACTCCGGCCCGGCTGCCGCTGCCCGCCGTGACACTGTCGGCCTCACGGCTGAGGGCCAGCTATTGAAAAACTCACCCTGAAACCTCCACTCCCAGCTGTTAGCTGCTGCAGCCAGAGCGGAAGCCACGTGTGCTCCGAGCTGGGCGGGGAGACCGCCCGCTGCAGAGTAGGGCCCTGGCCATTTGGCCACAGGTGTTAACTATACACAAACTGGTACATTGTGACAGCAAATAAGCATAAAACACTAGAAATACGTTAAGTGTTGCTGTGAATTCGTTCTGAGAGGAGGAGCGTGGTGGGGCAACAGATCCCGGGAGTCAGGTGAAAGCGGGCCAAAGGCGAGCAGCCTGCAGACTCATTTATTTCAGTTGCTACAGCTGCTTATATAACCAAGGCAGCCTATCCGGTCAAGGGGTGGTCTATGCCCTAACCAATCACAGCCTGTTGCCAGGCAGTTTCCGTCGCCAGCGGCCATCTTGGCATAGCCTTCTCATTCCACCACAATTAAGGACGTCTGGAATTTTCAGTTAGGAACTTTAACATTGGTAGTGCTCTTAACACCCCAGCCTTTCACTGGGCCTTCCAGAAGTAAAGCTCCACGAACTAAAAGCTCTCCCGGGGTGGGTGCCAGGTGCCACAGTCAACGCTACAGCTGGAGGAGCTCATTCCACATGCGAGTGCCAGGGCCTGAGTCCCAGCTCTGCTTCTAATCCCAGCTTCCGACTAACGCGCACCCTGGGAGACACCTGGTGGTGGCTCAGTAACCCGGGCCTAAGGATTCCAGTTTCTCCCTGCTGCTCTAAAACCTCACTGTAAAACAATGTTGCCATACACATCCGATGCTTACCATGTCTTTCAAATTATTTTTTATTTTAATTATTTATTCAAAAGCTCAAAGAGAAATCTCCTATACATTGGTTCATTCCCCAAATGCCCACAGTGGCCAGGACTGGGCCAAGCAGGGAAGACAGCCCAGGCCTCCCCGCTGAGCCCCTCTGTGCTGTCCCCAGGCCCCACTGAGTGGCCTGCACCCCCAGGGTCTGCACATGATGAGACGCCCATCGGCACGGTTCTCAGAGCTCGCCCTTTAAGTGATGTGTGCCTATGTTTTTCTCCTTTAATTTGGAAGTTTTCATTGTTTCATCAGAAAGTGTAAACGCTGGAGCCAGCACTGTGGCACAGAGTGTTAAGCCACCACCGCAATGCCAGCATCCCACATGGGCACCGGTTTGTGGCCTGGCTGAGCCACTTCTAATCCAGCTCCCTGCTACCACGCCTGGGAAAGCAGCAGCAGATGACTCAAGTGCTCGGGCCCCTGCAACCATGTGGGAGACTCGGAGGAAGCTCCTGGCTCCTGAATTCAGCCTGGCCACCCCCCCCCCCACACACACACACACACACACCTGGCAACTGCAGGAATTTGGGCAGTGAACCAGCAGGTGGAAGATCTCACGATGTGGCTCTCCTCCCGCCCTCCCCTCCCCCCCCCCCACCCCGTAACTCTGCCTTTCAAATAAACAGATTTCAAAAGGAAGAAGAAGAAAGCGTGAACACTGGCTTGGATTTGGGCAGCATGTGTGCAAGGCTTCATGCACAGATCACCTGGAGAAACTCTGCCCCCTCCACTGCCGCAAGCCCAACTCCAGAAAGCAGGTAGGAGAGGGAGCCACGTGACATCACCTGGAGAAACTCTGTCCCCTCCACTGCCGCAAGCCCGACTCCAGAAAGCAGGTAGGAGAGGGAGCCACATGACATCCCGGGATGAACGTTACCAGTTGCAGGAGTGCTAACCACAAAGGCCTGTGGCAGAAGCACGCCAGGTGACTTCAGAGAGCAGCTAGGAGGCCGCGAGGTGCAGCGAGAGCCAGAGCCGTGGACAGGAGCGCGGGAGGCGTGGTCGGGCACGGCCTTCAGAGCCATGGGAGCCTGTGACAGGGCAGTCACAGAGGGTTTTGAGCGGACAAGTGACCCGGCCCAACTCACGGTGTGACAGGGCCACGGACCTGCTGCACTCAGAACAGGACAGAGAGGGCCAGGGCGCGGCGGGGCAGAGCAGCTGGCAGGAGGCTGTGACGACCACACAAACAGGACAGGGACAGCACGGGAAGAAGTGCTGAAGTGCACTCTGCAGGTGGAACCAACGAGACAGACAGACGGCAGCTACACGAGCAGTAACCAGAGACAGAATGAGGTGCACACACGTGCTCGGAAGGACATCTGTGTTCAGTGCTGAGCACGCACGCACACACACACACACCACTTACACCACAGCAAGACACTGGCAGTGAGGCTCACTGGCTTGAACAGTGAGCATGCCCAACTCACTGCCACGCTCAGCGTGACCAGTCACTGGGGGGAGGGTCCCTCTGTGACAGATGGCGCAGCCCCAGGCACTGCCCTCTTCGCGGCCAAGTCACACAGAGTGAGGCTGCAGGTGGCAGATGCCCTATTGGGCCTATGATTCTCTCCAGCCTGCGGCTTCCTTCCTGGGCTTAGGACAGCCCTCCTATGCCTGAGCGTCCGCCTCCTCACTGGCCACTCAGGACGACCACCCCTTCTCCCTTCTGCCCCAGAGGGCTGTGGACAGGTGCACAGTGTCCAGCACCCAGCAGACCCTTCCTCCTCCTCCCTCCCCAGCAAGGATTTCAGGGACTCCCTCGGAAGGGTACCTGCCCCCTCCCCGAGACCCCAGGTTTCCCAGCGTCCCAGGCTCCAGGAGGCAAGAAGGGCACCAGGCTGAAGCAGACCCCAGCCTAGCTCCCTGCAGTGAGAAGGGGCAAGAAGCCACGCATGAGCCTGGCTCCCCACACCCAAGTCCAGGTCAGCCATCCCAGCAATGCCTGACTTTGCTCTCCTGACTCACACAGGCCACGGGGGAAAGGAAACACGAGCTGAACACTATGCATTTAAAATCACGGGTTTCGGAGAAGCTATAAAACGTGCATGCTCTTGCCAAATGGCTGTCGAAAGCGCTTTGCTCTCCACTTGGGCCGGAAATGATCCGTTCCCTGCCTAATGCAGACATATGGGTTCTGTGCCCCAAATCTGCGCAGTCAGACGCACCACACACTGTGAGCTATTTTGAAATGATTAAGAGTGGAGCCATGAATCTCTGCTTTGACGTGACATGGCGCTCTGACCCCCAGATATATCGTAATGGGTTCTTAACAGTGCTTTCCAAACCGATGGAAATTTTTTCTCCAAAGCCATTCGCTAATTAATAGCTGTTCACACAATGATCATTTTCGAGTACTTACGGAACTATGCCACATTATTTTGTGAAGGGCACATCATTACACCCATTAAAATTATTTGTGTAGTTTTTAACCTTCTGCCAGGAACCAACAAGGCTACTCTGAGGGCATGCAAGCTCCGTGTCCACACCTGGAGGCCATCTCCTCCCCGACACTGCCTCCTTCCTCCATCCGGGAACTCATCCAGAGCCCTGGGGAGCAGCCAGCACAGAGGACCGCCCCAGCTCCACGCCCCCTGCCCTGCAGCCTCAGGCCACTGCCCTTGGCCTGTGGTCACCTCCTGCGCTACTCAAGTGGTCACCTCACCCTGCTGTCTGTACTGCCAGCTCAGCGCCCCACCCAGCCCAGCAGCCAGCCTGGCCTTCTGTGTCCCCCAAGTGACAATGACTTGATAGACAGCAAATGTCCTTTTCACTCATCTCTACAAAGCCAGCCGGGAGGTACAGGCAGCCAGGGGTGGGGGCGCCAGCACCCTCGGTTCCCACTTCCCAGGCTGGGAGTGGGGTACATGGAGCCACCTCTGCCTTCCCAACGAGAGGCCTCATCCAGGTCCTGGGAGGCTCCTACCCCAAAGCCCGCGTGTTTGGCTGAGATTCTAATTTAACTGGGCATCCCGCACTTGGTCTGGGAGCCCCAGGGGAGGAGGAGGTGCAGGCAGGCACCCACCAGCCCGGGACGTCAGCTGTCACAGGCCAGGGACCCTGGGCTCAAGCTCCCAGCTGTGCAAGACCCAAGGGCAACCTTGCCCAGACGTCCCCTTCCTCAACACCAAGGTCTGCCTGCCAGACCCCTCCCCGGCCCACGCCCCGCATCCCGCAGCCTCCTCGTGTTCTGCCAGCCCCTGCCCACCGTCAGGTCACCAGCGAGAGAGAAGGGAGCTCAGAAGAGGACGGTGCCTTGTGCTGCTCGCCACCAACTCCAGAGACAAATCTGCTGTGTGCTGTGGGAGGCCGCGGTGCAAGGCGGCGGCACAAGCTGAAAGCTGCAGGTTGCCGTGACCTTGACCTGTCCCTTCCTTCCCCTGCACCTCCCCCTGCCAGTTCTGCACCAAAATAAACTTATCTTTTAATTCTATTTCCCCACTGACTTGGTAAAATATTCACGTGATATTGCAGTCCTACTATGTGCCAGGAGCTATGTCCCAGCTGCTTAGGAAACACTGGAGAGGCAAAGAACAAAAACTCGTGCCTCTCAGCATTTATTCACTGAACAACCCAGAAACACCCAGACTCAGTCACAGATCACGCTGGAAGCCAAACTTTCACCACCTGGGGGGAAAAAAAGGAGAAAACAGATCGACTTGCACTGAAAACGTGAGATTATCCCGAGGAAAATAGAGGGGAGCTAAGTAAATGAATTCAAAGATAATAAACCAACATTCATACCCGTGAGGTTGTTCTCTGGGGGAAACCAGATTTAATATACTCGAGTCTCTGGCAAACATCAATTTAAAAACATGAAGCTTTAATGATTAAATGTGTGTGTGTGTGTGTGTGTAGCAGGGGTTGATATTTGATAAAAAGTTTAAAATGCCACTTGGGACCCCCACATTCCGCATCAGAGGGCCTGGGTTCAAGTCTCAGGTCTGCTCCCAGCTCCAGCTTCCTGCTGGGAGGCAGCAAGTCAGTGGCCACTGCGTTCCCAGTGTCACCCTGGCCCCAGGCATTTGGGGAGTGAGCTAGTAGAGGGAAGATCTGTGTGTGTGTGTGTGTGTTTCCCCCCAAATAATAACCTTTGTTGAAGTGAAACAATTACAGGGGAGATTTGCAGCAGTAACATACTTAGCTGTTCTTTTAAGATCTCCCTGGCGTGGATGACCCACGGAGATGCAAATTACCAAAACTGTGCCGTCAGAGTGTGTTAAGACCAAAACCAAGAAAAAGTCTCCCAACATTCACCTCCACAAAAGTGCAGGTCCAGGCATTGGATGCAACTTTCCTGAAACCGCTGCTGTGCATCACGCGAGCTGCTCCACTGCGAGACAAGGTGAGCCTCAGCCTAACACACAATCGGCCACTGAGCCCCGACTGTGACGCCCACGTCCCACAGAAACACAAAGGACAGAGATCATCCCAGCAAATGCCAGGAACAGAATTCAACTCACTAGGAAGACAATTGCATGTAATGACAAGCAGGGCTTATCCCAGGATTATGCAAATGGCTAAGCACTAGGAAGTTATTCATATAAAGAATCTACCTTCTGGGGCCGGTGCCGTGGCTCATTTGGCTAATTCTCCTCCTGCGGCACCAGCACCCTGGGTTCTAGTCCCGGTTGGGGTGCTGGTTCTGTCCCAGTTGCTCCTCTTCTAGTCCATCTCTCTGCTATGGCCCGGGAGGGCAGTGGATGATGGCCCAGGTGCTTGGGCCCTGCACCCGCATGGGAGACCAGGAGGAAGCACCTAGCTCCCGGCTTCGGATCGGCAGCGCACCAGCCACAGTGGCCATTTGGGGAGTAACCAATGGAAGGAAGACCTTTCTCTGTCTCTCTCTCTCTCTCTCTCTCACTGTCTAACTCTGCCTGTCAAATTAAAAAAAAAAAAATCAACCTGTGAGGTTAGTAATTACATCTTATAAATTATAATTATACAACATTAACATGGGGAGGAAAAAATACATATAAACACACATAAATATATGTAATTTTCTAAGGTGCTTTTATTTTACATCTAACATCAATGAAAGAACAGGCATTTGGTGCAGTGGTTAACTCACTGCTTGGCAAACCTACATCCCATATAGGCCGACCTGGTTTGAGTCCTCCATTAGGTTGGTGCAACTTAAAAGCTACAGCTTAATTTGAAGAAACAACATTTCTCAAATAAACATCTCACATCACACCTACCAGCATTAACATTCAAATTCTCACATCAAAATCAGGAACAAGACAAGCGTATGTGTTGTACCATTGTTATTTAACTCTATTCAGAAAGGCCTGATCAACACAGTAACCTAAGAAGCAGTACTGAAAAGCCTAACTTTTAAACAGGAGACAGATGTTTAGCAGAGCTGTTAAGATCCCATGTCCCAGGGGCCGGCACTGTGGCATAGAGGGTGGGCCCGCCACCTACAGGCTGGCATCCCATGTGGGCGCCAGTTCAAGTCCCAGCCGCTCTACTTCCAGCTTTCGGCTGTGGCCTGGGAGAGCAGCAGAGGATGGCCTGAGCCTCTGCACCATGTGGGAGACCTGGAGGAGGCTCCTGGCTCCTGGCTTCAGATCAGCTCAGCTCCAAGTGTTGTGGCCAGTTGGGGAGTAAATCAATGCATGGAAGACACCTCTCTCCTCTCTCCCTTCTCCCCTCCTCTCTCTCTCTCTCTCTTTCTCTGCCTCTCCTTCTCTTTCTGTGTAACTCTGCCTTTCAAGTAAAATAAATCTTAAAAAAAAAAAAAAAAAAAAAAATCCCGTGTCCCACACTGGAGATCGTGGCTCTAGCTCCGAACTCCACCTTCCTGCTAATGAGGCCCCTGAAAGGTAGCATGAAATGGCTCAAGTAACTGGGTCTCTGCCACCCCACATGGAGATCTGGACTGAGTTTCTGGCTCCTGGCTCCTGCCCAGCCTACTGCAAACATCTGGGAAGTGAACCAGTATGTGACAGGGATGGAGGGGAGTCAGAGTGTACACGTGAATGTGCGTGTATAAATGCACGTATGTGCCTCTCAAATAAATAAAAACTTCTCTAAGGCTGATTCATTTATTTATTTGAAAGGCAGAGTTATATAAGGTTGAGGGTGGGGGGTGGGCTAGGGACAGAGAGTGATCTTCCATCTGCTAGTTCACTTCCTAAATAGCCTAGTGGCTGGGGCTGGGTCAGGCTGAAACCAGGAGCCGGGAGCTTCTTCCAGGTCTCCCACGTGAATGGCAGGGGCCCAAGCACCTGGGCCATCTTTCACTGCTTTTCCAACACAGCAGCAGGGAGCTGGATCGGAAATAGAACAACTGGGTCGTGGGGCCAGCACTGTGGCATAGCAGGTAAAGCCACCGCCTGCAGTGCCAGCATCCCATATGGGTGCCGCTTCAAGTCCTGGCTGCTCTACTTCCAATCCAGCTCTCTGCCATGGCCTGGGAAAGCAGAAGACGGTCCAAGTCCTTGGGCCCCTGTACCCACATGGGAGGCCCAGAAGAAGCTCCTGGCTCCTGGCTTTGGATCAGTGCATCTCCTGCCATTGAGGCCATCTGGGGAGTGAACCAGTAGATGGAACACCCCTCTCTCTCTCTCCAGCCCTCACTCTCTCTCTCTCTGCAGCTCTGCTTTTCAAATAAATAAATAAATCTTGAAAGAAAAATAAAGAACAGCTGGGTCTTGAGCCAATACCCACATGGGATGTTGACACCACAGGCAGTGGCTTTGCCCACTATACCACAATGCCAGCCCCAATAAAAACTTCTTTAATAAAAAATGAGGCTTTGTTGTCACCTATTCATTCATGATAACATTATATTCCTACAAAGTTTAGCATAAAATTATCTTAGGCCGGCACCGTGGCTCAATAGGCTAATCCTCCGCCTTGCGGCGCCGGCACACCAGGTTCTGGTCCCGGTTGGGGCGCCGGATTCTGTCCCGGTTGCCCCTCTTCCAGGCCAGCTCTCTGCTGAGGCCCAGGAAGGCAGTGGAGGATGGCCCAAGTGCTTGGGCCCTGCACCTCAGGGGAGACCAGGATAAGCACCTGGCTCCTGCCTTTGGATCAGCGCGGTGCGCCAGCCGCAGCGCACCAGCCGCGGCGGCCATTGGAGGGTGAACCAATGGCAAAGGACGACCTTTCTCTCTGTCTCTCTCACTGTCCACTCTGCCTGTCAAAAAAAAAATTATCTTAGTAAGAGTAAAGTCAGTATCATGCTTACAAATAAATACATGAAGCACACAAGCTGGCCAGAGAGCACAGAGACAGGGGTGCACCAAGGCCACGCAATGGGAGCCAAGCTGGGGAGATGGTTCTGGCAACTGGGCAGCGTGTCAGGATTCTTCAAACACTCGTCCCACAACAGCGGTGAATACCCTTTGTGGCAGCTACCCCGGCTCTCCCAAGAACTCTGGGATCAATGTCCTCAGCCTCCCCCCACCTAAGACAACCAGGGTGGGCCTGTTACCTCGCGCCAGTGACTGATCTATGAGGGGGCATCTGACCCAGGCCAGCACAGGTGAGTTTGCTAGAGATTTAAACCCCAGACGGGAAAGAACCAAGCCCTCATGCTGCTACCTCCTTTCCTTTCCTCCTCCTTGGGATTCTATCAAACGAGAGCCTGGCCCGGGGCAACCCTTCTGGGTCGGGAAGGGATATGTTATCAATTAGACAGAAAAGCACCGGCGTTCTCTGCATCACCTAGCAGCTGGTTCTGCTACACTTAGATTTGAACGCACAGTCGACACCTGTCACTCATGGATGTCCAGCATCTCTAGCAACCCCTTAATAGCTGGAGAGTTCGCCATGTATCCTACCTCCCTGTACTACAAATCGGAAGAATTACTCATGAGACAGCCTTAGTGTTACAGCCCTGCACCACCTGTAATGGTGAGAGAACTTACAGCATGTCCTGCAATGACGGACGTCTTCAGCCACTCCCAATGAAGCCACTGAAATTCTCTCCTCTAAAAGGCTGGGCCTGACATGGAACACTGCTCAGACGTCGTGTGGAGTCTGACCAGAGCCCTGTTGATAGTGACGGGAGTCCCACAGCATTTCCCCGCTTGGGTAAGGACAACCTAGTCATTGTCCCACAACCACCTCCTATGCTGAACACCTTGGGAGTCGTCCTCTGTGCCCTGAGACCTGCCTTCTCACAGCCACAGATAAGCCACTGGCAGCCATGTGTGTACCCGGGGACCCCCTTCTTGGCCAGAGTTGGCCACCTGCTTCCTGGGAAGTGCAGCTGACCCAGTGGGGTCAGTGAGACTCTCCCCAGGTAACTGGGGCTGGAATGAACCTGTTCATCGTCTCAGGTGGCGGGAACCGAGCGCCAGGGGGCTCAGGGGCTGCTGTGGCCGTCTTCCTCCCGTGGCAGAACAGCAGGAATATTCGGCCAGAAGGCAGCGGGCAGAGGACAGAGTAAGAGAGGAGAGCAGTACGGAGGACGAGACCGGCATCTAGCATCCTAAAAATCAGAGCAAAGGGCGCCCGGGAGGCTGCGTGCTTTTGCTGAGGCCGCCCAGCGTGCTTGGCGCACAGAGGGCCCCAGCCGGCCTGTCTTGTGCCCCATCTGCTGTGGACCTTCTCCAGGAACCCTGCTCACAACATAATCCAATTAAGGGTGATGAGCTGACTGCTGATCACAATGATTAAGGCCTTGTTAAGGCGGAAAACTCAGAGCCTCGAGAGGGCAAACACAGCAGGCCGCTGCCCACGCCACTGCCGACGCAGGCCCCCGGCTGCGACAGAGCTCTGCTCCCCCACACCCTCAGGGCCTCCTCCTCCACAGCCCTGCCACCTCGAGACAGCTCCAGCCCAGAGGCCCCAGGCCGTCCTTCCCTCCCTCGGAGACTTCTTTTCCCCACAGGAGCCTCCAAGGACTGCTGAGAAAGGGGTTTAGGCCAGCAGAATGTTCTGGAAGGCCGTGCCTGCTCATGTCAGGGCAGTGGTTATACTCCCGCAAGGGTCAGGAGCAAGGAACTGAAAAGCAAAGGCTCTGTCTGGCTTCTCCCTCCCCCTCCACCGGCACCCATGGAGCCACTCCTCCTCCCTCTTCCTCTCTGTCACACTCCTGATTTGGTGGGAAGTCCTATGATGTTTGTATAAGAAGATAACCAGGGTCACTGCTGTGGCTTAGCAGGTAAAGCTGCCACCTGCAGAGCCGGCAGCCCCTATGGGCGCCTGTTCAAGTGCCAGCTGCTCCTCTTCCAATCCACCTCTCTGCTGTGGCCTGGGAGAGCAGTAGAAGATGGCCCAAGTCCTTGGGCCCCTGCACCTACATGGGAGACCCAGAGGAACCTCCTGGCTCTTTTTTTTTTTTTTTTTTAAGATTTATTTAGTTATTTGAAAGTCAGAGTTACAGAGAGAAGGAGAGGCAGAGAGAGAGAGAGAGAGAGAGAGATCAATCTTCCATCTGCTGGTTCACTCCCTCAACTGGCCACAACGGCTAGAGCTGCATGGATGAGAAGCCAGGAGCCACTTCCAGGTCTCCCATGTGGGTGCGGCCCAAGGACTTGGGTCAACTTCCACTGCTTTCCCAGGCCTTAGCAGAGAGCTGAATTGGAAGTGGAACAGCTGGTACTCGAACCAGTGCCCATATGGGATGCCGGCACTGCAGGTGGCAGCTTTACCTGCTATGCAATAGCATCAGCCCCCTGGCTCCTAGCTTTGGATTGACCCAGCTCTGGCCAATGAGGAGAGTGAACCAGCAGAAGGAAGACTTCTGTCTGTCTGTCTTTCTCTCTCTGCCTCTCTGTAGTTCTCTGCCTTTCAAATAAATAAATCTTAAAAAAATAATAATAAGATAACTGACGTGCGAAGGAATTAACCTACAGTCTAGCAGTATACTATCTGTACCCCAAATGTCCCAGCCTGCCCCTGCCAGGTGACACAGGTGGCCCACAAGGGAGCTGGCAGTTCTAAGTAGGAACATGGACTTGACTACCACAGCACAGCCATGGCGAGCTCTGGAGAAGCCAGACAAAGCCTCCAGATGCTCCAGATGTGTCTGGGCCAAACACAAAGCGTTAGGGAAGAGAACCGTGCCGGCTGCTGGCCAGGAGAGGGGAGGTCCTCGGCAGGCCTCGGCCAGCGCTTGCGTTGGGATGAGCCCTCCTCACTCCCCCTTTGTCCACCAAGCCCCCGCCCGATGTTCCACCTTTTCTCCACTCCATGCTTGCGTTCATCCATCCATTCCCCCCTTCGCGGATCCAACCAAGGATTCACCACCCATCTCCATCCACCTGTCATTCAACCATCTTTGCACTCAACCAAAATGTGTGCACTCTCCGAGCACCACCTGACACCATTCATCCTGCGGCACCATCTGTGGTTCTCTGTGTTCCATCTATGCCCTCAAAAATCCCAGCGAGCCTGCCAACCAGCTGCTCTATGGAGGATCTACACCAGGCTACATATGGCTGCAGACACATGTGGCTACACACACGAACACGAGCTGTCGCCCATGCATAAGGATCTCTCATTCTAGTGAAGAGGGGGGCTTTATGAATGTAAGTCCCTGCAGGAGGCTCCTCAGTAGCCTCCGTGTGTTCTTTCTAGAACACAGAAGTAGCACTTTCTGCCTGCGCCAGCCGCAGCCCCAGTTCCATCACTGCCTGCCCCAAGGGTGGTCTCCCCGGAAGCTACAGTTTGCATTTTTTGTACAAAGTCTTCAAAATCTAGCGTGGCGGGGCTGGTGCTCTCACTCAGCAGGTTAGGCACTGCGTACAGCACCAGCAGCCCACATGGGAGGCAATTCGAGTTCCGGCTGCTCCACTTCCAATCCAGCTCCCTGCCGATGTACCCAGGAAGGCAGCAGAGGATGGGCCAAGTGCCTGAGCCCCACCACCCAACTGGGAGATTTAGACGGAGCGCCTGGCCATTTGGGCAGCGAACCAGTGGACAGAAGATCTCTGTCTCTGTACGTATCCCTCTGCCTTTCAAATAAATGTATCGGAAAAAGAAACAGAAGAGCAGCACCTTTGATTTCAGTGCTCTTCGCTCTGAGCAGCCCAGACGGCCGATGAGAACCTTAACTCACCAGTGCCCCCAGACACCTAGCAGGGACTCGGAACAAGCCGAGCGAGCACACAAGCTGGTGCAGCAGCGGCACGCTCACAGCCCCGTCGCCAGCAGGTGGTCTGGGCTCCTCGTGCTCAGCTCAGCCTGCTTCCATTTCTCCAGAATGCCACGTGCTGTGGCACCCAGCCAGCCTCCATTCCCAGCCTGGGTGCCACCTGGGTCCTCACACAGCTCAGCACACAGGGCCCCGGAAGGGGGACCCACGTCCTGTCTTTGCCTCTGTTGCCCCCCAACACGCTCCTTGGCCACATCACTGGGGATGGATGGGGACTATCAAATGTTACAGGTAATTTAGCTTTCTCCAGGGCATATTGGGAGATGATCTGCATTCTCGAGAAAATGAAGTGTGCAGTAGATCTCACTGATTGTATTACCCCACAGAGAGGCAGAACCAATCCCGAAAGTGGCAACTTAAATCACTACTTGGTACTTTACTAAAACAAAGCTAATACCCTAAGAAATGTTTTCTCTGCCATTTTACAGCAATTTCACCATTAAGCTATCTTTGATTGCAATTTATAACAATGAATAAAGCAAAGGAAAAAGGTTATCTTCAGCTCAGCCAAACAGTTCACTCTAAATATTAATGATTTTGGGGGAGCAGTGCTGTGGCATAGCAGGTAAAGCCACTGCCTGCAGTGCCACCATCCCATACAGGCACCAGTTCAAGTCCCAGCTGCTCCACTTCTGATCCAGCTCTCTGCTGTGGCCTGGGAAAGCAAAAGAAGATGGTCCAAGTCCTTGGGCCCCTGCACTCGTGTGGGACACCCAGAAGAAGCTCCTGGCTTAAGATTGGCACAGCTCTGGCCATTGTGGCCAACTGAGGAGTGAATCAATGGATTGAAGAACTCTCTCTGCCTCTCCTTTTCTATGTAACTCTGAGTTTCAAATAAATAAAAAAATCTTGTAAAAAATAATATTAACAATTTTCTTCATAAGCAAAAACCCTGGGCATCATGTCCAGAGTAGCCACAGCTCCCCCAACACAGCGAGGTGGGGGTGGGTAGGCGGAGATGGGGCCATGGAGCACAGTCATCTTCCCCTGCTTTCCCAGGCACATTAGCAGGAAGCTGGATCGGAAGTCGAGCAGCCGGGACTCAAACTGGCATCCATACGAGACACAGGCATCACAGGCAGCGGCTTAACCTGCTACACGACAATGCCAGCCCCAGGCTTCAGGGTTTGGACAGATCTGTGCTGCTGGCTTTGCTAGTTCTCCAGCCTACAGATGCTGCCATGAGACTTCTCAGGAGCCAACTTCCCCGATAAAGAGCCTCTCATCCACATCCACCCATCCATCCAGGAAAAGGCAGAGGCCCCTTCCTTCTACTCAGCACCTTGAGTTCAGGTTCCCGTGGGTGAACCTGAAGCACCCTAACAGCTGCTCCCAGGAGAGATGACAGAGCCCTGCCCAGCCAGAAGGGTGCCTCCCTGGACAGCAGGGCCCCCAGCACCCCACAAGGCCTGGCAGATGGGACCCAGAGCAAGGAGACAGGACATGGACACAGACCTCGGCACAAGGGAATCATAGAACCTAGATGACTTGCCGGGACCTGACTGGTGACACGTGTGGGCTGTGAGCCGGGTAGCGGGGAGCTCAGAGCCCCGGTCACTTTAAAAAATGTGTAAAATCCAAATGGTCCCCTGAGATGCAGACCTTCCAAATCTAGATCTGGGGAGACAGGTTTATGGATCATTATTAAATTGCTGAGAAAAGGAATAAACCAGGAGAATATTCAGCATCAATCAGACAAATGAGGCTGCGGCCCCATTACTCACAGGAAGACTTGGGCACAGGCCAGCAGCACGGCGGTCTCTGGGCAGGGCATTGTGGGGGCCGAGCTCCAGGGCTCTGGGCCACCTCACAGCCTCTGCCCTTGGACGTGGAATTCAGGCAGAAACCGAGAGACCCATTCATGGCAGGATCTGAGCAAGGCTTTGTGAAGTCGGTGATCTGAAGCCCGGTCAGCCTGGGAGACAGGGATGGACATCATCTCTCCACGCATTTCACACACTGACACAGGATCTCAGAGGTTCTGTCTCACCTCCTGCCTGGGAGGCAGGTACCAACACCTGCTAGTGCTCTCCCATGGGGACCTGGCACTACCGGTCACCTTCTTCTCTCTTTGCCCCTCAGGAAAGTGACACCTGGGACCACTCCCCAAAGACCCTCCCCGACTCCTACCCTCCCAACTCATCTCCCCGCCAGGCCAGGCTGTGGTGGACACTGGGACAAAGCCCAGGCCCCCAGGGGAAGCTAAGCACCAGAGGGGACAGGGAGGGCACAGTGGCCTGAAGGTGCCCAGCCAGCACCCCTGTGAGAACCAAGGCAGGAAGGCTAAGGCCACTGGCCAGTCCCGCCCCGTCTCACCTCCACCACTGCCCAGTTTGAAGGGGCAAGGAAGGGCGCCCGCTCCCGAGTCATCGTCTTCAGGGAAGGCATTGAATGGAAGCCGAGCCGCTGAGGTGACTTCACTGAGGATGTCCCAACCCAGGCACGGCAGTGAGGAGCGGAGCAAGCCCCACCCTGCCATCCACTCCCGCCGTGTGCTCACCGAGCACCACAACGCGCAGGCCACGTCCCAGGCACCTGAACACAGGCGAGACGTGGGTCGCGCCCTCCTGAACAGAGCAGCTGCAGCCCCGCCTGCCGTGCCCACAGCTCTCAGGTGCTCACTGTGGACTTGGCATTCAGCAAGGGTTAACTCCCTCGCTCTGCCAAGCACAGGTCCGTGAGGATCTGCAACTTACAGAGGAGCCGCAGTGGGGCCGAGGGCCGAGGGCACGCAGCCAGCGGAGGTTCTGCTTGCAGGCCCTCTCAGCCCCCAAAACAGGTGGTGGGGAACGGGAAAGGGTGGAGACCACGTGTGCAGAGGGAGAGCCAAGGAGAGCCTCTCTGAGGAGCGGGAGAAGAGGAGCAGCTGTGGGGGGGACCGTGCAGCTCAGGACACAGAGCTCGAGACCGAAGCCATCCTGGGCCCCCACCAGGAATCAGGGGAAGGGGGGCAGAGGGGTGCCTCCCGGCAGAACAGTGAGGTTGGATTCCACTGGGCAGGAGCCGTGCTCACTCAGAGCCAGAGGAATGGCCGGTGGTGACGACTGGGCCGGGAAGTGGCCGGCTGGGCCCCAGACACCCAGTCCCCACCTCGCTATCTGCCAGGGAGGCCCCAGACATCTAATCCCCTTTGAGGAAAGCCCAGGAGATTCAGCCTTGTGCCCCCTTCACCCCCACAGCAGCCTCTCCCCCGGGGGCCTACGGGTGGAGGGGCGAATGAGCAGCCTCCTTTCCCTGTGCCATGAGGGTGCCTGTGCATCCAGTTGGCGCCATCTGGCTCAAGTCCCCTGCAGAACTGGGCCTTGTCTCTGCACGTACCTCCTACCCTGGACCAGAAACGCCTTTCCCCTCCTGGACTCCCAAGGACTTGGGAACACAGTGTCGTGGGCAGTGGGGGCCTCGGCTAGCCCTCCCCACAGGTGGCAAACACAGACAGGGCACATCCCCCTGCTCACCACCTCCACAGGCAGGAAGCCCTGGGCCAGGGCCACACTCCCTGGCCAACACTGCTCCCTGGAACATGAACAGCACTACTAACCCAAACAGGAAAACTCACCCCGACCCAGCCCAGCACCCACCGAATGTGCTTCAGTCAATCTTCACAATAACCCCAAGAGGGACCCTTCGGATGCCCATTTCATGGATGGGAAATGGAGGCCCCAAGAGGGTAAGGGACATGCCCGAGGCCACAGAGGGGGCATGGAGCAGTGGCAGGATTCGTATCAGCTCTGCTCCGGGAGGCGCTGCCCGACAGCCCCCAGCTCCGACACCTCGGCTCCATGCGCTCAGGCTGATGGGGCCTGAGGGGCGCAGGACAAAAGGGAGCCAGTTACCCAGCCCCACCTGCTGTGATCTCACAGCAGATCCGCACCTGGGCTGGCGACCTGCGCACGCCATCCGGCCTTTCCCTGTCACTGCCACTCACACGTGCCACACGCAGCGAGATCGACATCTGAATTCGGCTGTTGCCACTCCGACCTGCCTCTCGGAAGCCAAGGCCACATTTCAGTCCTGTCACCTGCACCTCCGGGGAGCAGCGTGCAGACAAGGACCAAATCCATTGTCCCCAGCACAAGAGGCAGCAGAGGACAGGCCCCGAGGACCCCCTAGGGACCCCGTCCGGGAGGTAGAGGGGAGTCAAGGTTAACACTCTCCCATGGCCCCCCAGGGCAGTTTGCCTGGCCCTGCTCCCACCCACCACCTGCACCTCCCCGCCAGCCTCTCCCCTCCAGCAGGCTCTTCACCTACAAACCCGGGCCAGGTGCTGCAGCAGGTGAGGCTGGGAAGGCATTTTCCACACTGAGATCCGCGGTGGCTCATGGGAACCCTCTCAGAACCTGCCCCTGCCTTTTCCGGCGTGGAGACTGTGTCCTGGGGAGCAGGTGCCCCCAGCTTGCACTCACAGCACGTGGGCACCCCTCACTGAGCCCCCTCCTCCACCACGGAGCTCCCTGGCCCCAGGCTCGGCCCCAGCCTCAAGCAGACACCCCTCTCGACAGTTTGGAGCCCACCACACTGCTGAATGCCAGCTCTCACACTTGCCATGGCTGCCCCAGACCCTCAGCAGGACAGCAAGAACCCTGGTGTCCCTAACACCAACTCCCTGCCCAGGCCAATGCTTGCATGGACGGCTCACCTCTGTCCTGCAAGGGGTGAGGCCAGGCGCTGTACCGCAGGCACTCCCAAGACGGGCCTGGCCTACCGAGCCACCCGGCCTTTCTCCCACCCGATCAAGCAAACCACACAAGCCCCGGCAGCCCTGCAAAGGTGCCTGTGTGTGCCAGGGACACACACAGGTGCCAGACTAGGGGAGCCTCCTCCACTCACAGACCCCCCGGGGCCTGTGCTATCCCCCACCCCAGCCCTCCATGCCCCACCTGTCTCTGCTGAGGGCGCTCACCTCCGCACTTTGCCCACAGGAACGTCCTCTCCTCCCCAGCAGCAGCAAAACACAGCAGCGCTGAGAAACCAGGCGACTCCACAGCCAGCAGCGTCCACGCCCCAGGCCACGCTTCGTGCCATTCCCTGCCCTGAGCTTGGCACCTGGCACCCTCTGTCACCCTCTGCCGGCCTGTGGTCAAGCTGTCACCTGGCTCCCCAGCGCCTGCTCCAACCCCCTCTTTGCCGGCCGACACCACCCACACTGGCAGCCCCGGGCTCACCTGTGTGCTCTCGAGCGCTGCTTCCTCCACCGGCCTGTGGCCCTGATGACTGATTACCTGCCGATGTGGAGGCCCCAGCGCATGAGCCAAGGCGCCATGAAGACGGCGGTGGGCACTCTTGCTGCCTGCACTCCAGGCTGGGCCAGGACCATGGCTGTAGCTGCCCGGGTACTTGCGGCCGCTAAGCTCCGTCTCCCGGGTGAGGGCCTCCCTGCGGCCAATTCTTCCGCACCAGCTCCCACCTGGGGTGATTTTGAAAGCAACCATGGGGCAGGTGGAAGAGCTGACTCTGCCTCACCGGAAGTGCCTGGAGCGGATGTCTCCCTCTGACCAGGAGGGCCCGGCCGCCCCACAGCCACTGCCCTCCAGCTGTGCGTAGGCAGGGGCGTCCCCTGAGGCAGGCACGGGAGACTGCTGGCTCAGCGTGGGAAGGGAACTGGGCCAGTGCTTCTCCACGTGGGGCAGCTCACAGCCGGCCAGGAGACAGGCTGCAGGCCGAAGCCACGACTCACCTGCTCCACGAGGCTAGGGCCTGGGCAGAGAAGCTCCCGTGGTGACACGGGGCGGGGGCATCACAGAGCCCACATCCCCTCGGCCAGCAGGGCCTGTGGCTGAGCAGCCGCAAAGAAATCCCAGGCTTTCCTTGGCGCTGCTGAAGGCACACCACAGCCTCCTCGCCCCCACCGCGCCGCCTTACGCAGGCTCCCTGTCCCCGAACACAGGTGGTGCCCAGAGCTAGTCAGACACACGGTCTGCCCCCGGCAGAGCTGAGCCGAGGCCCTCAGGGTGCAGGTGCACACCTGGGCCCACGAGCTGGCTGACTCCCAACTGGGCACGAGGAAAATCCAGCAGACAAGCCGACCTGGCCAGAACTTGCGGAGAGTGCCAGGGCGGCGTCTTTGAAGAGATCAGCAGGGGAACGCCTGGGCACCCGCGGAGTCGGGTCTCTATCGTGCCCCTCCCAGGGTGGCTCTGCTGAAGCTGCCCCTCACTCCCGCACAGAGGTGTCTCGCCCCTGCCCCCTTTCCGAGGCTGCTCACGGGGATTGCTGCCCCCCTCCAGGGGCTGGGACCCCACACTCAGGGCCAGTGCATCTCCACTCCGGGAGCTGCGGTCAACACCATCCTCCAGAGCCCGGCTGCTGGAGGGCTTAGGACAAGAAAGCAGGCTCCTCGGCACCCGCAGGTGGTGGTGCCGCAGCCGCCCTGGGCCTGGGGCAGCTGCTCCTGGAACTTGAGCACAGTTCACCGTTGGTGTTCACCAGGCCTCTGGCCTTGCTGGTGGAAGATAGCTTGCTCGCTCACTTTCAGTACTTATTTATATATTTATTTATTTAAAAGGCCAGTGACAGACAGGGAGAGACAGGTTTTCCATGAGCTGGTTCACTCCTCAAATGGCCACAACACCCAGGGCTGAGCCATACTGAATCCAACAGCCTGGAGTTCCAACCAGGTCTCCCCCGTGGATGGCAGGGATCCAAGCACTCGGGCCGTCTTCTGCTGCCGTCTCAAGGACATTAGTTGACTTGGAAGCAGAGCAGCCAGGAAGGCACTGGCACTCAGAGTGGGGACGCAGCTGCCTAACGTGCTACACCACCACACCAGCCCCAACCTTGATCGTCGTCACAGCTGTCATCACTGGCATGATGGACAGGTGATGGGCAGGCCCGGTGCACTCCCAGGTTCACAGGTGAAGCAGCTGTGGCCCCTAAAGGCTGCTTCCACGGTCCCTGAGAAGCATCACCTGGGAGCTTGCTAGAACTCAACACTGGGAGGCTGCAGTCCTGCTGAGCAAGACTTGGCATTTTTTAAATTTATTGTATTTTATTTGAAAAGGTTAGAGAGAACTTCTATCTGCTGATTCACTCCCTAAATGGCCACAATGGCTGCAGCTGAGCCAGGCCCAAGCTAGGAGCCAGGAGCTTCTCCCATGTGAGGTGCAGGGGCACAAGCACTTGGACTATCCTCTGCTGCTTTCCCCGGAGTATGTGTGTGGAGCTGGTTCAGAAGTGGAGCAGCCAGGGCTGGAGACAGCGCCCACATGGAACCCGCTATGCCACAACGCCGGCCCCCCAGAATTTGCATTTTAACAAGATCCCCACAGACACTTCCGGCTCCCTGGCTCCAGGGTGGTGGCCTCAGGCTCTGATGCTGTTTACTAACAAACCCCTGAGAGTTTACACTCAAGCTGATGGGGCCTAACAGACGGGCACGGGACAAAAGGGAGCCAGCTATCCAGCCCTGCCGGCCGTGATCTCAAGCCCTCTGTTAAACTACACCAGTGTGCGCTTGGCTCCCCCAAAGGACAGAGAACCGTGTTCGCAAAACTTCTGGGGTTCCTTGTGAAGCCTGAAGCGTGCACTGACTCCGACCTGCAGGCCAGCGACCAGAGTAAAGGGTGATGGCGCCCCCTCGTGGCAGCATCAACACTGCCGCTGACACGAGGCCAAATCTGAACTGGCTGTAGTCAGGGTGTGCCAGGCAGCTAGGGAGGGAAAATACTCCAAATACAGTAGATGCCTTATCCACTGTTTTGTGATTTCAGTTACCTGTGGTCACCCACAGTCCAAAAATATCAAACAGAAAATTCCAGAAACAGCTGTTTAAAATTCCATGCCCAGGATGTAACAGCCCGTTGTCCGCCTTGTCCATGCTGGCAGTTTTCAGACCAACTGTTGCAGGAATCCCTTACTGCACCTACTTTATAAAGCAAGCTTTGTCTTAGGTACATACCGCTATACATAAAAAAATACCATATGTAGGGGGTGGTGCCATCTATGGCTCCCAGGCATCCTATCTCCCACAGGCAGGGAGTGACTGCTGCACGGGCCCTTCCTCATCCAGCAGGGGGAGGGGAGGCCTCCAGGAAGAGTTCCAGGCTGGGTTCTCCCTGCACTGTAACCACTGCCTCTCTGCCCATCAGCGCTCGCTCACTGGGCACCTGCCCCACGCATCACGCGGGCTGCAATCAAGGCACAGTCCGTTCTTCATTGTGGAGTGTAGAGCAGGCAGGGACAGGCCCAGGGGCTGCCCTTGCCACTGCATGGGCTCCCCATTTCCCAGTCTGATCCCCTGTCCAGCCCACCTGGTCCTCGTGGCATCACACGGCCCCACTGGCAGTGCGGGAAGGGACCCATCTCTGCCGCTGGTCTCTGCTTTACCTGCTGATCCAGCTCCTCCTCGGAAATGCTTCCCAGGGACTGAATCCGGGAAGCTGAGCCACACACACTCTGCCCAGAATTTGCAGCGCTGTGTTCCCCAAACCCAGCAGGCCAGTTTAGATGCATGTAAAGCTAAGCCACTGGTGTGAAGCCACCAGCACATGTTGGGCAGGCGGCCACGTGCTCTCTCCTTCCACTTGCCCAGGACTCCCAGTCTAACCGTCCACTTGGCCCTCAGAGGATGGGAGCCCAGACACTAGTGGTGGAAAAGGCCCAAATACAGCTGCAGGTGGTCTGTGTGTGTTGCACTTGAACCTGGCAAATCCCACCTGGGAACTGGCACTCAACATTCCACCACGCACCAAAACCAGGTGCCGGGGCCAGGGTTAGCCTGGTACTTGCATATTGGGCAAATCTGGAAAGCACTCTTTGTGTGCCAAACAGCCTTTGGGGTCTTAGCTTCCCCGATGCCCCAGCAGCCTCTGCCCGTTACCCTCCCAGATGTGTTGCTCCTAGCTTGGCCAGTTTTTCGCCTCCCAGACTGATGCTTGCCGTGGTCACTTCATTTCTACACTTTGTGCGGTCTTTGCTCCCCACAGTGGTGTTCAGCTCAAGGATAGCGACACGCCAGGCTTGGGAGTCAGCTCCCAGGGCTGCCCTGGCCAGGACCTTTGCGGGAGACACCAGCAAGTCCCGAACCACTGCGGGCTCCAGATGGACGAGGGGACACACGAGGCTGGGTGCAGGCCACCACCCAACCTGCCTCCCGACTGACCCCTCATTGCTACCAGGCCAAGCTTCTTGACCGGCGCTGGGCCCAATGTGGCCTCACCTCAAGGCCCTCAAATCACAGCCTCTGACCCTGCTGGCCACCGCCACTCCCCAGGCCGGCCGCCAGCTCTGCTCTCCCCCCCCCCCCAGGTTCCCTGCATCCATGTTCCAGAAGCTCCTTTCCAGCACTCCACACCCTCTTCCTGACACAGCTGAACCAAGCAGCACCCTAGGGCCCCTCTCAGAATACCCAGCCCACCCCGTCTTCCCACCACTGCTGCCAGCACCTCCATGACCCCTACACACCACAGGCTCCAACCGCAGCTTCCACTCCCGCGCTGAGACCTTGGAGCCAGGCTTTTAACGAGTACTTCTAATTTTTAACATCAGAAAACCCCAAAAGGCTTATTACTGAAGTCTTAGAAAAACGAAGAAATCCCCACAACCCTACCCTGAAGAGGAAGGCACCTCCCCTGGAGGTATTACTTGGGTTCCTAGGCCCACACACCATCTTCCCAAACACGGAGACTGCTTTTCTCACGTAGAACTTTAAGGCAGTGTTGTGCGAAAACCATTTAGCTGGCCGGCGCAGCGGCGCACTAGGCTAATCCTCCGCCTGCGGCGCCGGCACCCTGGTTCTAGTCCCGGTTGCTCCTCTTCCAGGCCAGCTCTCTGCTGTGGCCCGGGAGGACAGTGGAGGATGGAGGATGGCCCAGGTCCTTGGGCCCTACACCCGCATGGGAGATCAGGAGAAGCACCTGGCTCCTGGCTTTGGATCAGCACGGTGCGCCAGCCACAGCAGCCATTGGAGGGTGAACCAAGGGAAAAGGAAGATCTTTCTCTCTGTGTCTCACTGTCCACTCTGCCTGTCAAAAAAAAGTACAGTTGAGTGTACTAACCAAAGCCGGGCCAATAGAAAAGCTGAGGCCCGCCTTCTGCTGCCTTCTCATCACCCTGCAAAGGATCACCAACAGCCCAACTGCTACTGCAAGGCCGGCGGGAGCCACGCCCCTCCCTACCTCCTGCTCCAACCACCACAGCCCACCGGCCCCTTCCTTGGGTTCCTGCCTCACCATGGAGTCTTGTATGTCCCACGGCCTCCAACAATTCCAGGCTCAACGCCTCAAGCACACATCAAGGAGCCTTCCCGAAACATCCTCTTTCAGGTTGAGATTTATTAAGGGAGCAGGCTTTCCGTCTGAAGGTTCAGACACCACATCCCCATATTGGAGTGCAAAGACTTTTTAATTACTTATTTATTTGAAAAAGTTACAGAGAGAAGGCAAGGCAGAGAGAGAGGTCTTCCACCCACTGGTTCACTCCCTAAATGGCAGCAATGGCTGGAGCTGTGCCAATCCAAAGCCAGGAGCTTCCTCCGGGTCTCCCACACGGGTGCAGGGGCCCAAGGACTTGGGCCATCTTCTACTGCTTTCCCAGGCCACAGCAGAGCTGGACCGGAAGTGGAGCAGCTGGGACTAGAAACGGTGCTCATATGGGACCTCTGCACTGCAGGCGGTAGCTTTACTCGCTACCAAGTTTCACTTCCAACACCAGCTTCCCTGACGAGATTAAGTTCCAGACTTGGATTTGGCCAGGCCCAGCCCCGGATGTTGAAGGCATTTGAGGAGTGAATGAGCCAATGGAAGCACTTGTAAACCGACAAAAAAACCTAAAATTTTTAAAATTGCCAGTGCCCCACACATCTTAGCCACTACTGCGAGACCCTCTACAGAAACATCTGTGCTTGAAAAGCAACCCAGCGCCACCAACCCAAGCCCCTCTGCTGACTGCTCATCCACGGCTCATTGACCGTGAACTCTGAGCTGCATCTGTGCCCCTGGGGAGCCCGTACACTCTCCTTGGCAGCATCATGCAGGGAGGCTGGCACCCCCCCTGGTAATCCAGGTGACCCCAATATTCCCATCAAAGGAGGCTCGGCTCCTCACTTTACCTTATCAAACGCCCACTTCTCTCCCTCCGACAGAGGCTGAGGTGGGACTAAACTCTGCAGACTTGGGGCTGGAGCAGGCCTGCTGGGTAGGCTGTGGCAGGTAAGCTTCTCCCACCAGAATGGACTCCCACCCTCCGCACCCAGGCCCCACATGTTGTGCAGCTAAGTCTCTCCCAGTGGCTTCCTGCTTCCACACCCATCACCTCCCCACGGTAACACCAGCAAACAGCCTATGCACACTCACACCACACATCATTCTAGGCCATGCCCTGGCACTGAACTTCAAGATTCCACAGAGGTCAGAGCTTCACACTGTACTTACAAGAGCAGGTTGTTTGGTTTTTGTTTTTGTGTGTGTGTGTGTGGGGGGGGGTGTTTAAAATATTTATTTGAAAGGCAGAGAGGCAGGGTGAAGGGTGGGGATGGTATTCCACCCACTGGTTCACTCCTTAAGCGGCTGCAACGGCCGTAGCTGTGCCAAGACGAAGCCAGGAGCTTCCTCTGGGTCTCCCACATGGGTGCAAGGACCCAAGGACTTGGGCCATCTTCTACTGCTTTCCCAGGCCATAGCAGAGAGCTGGATCACAAGTGGAGCGGCTGGGACTTGAACTGATGCCCAAATGGGATGCTAGCACTGTAGGTGGCGGCCCTACCCACAACACCACAGCACCGGCCCGAGACGAGAGCTTTCACTGCACACAGTCACAATCCACTCACTCACACCCAGGAGCCTTCATCACAAAATGAAGGAAACCATTCCTTTGAGTGTAAGACAGGTTTCTTTTATTAGTTTTTCCTAAACTTGTCTCATGTTTACTGCCATGTTTTCCTTAGTGTAAGAACGTGACCTGGAGTTTTCACAAACCAATTTGGTAACGCGATCTGGACAGACGCTCTTCTGCACAGCAGTCAGTTACCACCCAGCGGCCCGGCACCCCTGCAAATCCAGCCGGTCTGAAAGCCTGTCTAAACAGAGAGCAAGCAGACCGTAGCATCGTATTTCTAGTCTTAAACTTCAAAGTCACCCCATCCCAACACCCAAGCCCTCCCCCACAACCGCACACACAAATCATTTAGAAGAAATGGCCATTAAGGACTGAGTCAGTAGCCTATGAGTTGGCTTAATCCTGCAGCCAGCATGTCAAAGCAATGCCACCGGCCTCGGCAAGCAGGCCAGCGGGCGCTCTTGAAGCCTGACAGGTGGAGTGGGCCCAGGCCCAGCCGCGGGGCTCCCATGCACGCCTGCACACCGCCACGAGAGCACTCCCGCCTTCCTCCTAGGCGGCCATTCAGAACTTGAGGGCTTCTAACACTCAGAAACATTTCTATGTGGACAGAGACAGAAACTGTAACTATGCAAGGTACAATCTTATTTCTAACAGAGGCCAAAATCAACAGAGGCATGCTCTGTTATATGGAATAGCCATTATTACAAAGATCCAAAGCAAAACCAACACAGCTTGTGACAAGTCTGTAAGGCAGGTACCAGCTCTGGCCTTTAACTCAGGCTTCCCTGGAGTGTCCAAAACGCCTCATTCTACGAATACTGCCCCCAAGGGCAGGCAGACTGCTGGGGTGCACGGACTGGCTGCAGACGGACGTATTCTACCGCATGGGGAAGCACACTGCTTTAACACTAACACATCCGGCACAACGCAGTGCAGGTTTCTGCATGATCCGTTAGCTGCTTACGAACACTGAACAAGTTAAGCGACTGTTGAGTGAGCTGAAAACATACTCAACTCTCGCCCTAGGAGTTCAAGATGTGCCTCAGATACACACAGAACCTCTCCCACCTGAACCAACAGGCCACGATGAGAAACAATCAACCGCATGGCGCTGTGCTGTGCTGACAGCACGCACACCACACGTGCGGAACCTTAAGGGAGGGCCCCTTGCCGCTGGGGCACAGGGGCACAGTGAACACTCAAGCAGAGGCTCCAGGTCTCGGAGCGTCAGTCAACAAACTGCTCCGGGGGAGGGGGCCGACTTTCCCAAGAGCACCACAAGGCATTGTGAATGGGAGCTCTTGCTTGGGGGGGGGGGGGGGGGGGTTGGGAGCGGGGGTGGAGGTGAGCTGTGAAGCTGAGAGCACACCTCTGCAGCTCTGCTCCAGCCCTCAGAAGCAGGGGGAGACCCCACCCCCACCCCCACCCAGGCGGGGAGCCTTTGTGGCAAGCTCCACAACTACTCTGAGAGCACAATCCAGCTCTGCACGCAGGCTGTCACGACAAGGCTGCTCAACAGCTAGGCACAGCTTCTGCTGCAGCTCCACTTCCCGAATGCGCCCCCGGAGAAGCAGGATTCAACACAGAATGAGTAAAGCGTAAGCGCAGGTAGACTCACTGGGCTTCTAAATATGAAAAAGATACAATGCACTCACGTCTGTATCTAACTATTTAGAAGTCAACTGCTCGGTACATTACCTCTACCCCTCCCCCGGAACCCCCTAAGAACTAAGCAATCTGCAGTATTCACTTGCTCTAGTTGATGTTCAGAACAAAGGTGACAACTTAAAGCTTTATAACAGTCTGTTTTAATATAAACAAGTGTTGCAATCAATCAATGTCCATCTCAGGAAGCTTCTTGTCTGAATCGGAAGGCACGGCTCCGTCTGTGCCCGGCTCAGCAGCCTGAGGGCCGGGGTTGTCTCCTTGTCCATCCACTGGTCCATTCTGCTCCGCAATTTTTTGCTCCTCTTTCGGAGGTTCCACTTTGGGTTTAGGCTTTGAAATTATAGGGCTACAGAAACTCGTCAGCTCCTACAAATGGTAAGAGAAAATTGTAGTTTCTTAAAAATTAACAAATTTTAAACAGTATGCTAAACCCAGCATCAGCATCTCCCACCCAACCCCCAAACCAGAAGCTATGATCCAACACTGAAGCTCCCTCCTAAATGTCACTTGGAAACTACTGATAAGAAGAAAAGGCTATGAAATATTTCAAGTCCTAAATTACCTTAATTTTAGCTTCAATCTCTTTTGCCTTCACAACTGGGTCCAGGGTCAGGCTCTGCTTGTTCTGCAGATTCAGCTTGTTATTCATCCACTCCATGGCCTCACTGGTGCTCTTCTCCACCTTCCCCATGTCGGCAGCATCCAAGTGGTCATACTGGTCCTCCTGCAACACGAGACAGCGTCCAGGGACGGGCCGACCTCCCTCACCACCAACCGTCACCATCCCCCACGACACGGAGCACACTTACCTTTGTGTTATGCAGACTAACTACACGCTCAAGAGAGAAAACAACCCCAACTCCGAAAACACTCAGAAAAATTTGAAAACTAAGAATACATAATGGGGCATTCAAAGTTTCAAAAGTATAAACAAATGCATGTTTTATAATAATGAACTCTTATCAAGACAATTTCACAATGAAAACACCTACACCTCATTAGATATGAAAGCTAAAGTGTAGGGATGCTAGTTCCGAGCAAAAACAGTAATGAACAGCATTTCTAAGAGGAGGACTTTCAAGATGAAAAAGTTTCATGAAAAATCAAGTTTTCCTTTATCACTCTCAGTTTCTTGTGTGACAATGCGTCAAGAACCTGGAGTCTAGCATATAGTAGAGTGGTTAAAACCCAAGCTTTGGAGTCGGACTTAGGGCTGAACCACAGCTCTCCCAAGTTAGTAACTGTTGTACGAAGAAGGTGAAGCTTAGAGTAGTGAGAAGTTACTATCAGTGCTGACAATCCCATCTACTTCATATGTGATGTGTGGATTCCATGAAAGCACACCTATCTGGAACACTTCTCTCACAATGCTCAAAAACGAGTTTACTGCTCAGAGTCCTACATCTGCGTAACCAACCAAATCACATGCCTAACATGTTCTAAGACTAGGACAAAGCATGTTAAGATGAACACAGATGGCATCTCATAGCAAGGGAAGAAAACTGAACAATACTGCTCAATTCCAGACTGTCTACTGAAGATGAACAGCAGATTCTATGGTTCTTCGTAAGTATATAAAACTGCTACATAAATGCCTCAAAATTCAACTCTACCAACATAAGGAAAAAAAAAAAAAAAAAACCAGATACCTTGTTTTTGAAAGAGCTGATTACTTTCATATACTGTTGAATCTGTTTCCCTAGTTCTTCAAATAATTTTGGTCTTTCTTCAGATTCCTGGAACCGTATCTTAATAGGTTGACCTAGATTCTTAACAGAACAGAAAACAGAAGTTCTTCATGTATCTTACACTATCAGAGGCACAGTGTCTCTAATAAGACTGAGCATGGATTACGGCATATTCCCTTTCCATGTGCTGTATGTACAAAGCCAAGCATGTTTCTCCAGCCCATGATTCATGTGCAACCATTTCAATTTTGTCACCTAAGCCTTAATTCTCAACAGGCAGTGGGGACAAACCATAAATTAGGTCCCTACTAACAGATCGCCAACTATAGCGGCCAAAATGATTTTTTTTTAAATATTTCACTTAAAAACTATTTAAACTTCTGCATGTGATGAAGCTTCTAGCTGTACCCATCAATTAACCAGATAATACTGGATACCACCATGGACATGAAAACAGCACTGCTCAGACAGAGGAGAATACCCGTTCTGCGTAACTGAGCCAGGTTCTTCAATGGGAAAACTATGGACACAGATCACAGACTGGAGAGACTGACTGATAAAAATGTGTGGATCTTATCCGGGCCCAGAGTCAATCAACTAAGAAAAATAATCACTTATGAAACAAACAGCTGAAAACTGTACACTACAGGGACAGCAGGCGTGCCCTCATGTGATGTGGTACGCATGGGGTTCTCTCTTCCTGGAAATGTGCACTGTGAACATGAGGGACTTGCTTCTACCAACTGGGACGGGAATGACAGAAGTCAAACACCTGACGACAGCTGAAGCCATCAGTCCCTCTACTTGCACGGATGATGTCTCACACAATGCGCTGGACCTCGTGGGGACTCCCAGGAGTGATGTGAACCTGCACGCTGTCCCGGAGCAATCCCACCTAAGCAGGTGGTCAGAGAGGCCTCAGTGCACAGGCACCAAGGAACCCAGAGTGAATCTACAGGACTGTGTGACAGCTTCATCCTGTGCATTTGTGTCTGCTTCTAAACACAGGCCCCACCTTGACAGGACTCTCTATTTTTAACTCTGCGTTTAACCACCATATTCTTAACTACAAAACCAAGTGCTCTGCTTTTACTGAGGATCAAAACTACACACACAGCCCTGCAGCAACTGTGCCACAGGTGCCTCTGAGACAGTACTGCATCTTGCTGCCAGTCTTTCTATTCCTTTATATCACAAACACACTGTATCTCCAATTTAGTGAAATTTTCACAGTTCTTTTTTTATTTATTTTTTTACTGATATTGAGAATAACAACAAGCTTCTTAAGTCATCAAGGGCATCTAAGTTTTCGAGACTTCTTCCCTATTTCAAGGTACTCTCTTCGGAAACTCTAACCACAGTTACGGTGGTTACACAGTGCACTCTCAACAAAAGTCACTTACTTTTAATTCAGCCAGTTTATCAACATAGACTTGCTTTGGCTGGTCTTCACCATCCTCATACAACCAATTTTCAGTATCTTCTAGTTTCAAGGTAAAACTGTTACGATCCTAAATAAAGAATTGTAATTAGGTCATTAAAAAATGGGTGACAAGACCAGGGTAGTCACAGGTACAGTGGGGGGAGGAGGACACAGCAGACAGACCAGCAGATGTCTCCTGGTATGGTAGGCACAGGGGATTATACTGTTTTTCTCTCTGCTGTAGGGGACTTTACATATGCCTGAAAATTTCATCAAAAATTGCACTGAGGCGGCCAGCGCTGTGTCGTAGCTGATTAAAGCCCTAGCCTACAGCACTGGCATCCCATATGGGCACCAGTTCAAGTCCCAGCTGCTCCACTTCCAATCCACCTCCCCGCTAATGCGCCTGGGAAAGCAGGGGAGGATGTCTCAAATCTTTGAGCCCCTGCACCCATGTGGGAGACCCAGAAGAAGCTCCTGGCTCTTGGCTTCAGATCACCTTAGCTCCAGCTGTTGCAGCCATTAGGGGAGTGAACCAGCAGATGGAAGACCTCTCTCTTTGTCTCTCTGTCTCTACATCTCTCTCTGTAACTCTTTCAAATAAAATAAATCTTTAAAAAAAAAAAAAACTGCACTGAAGCCGGCACTGTGCTGTGGTAGGTGAAGCCTCCACCTGCGGCACTGGCATCCCATATGGGTGCTGGTTGAGTCCCAGCTACTCCTCTTCCAGTCCAGCTCCCTGCTAACACACCCCCAATACACAGTGAAAGACAGCCCATGTGGGAGACCTGAAAGAGGCCCCTTGCTTCGGATCACTGCAGCCCTTGCAGCTGAAGCTATCTGAGGACTGAATCAGCAGACACATCTAACCCTGCCTTTCAAATACTTAAATAAATCTTAAAAAAATAATAATAACCTGCATTTATATGCAATTATGTTAAACTAAAAAAAAAAAAAAAAAAAAAAGGTGAGTGGACTTGAAGAAAAACGCCAGGTAAAGAACAGCATTCAAATGTGTCAAAAGCTAGGACGTGAAACTGATGCAGAAACTGAATAACCTCTGGCCAGCACCCACTACACAAGGAACACAAGATAAAATTACACACAGGCTGAGTGTCCCTTATCCAAAATGCCTGGGACCAGAAGTTTCAGATTCTGAAGCTTTTCGGATTTTGAAATATTTGCATGTACACTGCCAGTTAAGCGTTCCCAATGTAGAAATCCAAAACACCCCCCGAATCTGCAACCTTCGAGCATCGTGTCAAGGGGCTCCTGGTTTCAGATTCCAGGGTTAGGGACGCTCAGCCTGTACACCGTGCCCCTCCCCTCTGGGAAAGCTGACCCTGCAACTCTCTACGCGCTGACGCAGACTCCCCTTCTAGCACCTGCGCCGGGAAGACACACGGCAGCGAGGCCCTCGGGGCACACTTACATCTTCACTCACAAACTTCTCATATTCGCCACTGAGTTTGTCCCTCATTTCATAGACGTATTCTTCCACAGCATTCTTGGCATCATTCCTCTCCTTCTCCAGCTTATCCTGCATGATCATCTTGCCCTGAGGACAGAACAAGGAAAACAGATGGTGTCCTCTTAAATACTAGTAACTCTCAAGGCAGAGAATCTTTCTTCCAGAGTCTCCTTCAGTTCTCCAAGTTACTCAACCAAGGGCACCTGACGACTGTCCTCAGCCAATTCTGAAGCTCAACAAAGGAATTTTATGGGCAGGCTCAGACACTCAAGCAAAAGTAAGAAAAACAGTTTAACACAGGTACATGAAGAGACTGCTAGTCCAGTGTCACCAGGTGATACGCTGTGCTCTATTATTATTAAGGAATACCAAGAAACATCGTTTATTCATACTACGTAGACATGAATGATCCTGCAGAGCCAAACTACTCTAAGGTCCAGGGCCCCAGACCTCCCAGCGTGCACTGTAACAAAATTATCTTTTCCTACTATGACTGGCAACAGACAAACACTGCAGTAAGCAAGCATTGTCATTCATGCTGTGACTTCTCCTACCGATCGACTTCTGTGATGTAACACCCATCTCCAGTAAGCGGGCACACACACACACTAACAGGAGCACCAGCCCCCCCAAACGAGGGTGCTCACGAGAGAGCTTATACCGCGACAGCCATCCTAGCAGCACCACCCACGAGAACTCAGACTGTGGGCACTACTACCTGAACTTCACCTCAGCAGCACCCACAAACCTGAACACTTTCTCGAAGTCTAAACAACCAAAAACACATTAAGGTCAACAGACACTGTCTGAGCCTGGGGTGCACATCAGTTAGCTCACGGAAGAGACTTTCAATAGCAACCTCGTTTTCAATGTACAGGTTGAGCATCTCTCTGTCGATCTGCCACAACAGCTGATTCTCGATAGGCAGGTCCACGGTACTCGTCTTCACTTTCGCCTTCTTGGCTTGAGGTGGTTGGTCCATCTTTTTGTCTTTTGATCCAGCTTGAGAAGTCTGAAAAGAAGTCATTAAAAACACATACATTCAGAGGTCTGAAGTCAGACAAACAGAATAAATTCATCAGACTTAAGGAAAACAAGTAATCTCCTCTTACTTACTAATCTATCAAGACAAGAGAATCTTTCTTCCCTAATTCCTTTCAGTTCTCAAAGTTATCCAACCAAGGGGAATCTGAGGACTGTCCTCAGCTAACTCTGAAGTTCAACAAACTGATTTTGTGGACAGGCCCACACCACACAAATACAGAGACCTTCTTAAATTTCAAAACGGTCACACTCCAAAAGCTGCTTTGCGTTACTAGTTTGTTCTTCGACAGTCTAAATAACTTAGGGCTACCATAGTACCTGGAAAATAAAGGAGTATGTGTACTTGAGGTGTATCTCAAGAACTGAAACTCAGAGATGGACACAGATGGTGGTCGACAAGAGACAGAGGGAAACAGGGAATGGAGTTTGATTAGTGGGTATGGCTTCAATTTCACAAAATCAAACAGCTCTGAACATCAGCTGCACCACAAGATGTATTTACTTAGTATTACTGTATACTTACAATCATGACAGCAATTTTTATGTTAGGTGCATTTTACCACAATGTAAAATACATTAAAATACACACACACACATTCATAAGTAACAATCCCACAATCAACATATAATCACTACTTAAAATTTTCCTTCTGCTTTTACCTAAAGATATATCAGACATGCATAGAAATTGGTGGAGAGAAGGTTAAGAACTGAGTACAGATCAATCAGTAATGTATTCTCAATGTGAATTCTAGGATGTCTGTATTTATTTACACTCTCACAAACAGTGAGAATCCACTGTCTTGCCCATTGTCCACGAACAGGAATTCAATTAACTTCATCACACTGTTTTAGTTTTTGGATCAACCCCATTTCTCTCACACTTACAAACCATACTTACTACCTCTTCAAAATTACCCAGTCATATTTTACCCATAGTTTTCTTAGGATTTTAGAGACTTCTTTCCATAAACGCTTGATTCGTCTAGATTTTTCTTATTTTTTATTGCTTATTCATACAAACACGTATCATCAAATGTAACTAATTTCTTCGTAGTGATTACTTTTATTGCTTTTACTCTTTCAAACTTTTCCCATGCACAGAATAGAAAGGCATTCAAGGGCCGGCACTGTGGCACAGCTGGTTAAAACCCTGGCCTGAAGTGCCAGCATCCCACGTGGGCACCATTTTGAGACCTGGCTGCTCCACTTCTGATCCAGCTCTGCTATGGCCTGGGAAAGCAGTGAATAATGTCCCAAGTCCTCGGGTCCCTGCACCTGCATGGGAGACCTGGAAGAAGCTCCTGGCTCCTGGCTTTGGATCAGCTCAGCTCTGGCCGTTGTAGGTCATTTGAGGAGTGAACCATAGGATGGAGGACCTCCCTCTCTCTCTTTCTCTCTGCCTCTCCTTTAACTCGGAGTTTCAAATAAATAAATAAATCTTAAAAAAAAAAAAAAAAAAAAAAACTGGCCTGAAGCACCAGCATCCCATATGGGCGCCGATTCTAGTCCCGGCTGCTCCTCTTCCAATCCAGCTCTCTGCTATGGCCTGGGAAAGCAACAGAGGATGGCCCCAACTCCTTGGGTCCCTGCACCCACATGGGAGACCTGGAGGAAGCGCCTGACTCCTGGCTTCAGATCAGCTCAGCTCCGGCTGTTGCGGCCATCTGGGGAGTGAACCGGCGGATGGAAGACCACTCTCTATGTCTCTACCTCTCTCCGTAATTTTTTCAAATAAATAAAATAAATCTTTAAAACAGAAAGAAAGAAAGAGAGAGAAAGAGAGAAAGAGAAAGAGAGAAAGAAAAAAAAGAAAAAGAGGAGAGGAGAGGAGAGCATTCAAAGGGCCAGCGTTCTGGCATAGCAGGCAAAGCTACTACCTGTGACACTGGCAACCCATGTAGGTACCAGTCCGGGCTGCTCCACTTCCAATCCAGTTCCCTGCTAATGTGCCTGGAAAGCAGTGGAAGACGGCACAAGTGCTTGGGCCCCTGCTACCACATGGGAGACCCAGATGAAGCTCCTGGCTCCTGGCTTCAGCCTGGATCAGGGCCACAGCCAGCCACTGCGATCATCCAAGGAGCAACCAGTGGATGGAAGATCTCTGTCTCTCTGCCCCTCTCTTTCAAATAAATAAATAAATAAATCATATTTTAAAAATTTCACTTCAAGCTTTTGGCTTTTTTAACTTCTAACTATTAAGTCTTTTGGAATTCAGTTCCCTCTAAGATATGATGCAAGCCTATAATGTCATTTCCCCACTTCCCATCCAAATAACTCAGCTACTGAAATTTATGTGTCATTTGTATTTCAGTTCCCTTAAAAACAATACTGTGACAAGAACTATGGAAGCCCAGGCAACAACCCCCTGAGAAACTTCCCACGGCACACTCCTCCCTCACCACTGTCCACACACACAGGACGACAACTGCTAATTCTGCTGCTGCTCCCATCCTGCCCAACCACACACAGGGTCTCCCAGCTTGGAAAACACCTCAGCCACCTGAACAATCTAGGAGTATCATTTCCTCTGTCTTTTTTATTCTTTACTATTAATTGTGTATCTAAAGGAATTTAAGTGATATGAAAATGGATGACAGACTTAAGCCACCTTAAGGCTCAAACTTTCTTTAAAAATCACAATTAGAAATTCTAAAGAGTTCTTGGCTCCTGGCTTTGGTTCGGCCCAGCCCCAGCCACTGTGGCCATTTGGGGAGTGAACCAGGAGATGGAAGATATCTCTCTCTTTCTCTTGAAGATTTCCGCTCCCCACCCCCCCTTCTGTGTAACTCCACCTTTCAAATAAATAAATTAAAAAAAAAAAAAAGAATGTTGTTGAATATTCAAACATGTTACATATCCATTCTGAAATACACTATTCACAATGTATTTAAACACATTATTTAAAATGTTTCACTAAAAAGACATGGGTCACAAAGTTGAAAAATCAGCACAAGGTCGGCGCCGTGCCTTAACAGGCTAATCCTCCGCCTTGCGGCGCCGGCACATCGGGTTCTAGTCCCGGTCTGGGCGCCGGATTCTATCCCGGTTGCCCCTCTTCCAGGCCAGCTCTCTGCTATGGCCCGGGAGTGCAGTGGAGGATGGCCCAAGTCCTTGGGCCCTGCACCCGCATGGGAGACCAGGAGAAGCACCTGGCTCCTGGCTTCGGATCAGCGCGATGCGCCGGCCGCAGCGGCCATTGGAGGGTGAACCAACGGCAAAAAGGAAGACCTTTCTCTCTGTCTCTCTCTCTCACTATTCACTCTGCCTGTCAAAAAAAAAAAAAAAAAGAAAGAAAGAAAAAGAAAAATCAGCACAAAAGTTTAAGTCTCGTTATTTTACCAGTGAAGAATAAATCCTAAGTACATTGATCACTACTAATAGCCATTCAGAAAAAAATCAGCGTGAACCAATCAAAGGCCTAGTTAAACTCGGGTTTGTAAGGCAGTGTAAAGCACTTTCCAAACATACTATAAAATCTGCTAAAAATTTTTCCAAAAAATCAAGAATCCCTAAGGTAACTAATTCAAAAATACAGCCCCTCAGCCAACACCAGACTGTGAGCCCCCACCTGACACGACGCATACCTCCATTTCTTCAGACTCCGCCTTATTTTCTGCTGGTGTCTGCTGCTGCTGCTCCTCAACATGTGGTTCCTCCTGGTCCACTTGCATCTTCTGGAAAACAGGTCACAGTAAATCCCGAAACCAGGGACTGCTACCGAAAGGCTAAGCAGACTTCACAGCACACTGAGAGTTACAGGGCGTGGAACTCCCGCTGAATCACTCCGTATCAGGAGACCTAGCCGCTGTCTGGAACACGGGAGTTTCCCTCTGCGCCCTAACCGGTCAGTCTGTACAGTGGGATTGTGGAACTGTATTCACAGTATACAAGGTGACATCATTCAACACCTTCTACCAAACACAACTCCCAGGGCAAGTGTGAGTTTCTCCAAGCTTCCTCGTGATTGGATTTCCTACGTGTTTTCAAGCAGCTCCTTTTCAACCTCAACAATGGGTCGGGGGGGTGAACACACGGAGGCCTCTGGGAAGCACAAAGCCTGACACTGATCATGACGGCGTGTGGAGAGCCTCGACTCCTGCAACACACTACAACGACCTGGGAAGCTTTCACCAGCACTGACTCCAGCGCCTGGGCTCCACCTCAAACCATCTCAACAGAATCTCAGGGCTAAGATCCAAACACTGGAGGCGCCCAAAGCACCGACGCTGAAGCTCAGTGACAACACCCAGGGCCTATTCCAACACACGTAAAGTGTACAACCTACTCTACTTGTGAAAACAAACAACCGAGACTCGGGGCATTCTCCTCCAGAACTACAAAGAATCAAGTTAACTCAAGCGAAGGCAGCAGCCAACTCAAGTTCCATTTCTACACGAATTCTGTGTAAAACTCTTCTGTTCGTTTACTGACATGGGGGAAGGGAGCCACACACCAACCACCCTCACAGGTCTGTCACAACGTTCCCCTCTCGTCACCAGTCCACTTGCTAGGATTTCTAGAGAGGTCACCCTTGGCCGCTACCACTCACAGCCCAAACACCCAGATTACCTCTTCCTCCTTCGCATTCTGATCCGTTTCCATCGGCTCTTCATTCTCCTCAGACTTGTGAACTTCCACTAGAGAGGCACTGGACACGCTGAAAATGCCATGGACATTTACTCGAACCTTCACTTTCACTTTCGAACTGGAGCCATCAGATTGAGGAGTGACTTTCTGAACTGAAAACTGGGCTAGGGACATGAGAGACAAGAGAGAAGAACACACACCCTAAGAGCATGACTTCAAAATGAACACACGGCCACAGGGCCAGGTGATGTCAGTAACTAACACAACACTTCAAAAAGCAAAGTGAACACGCACAGAATCTCACCACATCATCACATTTCTTCTTTCTCTTTCACATGAAGCCAAATTCTTAATATTCTGTCCTAATTAAGGACTAAAGGATTCCTAATTTATTCCTTTGTTCCAGTCCCTTGTTTCATTTTTATATTACTAACAGTTAAATTCCTGAGACACAGGGCCGGCGCTGTGGCGCAGTGTGTTAAAGCCCTGGCCAGCAGTGCCAGCATCCCATATGGGTGCCAGTTCAAATCCCAGCTGCTTCACTGTCAATCCAGCTCTCTGCCATGGCCTAGGAAAGCAGTAGAAGATGGCCCAAATCCTTGGGCCCCTACACCCATGTGGGAGACCTGGAAGAAGCTCCTGGTTCTTGGCTTCGGTCAGGTTCAGCTCCAGCTATTGCGGCCACGTGAGGAGTGAACCAGCAGGTTGGAAGACCTCCCTCTGTGTCTACCTCTTTCTAACTCTGCACTTCAAATAAGTAAAATAAATATTTAAAAAAAAATTCCTAAGGCACAGATCTGTCGTATTCTCGTCTACAAACAAGGACTCCACACTACTATCATGTATCAAGAGACTGCCATTTCTAGTAAATTGTTCCTGTCACCAGGGTTTTGCTTTTTATTGATTTTATTCTCACAATTCTGCAAAGTATCATCACCCTAATTCCTGTCTTAGAAATGAGAGAAAAGACTGGGTTTAACTTTCCACAGCTTCTAAATGTGATTCAGCATATTTAAAAAAAAAAAAAAAAAAACCAACTTTATTTGAAAGTCAGAGTCACAGATAAAGAACAACAGACAGAGATCAATCTTCCATCCACTGGTTCACTCGAAAGGTGGCCACAATGCCCAGGACTGGGCCAGGCCAAAGTTAGGACTCAGAAGTTCTCCTACATGGGTAGCAGATACACACTTGGGTCATTCTCCTATTCCCTTCCCAGGCCATTAGCAGGGAGCTGGGTCAGAAGCAGAGCAGCCAGGACTTGAACTGGTACCCACATGGGAAGCCGGCATCATAGGCGGCAGCTTTACCCACTACGCCATGATGCCAGCCCAGCATATTCTTAGTACTTTACCCATGTATTCTAGGTCTTGATATTGTAATTTTTTCTCTCAGCTAATTTTCAGACTGCACTATCCCCCCAGAGTCTAATACTCTAAGCCAAAACGTTTCCAAAACCTAGTATGTATTAATGTTGTCTCACGAACGATGTTCTGTGTCTATCCTGTTACAGCATCTGAGCATCAGAACTAAACGCCTGTAACTCCTTACAGTACCCAGCATCACCTCACACAAAGGCCTGAACTCCAGCGTGCATTACCCGAAAAACATTGCCCAAAGAACTGGGGCCAAGGAAATGATAACCTGGTTCTGGGCCTGACAACAAGCTGGAAGATTTTGTTCTGTGTCTCAGGTATCCATATTTCAGAATACTGCACTTGTTCTTTCTGCCACCTTTATTCTTCAAGTTGATGTAAGCCTCCAGTTTCATTTTTAAATGCCCCACTCCTTACTCACCTATCGCAGGATCTGGGTAGGGCAGCTCCTGAGGAGAGCTGTAATAGGCCTCGAGAGTGAAAGGCTCCTTTCTATAAAAAGTGAGGACTTTCGAGAAAGGAGCAGCATGATTTTTTGGAAAGACTTCACAGTCACTGCACGGTAGAAAAAGGCAAAAACAACACAAATTCAGGGTATTCCCATTTCTCTCTCTTCTGTACAGCATTATTTCTAGATGCAAAGAGTTCCCAAGAACTGTCTTTATAGTCAATAAAAAAGGAATGCACTTCCGTCAGCACACAAGAGGTGTCACTGATGGCATCAGGATCAAAGGTAGAAATAAATGAGAACATATATTGCCTTACATGCTGCAACAAAACGTTACAGCCTCATTTAGGGAGGAACCGAGCACACTGTGTTATTTAGGCTTAACAATAAATTACCTTCAAGTAGATAAAATGATCAATGAACACATTACCTTGACCCCTCTTCAGCTGGAGAATTCCATCTCAGCGAGATGGGGTATGGTACTACGTCAGTGATGGCAATCTCTTTGACTTTGAAAGCAGGCGACAAGATGGCACACTAAAACAGTAATTTTTAAAAATTCTACTTGACAAGTACAGACAATATAAAGTAACCACAAATACTGATAAACACTGATCCACAAATACTGATTTCAACAAGGATCATCAATGGTTTTCTTTATAAACATTTACTTCAATAATTTAATGCTGTCCAAATAAGCAATTTCATAAACTTTTATCACTTGTCAAATTACCTATATAATCTAGTATCTCTTATCATGTTTCCATTAACCTTCAGCCCTTAGCGACTGATGCAGAACACTACTTCATGTATGCCAAATTCTGGCATTTAAAGCCTAAAGATAGCTACGCTCTAGTGAATTCATTAAAAGAGTATGATTACTTTTATTAACATTATCTCTGCTACCCATTTTTTTTTAAAAGTTCCAGAATCTTACACCTTGAAATCACCTTGTGCTAACCTCGGGGTATCAGTGAGACACATGAACCACTGCTTTCTGGTTGCAATGAGCTAGGAAGAAAGACGACTCACCTGCAATGCACAGCCTCGAGTGACCGCTTCATCAGCATTTAGCGTGGTACTAAGTTCTTTACCAAAAAACTTACTGATCTTCTCCTTTACTGCAGGGATTCGTGTAGCACCGCCAACTATCTCCACTGCGTAAATATCTTCTTTCTTCAACTCTGTTGGGAAACAATTACACATCTGTTAAAGAACCTTGAAATTAGTATTTTACTGTAATTAGGAAACAAAAGAGCAGTATCATAAGAAGCTGCTCAGACTTGGAACTTGTCCACAACACACACACACTCACATGAACACACTCACACAAGCACAGGCATATGGAAACAAACCACTGTTTTCATTCTCAAAATAATGGGGAGAGGGTGGCCCAACAACCGTGGGATTCGGGAGGAGCAGGCCAGCAGTTTTCAACATCCTGCACTGTCTGTACAGCGTCTGGAACACCTGATGGAGTTCCGCAGAAAGAACAGTTCACACCAACAGACCAAACATCTGAGAAGGCCAACCCAAGGGAAGTAAGAGGGCCTTGAAATACCAGAATGCCCCTGAAATGCCATGCCTCAGAGGAAGGAAAAGAGGGATTCCGAATCCCCCTAGCCATTCCATCACCACATCCAGAGCATAAGCACAGTCCAGCTTAAAATACAGTCTCCACACGAGGATGGGAGATACAACATGTCTCTACTACCACCTGGTTTCCTGGTCACATTTATCTAACACACACTGACAACTTCCTGAGTAGGCTATTTAAAGATCTGGGCTGTCCCAGTGTGGAAAGAACATGCCCACCTCCCATCACCATTCTGATTTAAGAGCTAAGCCTGTGCCAAACTGGCAGAACATCTCAACACTCTAAAAGACTTAGCAACCAACAAAACAGTGAGCTCTAAGGAAATGTTTTGTTAACAAAGGCTTTAGGAAAATTAGTAATAATATATTACTAAATCAAACTACCACGCGTTAGCCTAAGACAAAATTCACGTGTTCTATTACATCAGTACATGCTGTGCTTTTCATGCAGCTAAGGATGGATGCACGGACAGAAAGGCTTTAGACTACTCTGTCAGCACAGCAAAAGACAACTTTCACCACCATGGAATCATTAAGCAACTTGCATCCATCTCTGAGTGAAAATTAGGTTTCTCAGAGAAACTGACTCGATCTCCCTGACATTTAGTAGCAGACTATAGGGGTGGGGTGGGGGAGGGGTCCTCAAAGGAAGGGAAAGACAGAAGCAGCCTAACTCAGCACTCGAGTAGATCCCACTAACTGCTTGGGGGAAAAAGATCGTCACATTTTCCAAAGAACTGATACACACACAATTCAATTGCAAAAATACTTACTGGCTTGTTCCAAAACACTACGAAGTGGTGGCTCCACTCTAGCTAAGAGATCATCACACATCTCTAGAAATTTGCTTCTATTAAAAAAAAAAAGAAAGAAACAGGTTAAATCACACCCCACTTGTATGTGGAATTGATGGCTACAATTTAAAAACAAATATTAAGAAGTGTTGAAAGGATACAGAGAACATTGCTGGGTAATGTACAATGAAACTGACAGATCAACTTTGGAGAAGAGTTTATCAATCTCTCAAAATGTTCCAGAGTTACCCGTGTGCTCCAATTCCAGAGTAGGTATATATCCAAAGAAATAAACAGTTCACAATGTTCACAGAAAAATGTGTCCATGAATGTTCTCAAGCAGCAGCTTTGTTCTAACAGTCACCAGGTGCAAACAACCCAAAAGCAGCAAAAATGAATGCTACAATCAAGAAACTGACACGTTACAACACAGAACCCAGAAAAGATCATGCAAGGGTCAGAGAAGCCAGTCAAGAAAGAACACATGGAATGTTCACAACAGGTAAATCTAGACAGAAAGATTAGCAGCTGCCTAGGGCTAGGAGTAGGAAGACGAAAACGGGGAGAAAGAAGAGCTAATGGGTACATGGTTTCTTTTTTCTTTTGAATAGATCAATGTTAGCCTCACTGGGATACAAACCTAAAGAAAATTCCCATGTGTGCTGCCCCTTATACCCAGCCCAGTTTCCCCTAGTAAAGTCCTACACTGAGCACAAGTGGGCTAAGCCACTAGCAGCATTGGCATCCCATACTGCAGGCCTGTTCGAGCCCCAGGTGCTCTGTTTCCAAATTGGGCTCCCTGATAACACTCCTGGGAAGACTGTGGAAGATGGCCCAAGTGCCTGACTGGGCTCCCATCACACATGTGGAAAGCCAGGGTGGAGTCCTGGCTTCTGGCTTTGGCCTGGCCCTAACCTGGCTGTTGTGGCTATTTGGGGAGTGAACTAGCAAATGAAATATGTCTCTATGTCTCTCTCCTCTTTATTCTGCCTTCTCTATCCCTCTGGTTTTCATATACACACATAATTTTTAATATTTATTTTATTTTATTCAAAAGGCAGATTTAGAAAGAGGCAGAAGCAGAGAGAAAGATCTTTCCTCCTCTGCTTCACTCCCTAAATGGCCGCAATGCCTGGAGGTGGGCAATCCGGAGCCACAAGCCAGGAGCTTCTTCCTGGTCTCCCACATGGGTGCAGGGGCCCAGGAACTGGGGCCATCATCCACTGCCTTCCCAGGCCATCAGCAGGGAGCTAGATAGGAAGTGGAGCCGCCAGGAGCTTTACCTGTGATGCTACAGTACCAAACTCAACAAACACATAAATGTTCAAATAAACAAATAAATGTTTAGTGTGGTACATGTTACAAATTAATGAACCAATATGGGTAAAGTTTTTAAGGGTTTTGACAAATTCATAAGGATCCACCATATCAGTATCCAACAGGGTAGTTTCACTGCCCTAAAACTCCCTTGTTCCAGCCATTCATCCCTACCTCTCTATAAACCCTTGGCAATCTCTGGTCCTTTTTCCGTCTCCAGTCTTGCTTGTTCCAGAATATCATAGCTGCAATTACATGGTATATGCACATTTCACACTGTCTTCATTCACTAAGCAACATCGATTTAGAGGTCTACTTTACCTTTTTTTAAAAAAGAAGATTTTTAAAATTTATTTGAAAGGCCAAGTTGGGGGTCAGGAAGTGGGCGGCAAAGAACTTCCATGCACTGGTTCTCTACCCAAAAGGTCCCAGCTTGAACCAGTGCCCATACAGGATGCCGGCATTGCAGGCAGCAGCTTAACCTGCTACGCCACAAAACTTGCTCCCTATTCCTTATGTTTGAAAAACTTGATAGTTCATTGAGGACTTTAATATGGGGTAAGGAAAATGCTGTGATGGTTACGCAGTTTTGTGACTATCCTAAAAATCACTGGATTACATTCGTCAGAAGAACTAGGGGAAGGGGGTGCCCAGCACCGTGGTGTAGCGGGTAAAGCCGCTGCCTGCAGTGCTGACATCCCATAGAGGTGACAGTTTCAGTCTGGTCTGTTCCACTGCCAATCCAGCTCTTTACTATGGCCTGAGAAAGCAGGACAAGATGCCCCCAAGTCCTTGGGGCCCTGCACCCATGTGGGAGACCCAGAAGAAGCTCCTGGTTTCGGATCAGCCCAGCTCCAGCCATTGCGGGAATAAAAAGCAGATGGAAGACCTCTCTGTCTCTGCCTCTCCTTCCCTGTGAAACTCTGACTTTAAAATAAATAAATAAATCTTTTTTTAAAAAAATAGAAAAGGAAAAGGAACTGGTCCGAGTGTTCGGAGCAGGAGATAACACAGCGTGGGGCACTCACATTCTGTATCTAAGCGCCCAGGTCTGAGTTCTACTTCTGCTCCTGATTACAGGTTCCTGCTAATGCACATCGTGAAAGGCAGCAAGTGATGCTCCACACACCTGGGTCCTTAGAATTCAAGGAGGAGACCTAGACTGGATTGGAATGGGCTGAACCCAGCTGCTGGGAACTCTGGGAGTAAGGAGTAAACCAGCAGATGAGGTACTTCTCTATGCCTTCCATAAGTAATATTTCAAATAAAAAAGAAAAAAACTAAGTGGTTTTTACAAATGAAACCTAAAAAATAATACACGTATAAAATATACACACTAGAATGACAAAAATTAAAGATTACTGATATGAATACTGATGAGAATGTGTAACAACTTGAACTCTTTCATGTTTGAAGATTAAAATGGCAACTCATTCTCAACAGCAAATCACTAAAGCAAGCCAGTATTCTTCAAGGGTGAGCTTGCAAGGGTACCTAGTCAGCAAACAAAGGAATGGAGGAGGATGCACACAACTACTTAACAAAAGTTTATGCTGAGTAAAAGAAATCTCACATAAAAGGTTCTGATTCCATTTCTAAGTAGTTGTAGAATAGGCAAATTTAATCTACAGCACAAAAAGTACAAAATTATATCAGTGGTCAACCCTGGAAATGAAGGCTGCGGGAAACTCTCCCAGATAATGATGTTTCAAAATAAGGGAGCTGGCTGCTGTGAGGCAGCAGGTTAAGCCACCACTTGGGACTCCAGGCACTCCACACCAGACTGCCTGGTCTGAACCCAGGCTACTATGAGCTTCCAACCTAGTTTCCTGCTAATAAATTTGCAAGACAACCAATGATGGTCCAAGTGTTTGGGCCCTGCCATCTACCTGGGAGACCTGGATGGAGATCCTCACTCCTAGCTTCAGCTTGGTCTAGCTTTGGTTTGGCAAGCATTCAGAGGAGTGAACCAGCCAGTCAAAAGTCTCTCCAACTCTTCCCTCTGTTGTTACTCTTTCACGAAAATAAGTCTTTAAAAAACATAAAGATATGTTTACCTAAACTCCACAAATGAAACACTTTAAAATTCAACTAACTGAGGGGCCAGCACTGTGGCGCAGCGGATTAACGTCCTGGCCTGAAGCACGACATCCCATATGGGCGCAGGTTCGAGACCCTGCTGCTCCACTTCTGATCCTGCTCTCTGCTATGTCCTGGGATAGCAGCAGAAGATGGTCCAAGTCTTTGGGTCCCTGCACCTGCACGGGAGACCCAGAAGAAGCTCCTGGCTTCAGATAAGCGCAGCTCTGGCCATTGCAGCCATCTGGGGAATGAACCAGTGGATGGAATACCCCTCACTCTCTCTGCCTCTCCTCTCTCTGTGTAACCAGGGCCTATGCTGTGGCACAGCAGGTAAAGCCACTGCCTGCAGTGCTGCCATTCCATATGGGTGTTGGCTCAAGTCCCGGCTGTTCCACTTCCAATTCAGCTCTCTGCTACGACCTGGGAAAGCAGTGGAAGATGGTCCAAGCCCTTGGGCCCCCATAACCACATGGGAAGATCTAGAGGAAACTACCGCTCCTTGCTTTGGATCATCCCAACTCCTGCCGTTGTGGTCAGTTGGGGGTTGTGGTCAGTTGGGGAGTGAACCAGCAGATGGAAGACCAACCTCTCTCTCTTTCCCCTTCTCTCTCTGTATAACTCTGACTTTCAAATAAATAAATAAATCTTTAAAAAAAATTCAACTAACCATTATGTAAAAATAACACAAAAGTAACCATAAGACATTGAATTCCTGGGGTCAGCACTATGGTAAAGCCGTCATCTGCCACAACAGCATCCCATTTGAGAACCACTTCAAGCCCAGGCTATTCCAATTCCGATCTAGCTCACTGCTAATGTGCTTGAAAAAGCAGCAGAAAACATAGCAAGTGCTTGGGCCCCTATACCCACATGGGAGACCAGGAAGCTCTCCTGGCTTCTGGCTTCTCTGTGGCCCAGCCTTGGCCACTGCAGCCATCTGGGGAGTGAACCAGTGTGCTCTCTCCCCATAACTCTATCATTCAAATAAGCAAACTTTAAAAAAAAAAAAAAAAAAAAGGCCAGCGCCGTGGCTCAACAGACTAATCCTCCGCCTTGCGGTGCCGGCACACCGGGTTCTAGTCCCGGTCGGGGCACCGATCCTGTCTCGGTTGCCCCTCTTCCAGGCCAGCTCTCTGCTGTGGCCAGGGAGTGCAGTGGAGGATGGCCCAAGTCTTTGGGCTCTGCACCCCATGGGAGAGCAGGAGAAGCACCTGGCTCCTGCCATCGGAACAGCGCGGTGCGCCGGCCGCAGCGCGCTACCGCGGCGGCCATTGGAGGGTGAACCAACGGCAAAAGGAAGACCTTTCTCTCTGTCTCTCTCTCACTGTCCACTCTGCCTGTCAAAAAAAAAAAAAAAAAAAAAAAAATTAAAAAAAAAAAAAAAAAAACCTGAATTCTGATTAATACATAAAACAGTATTTTGAAAAGAGGTAAGTACATAGACATCTGCGATGTACTTTGAATTACGTCAGAAAACATATAACTGATGGGTATGTAGGACAGATAGAGAAGCAGAGATGTGATACAACAAGCAAAGAAACCGACAGACTTCCCCTAGATGGCTGCCCTAGTCCATATTCCCTCTAATGTGTATTCTCTCTTCCAACAAGCACAATCCTAGTAGATGTAAAGTAGTATCTCATATTGTTTGTGTTTTTTTAATTCGAAAGGAAGAGTTACAGAGAGGCAGACAGACAGAAAGTGAGGTCTTCCACCTGCAGGTTCACTCCCTAAATGGCCACAATAGCCAGAGCTGTGCTGATCCGAAGCCAGGAGCCAGGAGCTTCCTCTATATCTTCCCATGCAGGTGCAGGGGTCCAAGGACTTGGGCCATCTTCTACTGCTTTCCCAGGCCATAGCAGAGAGCTGGATCGGAAGTGAAGGAGCCAGGACTCGAACTGGCACCCACAGCTTTACTCACTAAGCCACAGCACTGGCCCCTCACATTGGTTTTCATTTGTACATCTTTAATGGCTAATGGCATTTGAACATCTCCTTGTATATACTGGCAATTTGCATATCTACTTTAGAGAAATGTCAACTCAGATCTTTGCCCATTTTTTAATTGGGTTGGCTTATTACTAAGTTGTAATAGTTCTTTATATATTCCAGTTACAAGTCAGTATAAGGATAAAGAAAAAAAAAAAAAAAAGATTGTTTTATTTAGTTATTTGAAAGGCAGAGTAACTGAGAGACCTGAAGAGACACAGTTCTACCATCTGTTGGTTCACCTCCCAAAAGGCCACAAGCAGCCAATGCAGATCTGGCCCTGCCTAAAGCCAGGAACATGGAGCTTTATCTGGGTCACCCACATGGGTGGCAGGGACCCAAGCACGTGGGTCATCCTCCACTGCTTTCCCACGTACATTAGCAGGGAACTGGGACAGAAGTAGAGCAGCAGGGACTCAGACTCGTACCAGTGCCCAAACAGGATGCTGGCATCGCAGGCAGCAGCTCACCTACCTGTACCACTATGCTAGCCATTTCTTCTTTTTTCTGAAATCTACTGTCTGAACCAGGAGCCAGGAACTTCATCCAGGTCTCCCACGTAGGGAGCAGAGATCCAAGTATCTGGGCCATCATCTGCTCCCTTCCCAAGCCCATTAGCAGGGAGCTGAGATCAGAAACCAAACAGCTGGGACTCAGATCAGCACTGCAATGCCAGCACTGCAATCAGTGGCTTACCCCACTGTGCCACAGCGCCCAGCCTGGTCAAGTTTTTCAATCTCTTTAAAGCCCACTGAATACACACACAGAGCAACTAAGAAAGCAAAACCAAAGCACATCAACAAAACAAAACAAAAACTAGGTAACAAAGTATCCCCATAAACCCTAAAACAAATGAGTAGACAAGCCACCAACAGCTTTAATTCCTGCTTCAAATGAGTTGTGCCAAAGGAAATAGAAAGAAACAATCAGACATCAAAAAGACCTGAAAACTCCAGAATAACTGAAATTTAAATCAAGCTGAACACAGCAACTACAATGAGAGGGGTTTACACAGTCCAGAACCAGAGTCCAAAAGGCCTTCATGGCACGGCACGGCAGCGCAGTGAGTAAAGCTGGCATCCCATTTGGGTGCTTCCATCCCAGGTCCCTGCATATAATGGCCTGGGAAAGCAGCTGAAGATGCCCAAGTGCCTGGGCCCCTGCACCTCCAAGGGAGACCCAGCTGAAGCTCCTGGCTTCGGCCTGGCCTAGTCCTGGCCACTGTGGAGTGGCCCAGCGAATGGAAGATGTGCCTCTGCCTCGCCCTCTCTCTAACTCCGCCTTTGAAATAATTCCAAACTGGGCATAATCCAAAGTTTCCCTCAAGGGAAAAAGGATTATGTTGAAAAAACTACTGGTAAGAAATTCCAAACTGAGCTAGACAGCAACAATAAAGAAAGGAGGCTAGGAGGCGGCCAAGCAGACCTCAGAGAGCAGTGCAACCTCACTGTGAACAGGGCCCTTTGCACTGCCTGAAGATGCTTCTGTCAACAACAGACCACAAACAGGGCACCTGACAGCCTAGTGGGTAGCTGGCTCCAATTCTTGGGCTTGTGTAAGAACACAACTATAAATCGCCTACCACATCTTAGAACGTACACTGTCACCATGCTGCAAGAGTATATTTCACAGAAACAAAAGAACGTGTTTTGGAACAGTAAAGTATAAGAAAAATTCTTAAATCACAATTTCCATCTAAAGATTCATGGAGGGGGCCAGCACTATGGCCTGGTGGGTGAGCCGCTGTCTGTGACGCTGGCATTCCAGATTGGCACCAGTCTGAGTCCCTCCCGCTCCATTTATGATCCAGCTCCCTGCTGGGAAAGCAGTGCAAGATCCCCAAGTGCTTAGACTGCTGTACCCACGTGGGAAACCTGGAAGAAACCTCTGGTTCCTTGCTTTGGCCTGTCCCAGCTTTGGCCATTGCCATCTGGGGAGAGAACCAGCAGATGGAAGATCTGTCTCTAATTCTGACTTATAAATCTTTAAAAAGAAAAGATTCATGGAGTATGTATTGCACTTAAGAAAAAGTAAAAGGACAGGCCAACCCATAAGACAATAAGTGTACTGGCAGCAGTCTAGGTTCTGAGGGAAATGGAGAGTGCCTGCTAGCAGGTACCAGGCTATATTTTGGGTGATAAGAACACATTATTAGAATTACACAGTGGTCTTTTACCTTGCAAACATATTAAAAATCACAGAAATGTATGTACACCTTAACATGGTTTGCTATGGGAATAAAAAATGACAAAGGAAATGAACAAAAATTCAGAACTAAAAAAAAACAAGAATTAGAAATAAAAGAACAAATGTCAGAAATGAAAACTAACCAGAAAGTATGCAATAGTTTGTTACCATGATAATGTCAGGAGAGGTAAGAAAAAAATGACAAATGCAGCAGACAACTTTAAGAAAAGTCCAGTAACAAAGTAAAAGAATTACCAAAGAAGAAAACCAAAGCACAGAAACAAATACTAAACCAACTAAGTTCAAGAAAACTTCATTAATTCAAGAAGTTATTTAGATTTTAAAAATCATTAAACTATAATAGGCACACTGCATAAATAGAAAAAAATGAATCAAAATAACAAGTATCAAACTACTGTAATATTATTATTGAATTTTCACAAAAAAATAAAACGTCTGCCAAAGACATTTGAACAGGTAGTCAAAAAGAACAAATAACGCACAAGCCAAACCTGCACTGCACACCTGATAGCAGCATCACACAGAGAGGCACTGCAGCCTGGCTCCACTGAAGGTGCTCAAGCAAACACGAGCCAAGGATTTCCATCCAGCAACTTAAGTCACTTTGAAGCACACACACAGCAAACAAGCTGTGTGCAACACACAGGAAGTGAAGGAACACAGGCCACCAGCACTGTTCCTTAGGAATCCAATGATCAGAATGGTGAAGACAGATAACCATAAAGCCAGTGGTAACCCACTGGGATCACAAACAAAAAAACTGAAAAGTAACTGTCACTCTGCTTGTGGGGTGTTAAAATGGTGCAATCACTGAGAAAAACAGATGTTGCCTACACAAATTAACATGTCGTCACTGGCCAGCAACCACCCTACTATATAAATACCCTGACAGAACTGAAAACAGATATTCAAAACTCATTAGTTCACAAATATTTGTATCCTAAAGAGCTAAAAGGTGAAAACACACCCAAATGTCCATCAACTGATGAATGAGTAAATGTACATATCCAAACAGAAGTTTTTTGCCCAAAAAAGCAATTAAGTACTGATAGATGTTACACTGAAAGGGAACTTCAAAAGCACTACACCATGCCGAAGACCCCAAACACAAAAGAAGCCAAACACACACAACACATGGGTCCACCTTTAAGAAAAACCCAGGACAGGTAAACCCAGAGACAAAGAGCAGAATGCTGGTTGCTAGTGGGTAACACTAAAAAATAAAATAAAATACAAAATAAAAGGGTAAAGCCGCTGCCTGCAGTGCCGCTTCGAGTCCTGGCTGCTCCACTTCTGACCCAGCTCTCTGCTGTGGCCTAAGATGGCCCAGGTCCTTGGGCCCCTGCACAAACGTGGGAGACTGGAAGGAAGCTCCTGTCCCCTGGCTTCAGATTGGCACAGCTCCGGCCATTGCAGCTAGTTGGGGAGTGAACCAGCGGATGGAAGACACCCCTCACCCGCCTCTCCTCTGTGTGTAGTCCTGACTTTCAGATAAATAAATAAAGAGGCCATGAAATAGAGCACAGAAGCGTTCCTAGCAGACAGAATGCAGCTATGTCACCAAGAACAACACCCAGGCGGACACACTGCCTCACAAAATGCAAGCTACTTCAGGACTACCCTGCTCGCGCGCGCGTGAGCTCGCTCGCTCTCACTCTCACACACACACACACACACACATACAAACACACTACACAAAGCTGCTTGATAAAAGTAAAAGTCATTGCTTTCAAGACAGGAAAGGACAATCACAAATTTGGATACAAGGCTACCACCACCATCTCAATTTTTAAAAACTAGTTAAGGCAAATTTCCCTAGAAAAGCCATCAGTATTGTGTGAAGTCTACCAGCAAGTTCACAGCCACAACAAACAGCAGCTCACTCCCATCATCCAAGAAACCCAACCAGGCAATTCCAAAAGTGAATCGTCCTGACATGTCAATTACCCAGAATTCTAGAAGCAGTGTAAAAAAAGGGACCCTCAAGTGATTCTAAACCACTCAAGAAAAAAAAAAAGACTAGGGTTCAATTTAATTCTGCATTAAAGCACTTTGCTCTGGGGCAATACTGTGGCACAGCAAGTAAAACCACTACCTGCCAGGCTGGCATCCCATACGGGTGCCAGTTTAAGTACCAGTTGCTCTACTTCCAATCCAGCTCCCTGCTAATACACCTGTGAGAAGAAGATGGCCCAAGCATGGGCCCCTGCAACCAGTGTGGGAGACAGACCTAGATGAAACTCTTGGCTCCTGGCTTTAGCCTGGCCTAGCCCTGACCAGTGCAGTCATGTGAGGAGTAAACCAGCAAATGGAAGATCCTTCTGATTGTCAAAACAAACATATATATATATATATATATATATATATATATATATATATATACACACACACACACACACATATATATATATACACACACACATACATAAAGCACTTCACTCTTATTTTATAAAAACTGACAACATATATAATACATGCATATGTATGAAGAACTAGCAATCTGCTGGAATATTCAATTAATCAGAACAAAAACTAGTCTACATTCTAGAATAACCAAACTCAAGCTTTAAAAAAAAAAAAAGGAGGATCCTGGACAGTCTCTAACATATTTACCCTTAGAACTGAAATTATCACATAACAATAATTTCAACAATAAACTAATTAAGGTAATGTGGAGGAAAAAACACAATTCAGCTTAACAGCAAAATACTGATATGGTTACCTATTCATTATTCCAGATACATCAACATCATTCATAAAACATTCAATGTTCAAAGGGAGGTCTGAAGCATTTGCACTCATCAATTTCTTGAGTTTCTCACACTCCTGGGAGAGTCGTAACAATGCACGGATTTTGGACTTTATGTCTAGCTTGTATTTCTTTCCAAATTCTTCACAGAAGTGATTTACCAACACCTCATCAAATTTTCTGCCTCCCAGTGTTGTGTCAAATGCAGTGGCCAGGACCTTTAGAAAAAAAGCATAATTATTCCAACAATTAATTACTCAGTTTTAAAACTTATGATGATTCGTATCTAACTGTCAAGTAGTTTAGAAAGTGAGGAAGGAGTACTTCAAGATTGAAACAGGTAGGGCTGGAATTGTGGCATAGTAGATCAAGCCTCTGCCTACAGTGCTGGCATCCCATACAGGGGCCAGTTCATGTCCTGCCTGCTCCTCTTCCAAGTCCGCTCTCTCTTTTTTTTTTTTTTTTTTTTTTTATTTTTGACAGGCAGAGTGGACAGTGAGAGAGAGAGAGAGACAGAGAGAAAGGTCTTCCTTTGCCGTTCGTTCACCCTCCAATGGCCGCCGCGGTAGCGCGCTGCGGCCGGCGCACCCGATGGCAGGAGCCAGGTGCTTCTCCTGGTCTCCCATGGGGTGCAGAGCCCAAACACTTGGGCCATCCTCCACTGCACTCCCTGGCCACAGCAGAGAGCTGGCCTGGAAGAGGGGCAACCGGAACAGGATCGGTGCCCCGACCGGGACTAGAACCCGGTGTGCCGGTGCCGCAAGGCGGAGGATTAGCCTGTTGAGCCACGGCGCCGGCCCCAAGTCAGCTCTCTGTTTACGGCCTGAGAAAGCAGTGGACGATGGCCCTAGGGCTTGTGCCCCTGAAGCCATATAGCAGACCCGGAAGGAGCTCCTGAGCACCCCAGCTCTGCCATTGTGGCCACTGGGGAGTGAACCAGTAGATGGAAGATCTCTCTGTCTCTGTTTCTCTCTAACTCTGCCTCTGAAGTAAATAAATAATCTTTAAAAAAAAAAAAAAAAAAAAAAAAACTGGCTGGCGCCGCAGCTCACTAGGCAAATCCTCCACCTGCGGCGCCAGCACTCCGGGTTCAGTCCCGGTCAGGGTGCCGGATTCTGTCCCGGTTGCTCCTCTTCCAGGCCAGCTCTCTGCTGTGGCCTGAGAAGGCAGTGGAGGTTGGCCCAAGTGCTTGGGCCCTGCACCCGCATGGGAGACCAGGAGGAAGTACCTGGCTCCTGGCTTCGGATCAGCACAGCGCGCTGGCCGTAGCAGCCATTTGGGGGGTGACCCAACGGAAGGAAGATCTTTCTCTCTGTCTCTCTCTCTGTCTAACTCTGCCTGTCCAAAAAAAAAAAAAAAACAGGCAATCTCATTTAATCCTTGTTACAATTATCAATTATACTGTGAAGAAGACACTGTAACCCTCAACTCAGAGATAATACCACAAGACTAGACAAATGAGACAGCCGACATGTCACAAAGTTACTAATGGTATATGTGGAATTCAAAAAACCAAATCTTCCTTCCAAAATCCACAATGTCACTTCCAACAGCAACTGCATGCCAAAGACCAACATATCTTGGGTATACTTCTCATCTTGTTACTACACAAAATCTTTAAATGCCCAAAGTCTAGCTCAATGCAGTATACTACCTGAAAGATGCTAAATCCCTAAACATGCAAATCTAATTAATTTAGATTATCTATTTTCCAAATATCTAGCAGAATGGAACAAGATCTAATTGGATTAAACAGAAGACAGGCTAAACAAGTGATGATACCCTAAAGAAGGAATAAAGCCAGTAAAATATAATCTCTTTGAAGAATGCTAAGTGTCATGGGGGAAATTTTCTTGACATGTTAGCTGGAAAAAGAAGGGGGAAAAAAATAGGACACAGAACCAAGTGTGATTCCAATTTGTTTTATTAAAAATTAGAAAAAAGCGGGGCCGGCACTGTGGCGTAGCAGGTAAAGCCGCCGCCTGCAATGCCAGCATCCCATATGGGCGCTGCTTTGAGTCCCAGCTACTCCACTTCTGATCCAGCTCTTTGCCATGGCCTGGGAAAGCAGTACAAGACGGCCCCCAAGTCTGTGGGCCCCTGCACCCATGCAGGAGACCTGGAAGAAGCTCCTGGCTCCTGGCTTTGGATTGGAACAGCTCCAGCCGCTGTGGCCAATTGGGAAGTGAACCAGCAGATGAAAGACCCCTCTCTTTCTGCCTCTCCTTCTCTCTGTGTAAATCTTTCAAATAAAATAAATAAATTAAAAAAAAAAAGAAAAAATACACAAAATGTTTAAAGAGTGTCAAGATTATAAATGCTTTATTCACGAGTGTTTCCAAAGCTTGAGAGACAGTTTTATAATGAATATTTTTCTAATTGAATTTCAAGCAATCTAAAGGGCCAGGAAACAGACAGGGGACAGCTGACAGTGAAAGACATTTGAGAAAAACAAAGCAGGTGTACAACAAAACTCATTCTTTTCTTTTTTGCATTTGTGACTCCAGACAGGATCCAAAAGAAGAAACGACCATCTCTTCTCTGGGTTTTATGGAGACTTACTTTCCCCTTCTGTGTTAGCCTCTTAAAGCACTGTCAGCTCTAAAAGGGCACAGGAAAGGGTGTAACACAGCATTCTAACACAGAGCACACTAAATTCTCCCATATGGGAGCTGGTTCATATCCTGACTGCTCCACTTCCGATCCAGCACCCTGCTAATGGTCAGGGAAAGCAGTGGAAGATGGCCCAAGTGCTTGGGCCCTTGAACCACATGGGAGACCAGGAAGATGCTCCTGGGTTCAGATCGGCCCAGCACTGGCAGCTGCAGCCATTTAGGGAATGAACCAGTGGATGCAAGACATCTGTCTCTTCTACTCTAACTATGCATCTCAAGAAAATGAATAAATCTTTAAAAAAAAAAAGAAAAAGGAAAGAAAGAATTCTATTCATAATTAAAGTATAAACACTGAAAATTTACAATCGGCCCATGATTATAGCTGTAAAAATCACAAACCTATTTGCTAATCATCTAAAAGTTTTGCTTTCTTTTAAAAAGGAAAAATAAGGGGCCAACATTCTGGTGAAGCAGGTTAAGCCGCCTGCTGCAATGCTGGCATCCCATATGGGCACTGGTTTGCACCCCAGCTGCTCCACTTCTAATCCAGCCCCTAGCTAATATGTTTGGGAAATCACTGGAGGATGGCACTCCTGTCGTCCACATGGGAAACCCAGAAGAAGCTCCATGATGCTGGATTAGGCTGGCACAGCTCTGGCATTGAGTCCATTTGGGGAATAAAACAGCACACTGAAGATCTTTCCTTCTATCTCCCTAACTCTGCCTTTCAAATACACAAACAATATATCTTTAAAAAAATAAACCCTAGAAATGACACAAAGTAGGATAAAAACTAGAACCAAGTACATTTTCAAAGAAATAGAACAAATCTAATCTCAAAATGCCCTCCAAAACTACCTGCATGTATTTGGTGATAAATTCCCAATCTCGGGGCAGGGCAACCCAATTTAGACCGTGGCACCAAGAGCCTGGATATACAACTCAAGTAATTAAACCAAACATGAGTTAAAATCATCCAGAGTGGGACAGAGAACTGGCCTTACATTCTACTGCGGACCGAGCACCAGCCAGCAAACTCAGCTGTGATCACCCTCTGGCCCCCGCTTGCCTTCCACCTTCTATACTGCTCAGTGCACTCAACTGCCTGCACCCCAGCACTTCCAGATTTTAGAACGCAGTCTCCTTTCTCTTGCATCCAAGTTCCAGCCCCTCTAGCCTTCTTCCAGGACACTCAAATTTAAGAGCACATGAGTTGTAACATTCTCCCTCAAACCCCACTCCACCCCGCCCTGCATGAAAACACTTAAGAGACTACATGTTTAAACACTCCTCACTAATAAGCCTCCAAGTTAAGCACTATTTTCCCCATCAGATTAAAACTAAGACTCAGGAATCTTAACATTTTTTTTAAGGTCTATGCAGTTTGCTTCACAGCCTACCAACATGTGATGAATTATTCTAGGCCAACAACCTCAATCCCTGCCCCTACAATATCAACTCCCTGGGTTAAATGGCTACAAAACTCTTCAACCAAATTAATCTTTCTCTCAAACACCTGTCACTATACGTTTAATACAGTTAAGAGTCTGGGAAAAAAACAAAACAAACCGTACTTACTTTCAGTTTTGCTCTATTAAATGCACACACAGAAACTTGATAAGCAGAATGTCCCATATCTACAAAAACTACATTTCTTGGTTTCTCTTCTAAGGCAGGAAGATCTTGTTTATAGATTCCATATGCCAGAGCAACTACACAAGAGGAAAAAAAATTCAACATAATAGTATCATCTAAGTAATAAACAAAATTCAAGAAGTATAAAATATTCTATATATAGTGAATGATACTACATCATGGGTTCTGTTTTAGATAGAATCCAAGTCTTTATAAGCCTTGTACAATTTATTCATGACTAACTAACTTCGAAGAATTAAAAGCTGAGATTTACTTAGGCTTTTTTTTTTTTTTTTTTTTTTTTTTAATTTTTGACAGGCAGAGTGGACAGTGAGAGAGAGATAGAGAGAAAGGTCTTCCTTTGCCGTTGGTTCACCCTCCAATGGCCGCCGCGGTAGGCGCGCTGCGGCCAGCGCACCGCGCTGATCCGATGGCAGGAGCCAGGTGCTTCTCCTGGTCTCCCATGGGGTGCAGGGCCCAAGCACTTGGGCCATCCTCCACTGCACTCCCGGGCCATAGCAGAGAGCTGGCCTGGAAGAGGGGCAACCGGGACAGGATCAGTGCCCCGACCGGGACTAGAACCCGGTGTGCCGGCGCCGCAAGGCGGAGGATTAGCCTAGTGAGCCGCGGCGCCGGCCTACTTAGGCTTTTATGAGGAACCAATTTCCCCATTTTCCAAGCACTTCTTCCTGGGTTTTGTCTCCCCTTGGACATCAACATTCCCACATGTCCTGTCCTAGGATGCTGCTTTACATCCCTTTCCTCCGTCAGTCAGTCAGAAGGCCCATTTGTAAACCAAAGCACTGTTCCACATACAGTGCATTCCTTTCCAAACAAGTATGTGCTTAAAGAGCAACATCTGTGCCATGACGGTCTAGAAGTTCAGGTCAGGTTAATTCCTCAAATATGACATAATATCCAAAAAACCACGACATACAAGTGGTAAGCAAGGATGGTAGGATTCCAAGTAAAATAAAAAGGAAGAAGCCCTAGGGCTTTAAGATTTTGCAACCTCAAGATTACACAAGTCGGGCCTGTGCTGTGGCGTAGTAGGCTAAGCCCTTTGCCCAGACAGTGGCGTCCCATCTGGGCACCAATTTGTGTCCAGGCTGCTCCTCTTGAGATCCAGCTCTCTGCTTATGGCCTGGGAAAGCAGTAGAAGCTGGTCCAAGTGCTTGGGCCCCTACACCTGCATGGGAGACCTGGAAGAAACTCCTGGCTCCCAATTAGCTCACTTCATTTGTTGAGTGAACCAGCAAATGGAAGACCCCTCTCTCTCTCTCTCTCTCAAACAAATAAAAAAAATCTTTAAAAAGAAAAAAAGCATTAAACAAGTCAGAAAAGTAATCAACAGTCCCCCTCACCTGCTGTGGTTTCATTCATTAATCGCAGACAATTGAGACCAGCAATCTGTGTTGCATCCATCACTGATCGGCGTTCTGCATCAGTATAGAAACAAGGAACCTACAAAAAAATTGTCCCAGTTTACTTTTTTATGGAATCCTCCTTTTAGTTGGTAAAAATCCAGGTACACTTTCAAATATCTCTGAATGATCAAAGTAGTATTTCCTAACAGTAGAGAAGAGTTAGTAGCATTTGGGTGAGTGCACAGCCACACATCACGTCACACATGGACATCAGACACCATGTAACAGGCAGTAGCAACCACATAGAACAGTTCACACCAAGGCAGAGAATGCTACCTTCGCAAGGGCCAACCTGCAACGTTGGCCCTCGCCTGTCATCTACAAGTTCTCTGAACAGTTCTTGACAGTTCTCTAAACTGACAGGAAGATTTCCCCGTATGCTCAAGTGTGGCTTGCTACGCCCAACGCTGTCCTTCCATGAGTCTGGGATCTTGGTACTACACTGGGTACGTGACTGACCTCCCAATAAAAACCCGACTTCCAGGCTCAGGATGGAGGACACATCTCGTATTGTTGTAACGTGTCTTTGAAGCTTGTGCCTGGTTTCCTCACGGGCCATTTTCTGTTTTTTATCCTCTCACTGTAAGAAATTCTAATGCAAGTACACTTATAAGACAAGTCCTTGGAGTGTTCCTAGCCAATCTCCAAAGTGACCTAACTCATCATCATTTAATTAGATGCCAAAACTGGAAAAGCCATTCAGGCATTCTTCTATTCTCATGTTAGTTTTACTTCAACACCGAGTGTAATTCAGAAGTAAAATTCAGGGCGTCGGAAGAGGAAATAGGGAGGAGCCTGGGGGACAATGGAGAGCTGAGAAAAGGTAGAAAGCATCTAACAAACATGACGCCTCCCGCATGGGAGACCCACACAGAGCTCCTGGCCATGGCCAGGCCCAGCCCTGGCTGCTGCAGCTATCCAGGGAGTCAGTCAGCAGATGGAAGGTCTCTCTCTCTCTCTCTCTCTCTCTCTCTCTCTCTCTCTCCCCCCCCCCCTTCCTTCCCTCTCATTCTTTTTCTGTAACTCTTTCAAATAAGCAAATCTTTAAATAAATGAAAAAAAAAAAAAAGAAAGAAACATGGTGCCTGCTACTGAACCACTGAGGACTCAAGGTCATGGAATCTGAGATCTTTCCACAACCACATTAAGAGAAGAAAGGCCACAGACCTCCGTATCAGGTAACAAAGAGAACATTTGGTGGCAAAGCCAACACAACCACCCTCAGACTCCACCACACCCCAAGCACACAGCTACAAGTGGCCAGGCCCCAAGCTGGAAGGTGTCTATAAAGAGTCCATGTAAAGTGAGTACTGTAAAAAAAAAAAAAAAAAAAAAAAAAAAAAAAAAAAACTATGCATGAAACTTCAAAACTTTTTGCACCAAAACAAATACTTTTTAATTCTAGTTTTTCCACAAACTGCTTGAAATACTCTTGTAAGCAAGAATATGTGAAAGCCAAGATAAAGTCTAATGCTACCCTGACTTTAGTACTGGACACAGCAAACAGAGACAAAGCCATTTGTACTTGGATACATTTAACTCATTCAACAAATGCTTGGCTACCCTGTACCACACCAAGAAACCAAGAGCAAGCAGGCTGTGAGGCGGGCCTTGAAGAACAGACAAGATTTAAGTGGCAGAATAATGGAAGAGGCCTGAGTAATTGAGGAGGCAGAAACAATATTTAAGAAAATGAAGACTTGTGTGTTAAGTTCTTAACCATTGTAACAGGACAAAAAGTAATTCTACTGGCACGCAACAGGAAGTCCCCTTCTCTTTCCCCACTATCAGTACCGTGTGAGATGAAACGCACCGAAACAACACAGTCAACAACAGGCTTCTTAAGAACACTTTCTGCTGTCTCCTTTAGTTTAGACAAAAGCATGGCTGTCACTTGCTCAGTGGTAAAATGTCGCTCTTCTTCCATATATGTCACCTGCGAGAAAACAAAAGGGTCTAGATTTACCGTAGTTCTTCACTTCCTAGTTCCAGAAGCCTACGATGAGAGCGCCGACATCAACAATGCAACATTATTTTAACATGGAGCTGAAGAAAGCTAGTTTTAGAAGCAATAATTTGAAGGCAACTTTTAGCTTTTTGACGTGCTTTCCTTTTTTTTTTTTTTTTTTTTGACAGGCAGAGTGGACAGTGAGAGAGAGACAGAGAAAGGTCTTCCTTTTTCCATTGGTTCACCCCACAATGGCCGCTGCGGCTGGCACACCGCACCAATCCGAAGTCAGGAGCCAGGTGCTTCTCCTGGTCTCCCATGGGGTGCAGGGACCAAGTCCTTGGGCCATCCTCCACTGCACTCCTGGGCCACAGCAGAGAGCCAAACAGGAAGAGGAGCGACCGGGACAGAATCTGGCGCCCCGACCAGGACTAGAGCCCGGTGTGCCAGTGCCGCAGGTGGAGGATCAGCCTACTGAGCAGCAGCACTGGCCTTGACGTGCTTTCCACACAGTATTTCAAGATGTAGGACCGGCCGGCGCCGCGGCTCACTAGGCTAATCCTCCACCTTGCGGCGCCGGCACACCGGGTTCTAGTCCCAGTCGGGGCACCGATCCTGTCCCGGTTGCCCCTCTTCCAGGCCAGCTCTCTGCTGTGGCCAGGGAGTGCAGTGGAGGATGGCCCAAGTGCTTGGGCCCTGCACCCCATGGGAGACCAGGAGAAGCACCTGGCTCCTGCCATCGGATCGGTGCGGTGCGCCGGCCGCAGCGCGCCTACCGCGGCGGCCATTGGAGGGGAAACCAACGGCAAAGGAAGACCTTTCTCTCTGTCTCTCTCTCACTGTCCACTCTGCCTGTCAAAAAAAAAAAAAAAAAAAAAGATGTAGGACCACAATGTAAAATAACGAAACCTGGGGTAGCTGTTTGGCCCAGAGTCTAAGATGGCGGTGAAGACTCACACAGCCCATACTGGGAGTGCCGGAGTTTGATTCCTGACTCCAGCTTCTTGCTAATGCAGACCGTGGGAAGCAACAGTCTCACATGACAGGGTTCCTTACACCAATCTGAGACACTCCCAGTACACAGTTAGGTTGCCCCCTGCAGTACCGCCATCCCATCTGGGCACCAGTTCATATCCCAGCTGTTCCACTTCCAATCCAGCTCCCTGCTAATGTGCCTGGGAAAGCAATGGCAGTATTAACTTCAAGCCATCATTCCCAAAGCCCTAAACTCGTACCAACAGCCTCAACAATGACTAGCAAATAAAAATCTAAATCGCTTTTAGAAATGTCAAATGGTATGTACCAGTGAAAGCATTTCCTAAGAATTTGGAAGGCTTTTCATTACAACTTGACATCAGAAAAGTACTAATAAAATGATGAGCACACTGAACAAGTAAAAATACATTTTAATCCTAAAGTTATATTATCATGAGAACCTTACCTTTATACCCGTTAAACCAGTGGGCAACTGCACGATATCATAAGCAAGGTTAGATTTTTCTGCCTCCACAAATGGATCAGAGAAAGCTCGGCCATGGAATCTTTTAAATCCTTGGACTGTGTTTTTTGCATTGGAGATTACCTAAGGGAAAGCAAATCAAAGAATGGAAACACTATTAGTTTTCTTCTTCAATAGCCTCAGATTAAATGGCATCACCTTACCTCTACAAAGCTGCCTTCTTGGTTTTGGTTGTCATCAGACACTAAGCCTTTCTGAACACTGTCCACCAGCACGCAAAATGAGGGCTGAGCATGGAGCCCCACAGCAGTGCTGCGGCCAGGGCCAGTTCTTCCCACTTCTTCATGAACTCGGGACATAAACAGTGAGAGAAGTACTTTCTGTTCTTGGACTTCTAACAAGCATTCACATAAAATTCATGTAACATCACCAAGATGTTACAGCTGATCTGAACCCTGGGAACCTGCTCTACCCACAGTGAAACATGAAGCAGATGAACAAACTCAGAAAGCAATTTTCAGCAAAAGAGTTTTATGGAAAAGAATAGAGGAATTCAAACAGCAGAAGGAAAGTTCCTGGGAAAGCAGCCGGGAGGGGCTTCTTCAGCAGGAAAAGGCTGGTTCCTGGTCTACGAGGACAACTCATGGAAGTACTTTACTGTGTTTCTAAAGAAATTACATCAACACTGACCTTAATGAAAAAGCTTTTGAAAATTGCTCAAACTTCCCAGGAACCAATTTGTCAATACATATCAATTCAGAAACTGTAAATAATCTATTCAACAAGGAAAAAAGACCAGACTAAGTACACAAAGACAAATGCAAAGAGTATTATTTATCATTATAGCAGAAGCCTGAAAACAGTCTGCACAGTTAATCACAAGGGAACACTGAAGTAAATTATGAGATACCCATACAAGGAAAAACCAAGCAACTGAAAAACATTTTTAGAAAATAAGAACTGTGTAATATGATTATGATCTCACATTCTTACAGGAAGTAATTTCTGGATAATGGCTGAACAAGTTACCTACAATTTCTAATTCCTCTAGGATGAACTAGTCTAACATTTTGTTGGGGGAGGGATGAAGGTTCTGGCAAAGATATTAAAAAATAATCCAAACGAACTTCTCCTTAAGATTTACAGGCCCTTCCTGCCACGGCAGAGGTGTAACAGGCCGTCACAAGAGAAAGCAGAGCTTCTGTTTCAGCTGTGTCAAAAGGCAGCCACCTAAGTTCTCTTATAAAACAAAGGCTCCAAATGAGGCCCTGCTAGAGTAAGCTGCCAAAAAGAAACTGTATCACAGAAACTATGTCAACCCAGAACTCAGGAGGCAGTTCAATACAATAACTGCTCTCAGTAAGAAAGGCAAGTTCAGAAACAGAGAACCCACTAGAATTTCAAAAGACATTTCAAATTGAACTGTATTTGCTATCTATCGCTTCCTAAAATATCTTAGACATGGGGCCGGCGCCGTGACAAAGCGGGTACAGCCACGGCCTGCAGTGCCGCCATGCCATATGGGCGCTGGTTCAAGACCCAGCTAGCTGCTCCACTTCCAATCCAGCTCCCTGTTAATGCACCTGGGAAAGTAGCAGAATATGGTACAAGTCCTTGGGCTCCTGCACCTACGAAGCAGACTGGGAAAAAGCTCCTGGCTCCCTGGCTTCAATTCAGCTGAGCTCCAGCTTTTGAGGCCATTTGGGGAGTGAACCAGCAGATGGAAGCTCTCTCTCTGCCTCTGCCTCTCTGTAACTCTATCTTTCAAATAAATAAATCTTAAAAAAAAAATCTTAAGGCTGACACCGTGGCTCACTTTGCTAATCCTCCACCTGCGGCTCCGGCACTCAGGTTCTAGTCCCGGTTGGGGCGCCAGGTACTAGTCCCGGTTGCTCCTGTTCCAGTCCAGCTCTCTGCTGTGGCCCATGAGGGCAGCGGAGGATGGCCCAAGTGCTTGGGTCCCTGCACCCGCATGGGAGACCAGGAGGAAGCACCCGGCTCCTGGCTTCGGATCAGCACAGTGCCGGCCATAGCAGACATTAGGGGAGTGAACTAACGGAAGGAAGACCTTTCTGTCTCTCACTATCTATAACTCTCTATCTCTCTAACTCTGTCTGTCAAAAAAAAAAAAAAAAAATCTTAGCATGTTTAAAGACTATAAATAACCAATTTAAAATGATCAATCAAGCATCATTTTTTTAGGTTCATAAATTGTAGGTTTTGCTCAGTCCATAACGAGAAACCTATTCACTCTGTACAGTGCTCCAGAATGGACCACAAATAGCCCAACACCCACCTCCCTCATTCTACAGATAGCTCAAACATTCTGGGAAAGGACTGCTAAGGTTCTGCTGTTCTGGTTATTCAAAAACACAACAGTATTTCAAAAAGTCCATTGAAAATAGAAACAAAAGATTAAGCTTACCCTAGTACTAACATTTTTAAAATTCATAATTTTTACATAATATACATTTTCCATTAATTTTTGAGCATGCTTCATATATGATTTCAACAATTCTTTACACCAAAATGAACTTCTCTTGTAATTTCATTTTTAATACCAACTTTTTGAAGCACCCTCGCATGTCAGGTTCCTGGTTTACAAAGAAAACTACCAGCAAGTCCTTTAGTGTGTTTCTAGAGGCATGCTTTTCTTCTTCAGAAACTTAGATCAACACTGACCTTAAAAACCAGTAAGACGGCCGGCGCCGCGGCTCAATAGGCTAATCCTCCGCCTAGCGGCGCCGGCACACCGGGTTCTAGTCCCGGTCGGGGCACCGATCCTGTCCCGGTTGCCCCTCTTCCAGGCCAGCTCTCTGCTGTGGCCAGGGAGTGCAGTGGAGGATGGCCCAAGCCCTTGGGCCCTGCACCCCATGGGAGACCAGGATAAACACCTGGCTCCTGCCATCGGATCAGCGCGGTGCGCCGGCCGCAGCGCACTACCGCGGCGGCCATTGGAGGGTGAACCAACGGCAAAAGGAAGACCTTTCTCTCTGTCTCTGTCTCTCTGTCCACTCTGCCTGTCAAAAATAAAAAAAATTTATAAAAAAAAAAAAAAAAAAAAAAAAAAACCCAGTAAGACGAATGGCCCAACAAGACAGATTTCAAAGAGCACTTCAAGTATCAAAGAACAAGCAAGCTTTGCTTCAACAAATTAGGGCCAAATACATCCTAGCAGTCTGCATTAAACAATGTGCAAGGCTACTGCTATTTTAAAAAGCTAACTGCTTCTCACTCAAGTACTCAAAAACAGGGATCAGGCCTGTGTGGGGTTGTACACACAGGATCTAGTTCTGTTATGCACACAATGGACACTCAACCAGTTGCTGAACAGAAGGCTGCACAAACCAGAGCAGACAGACATTTTAGGAGAAAACAAAACTCTACCTGGCTTTTAGCTGCTGCTCCAATTGAACGATTCTTAGGACCAAAAGAAATGCAAGCCCTAGAAGATAAAACAAACAATTAAGAATCAAACTGTATTGCAATATCACACACACAACCATAGCAGGCGAGATGCCTGAAGTCACAGATTGAGCAGTACATGCTAAGTGGACAACGTGGGCCCTGCCGCTGTAACTCTCCACGGAACGCTCTGCCTCTCTACAAGTGAAGCTGGAGCGGACAGCATAACCGCCCGTGTGAAATGTGGACGAGGGGGGACACCAGCGTTCCCACCACGTTCTAACTCTCCAGGTCGTGTGTTCAAAATCCCAATAAAAATCATGTCCACTCACACCAATACCATTTAAACGTTTTTCTTGTTTTTAAGACTACTAATTACATCACCAAGAATACAGTCCACAAACCCTGAAAAACAACTGCATGTAAGAATTTTTCTAGAATGAGCTTCCAAGGACTTGGGATTTCTGACAGGGAACTTCACTCCCACTTTTACACATTCTTCTAAATCATCAGTTCTCACGCCACGTGCTGGTTTTGTCCACCAGAAGGGCGCGACACTGCCTTTGGTCTTGAAAGGTCAGCTCTACTGGAGCTGATGCTTTTCTTGTCATGGCCCCTCAGTTTCCCTCCACGCTTTTCATTCCAGGCCCTCCAGAATCTCACCCTGTGTTCTTTTACTCTTAGCACGTCACTTCCCTTTCTAGCAGCTGCTCTCTCTCAACCTAAAATAACATCAAACTTATCCACATCACCCAAAAATTGCTGAAAGACAAGACTAAGCCTTCTCTCCCGCCCACTTTAATAATGGCTACACCAACTGCTTCTATGAATTGTGCCACTGAAACCTCAGAAACATTGTGTCTGAACACTTTACAAGAGATCAAAGTCCAAAGGCATTAATAAGTAAATTTACCCAAGGTCCTGCAATCTGGAAGTGATGGCCTGAGGACTCTAGATCATGTCTCTATGTGCTCCACTCCAGTTCTGACCCTCTCAGCTCCCCTGAACTCAGTTCTTCCAATTCTGCTGAGTAAGAAGGGTTCTAGGGCCAGCACTGTACTCTAACAAGTAAAACCACCGCCTGTGATGCCAGTATCCCATATGGGTGCCAGTTGAGTCCCAGTTGTTCTACTTCTGATCCAGCTCCCAGCTAACGAGCCTGGGAAAACAGCAGAAGATGGCCCAAGTGCTTCGGCTGCTGCACCCACGTGAAATATGGAAGCAGCTCCTGGTTCAGACCAGACCAGCCCCTGCTGTTGCAGTCATCTGAAGACTGAATCAGCAGATCGAAGATCTCTCTCTCTCTCTCTCCTTTCTCTTTAACTCTGCCTTTCAAATACATAAATAAGTCTAAAAAAAGAATTATTTTAAAAGGTAAGGATTCTGGCCGGCGCCGCGGCTCACTAGGCTAATCCTCCACCTTGCGGCGCCGGCACACCAGGTTCTAGTCCCGGTAGGGGCATCGATCCTGTCCCGGTTGCCCCTCTTCCAGGCCAGCTCTCTTCTGTGGCCAGGGAGTGCAGTGGAGGATGGCCCAAGTGCTTGGGCCCTGCACCCCATGGGAGACCAGGAGAAGCACCTGGCTCCTGCCATCGGATCAGCTCGGTGCGCCGGCCGCAGCGGGCTGGCCGCAGCGGCCATTGGAGGGTGAACCAACGGCAAAAGGAAGACCTTTCTCTCTGTCTCTCTCTCTCTCACTGTCCACTCTGCCTGTCTAAAAAAATAAATAAATAAATAAAAATTAAAAAAAAAAAAAGGTAAGGATTCTGCCTTGGTCCAAATCTTAGCTACAGAAACACTAGATAATCTTTATCAACTCACTAGCTTTGTCCAAACTGGGAGAAGACTAGAACTCTCTGGACCTTAGCCACCCTTTCTATCAATTGACTAAGAGTTCCTGTGAGCCAATTTTCCCAAGCAGCGGTAGCAGAAATGCTCTGAACTAACTGATGGGAAGAACATGACACAGCCTGAGACTGCATTAGACTTTCTCTTAAGTTCTTTGGGTCTACCAAGTGCAGGAGAACAGGGGGTACAGGTATTGTAGCACAGCAGGTTAACCAATGCCTGGGATACCCACATCTGGGAGGCAGCAGGTGACAGTTCAAATGCTTGGGTTCCTGCCGTCCATGTGGGAGAGTACAGAAGGAGTTCCTGACTCCTGCTGCAGGCAGTGAGGGAGCAAATCAGCCGCTGGAAAATCTCTCTCTCTAGCTGTGATTTTAAAATAAACTTTCAAAACAAAACAAAGGGCACAGGTGTCAACTTGTTCCTTTACACAAATATGCTACCAATCACTAAAATAAATAAAACCTCCTGCTATCACTTCTAAGTCTCTCATCACAGTCCATACCACCCTTCAGGAAAGTGCCCATTCCATTCACTCCTCCCACTCCAGAGTTGTACCTAACAACTGGCACACCGCTATCTTTCCACAAATCCATCAGATCAGAATCTCTAAGGTGCATCCCAACTTCAATCCCCACACAACTGAATCTGTCTTCCATTATCTCCTGTAGCCCTGCTTTAATCTGCACCTCCTCAAAACAATCCCCAGCTCTCAGAATAAACAACACTAATGCTGCCCGCCTGTAAACTCCACTGCAGGGCTAATTTCTTATCTTGTCTCTATAACTCTCAAGTTGTCTTGCTTCTAATTACTTTCCACACAACACCCAACAAATTAAAGGCTCAGACTCGTGAACACAGAACCTCAGGCCTCTTGCAGCCCAACTCAACCCCATTTTCGAGCTGCACCTCACCCATCCAGAACCCATCAGCATTACAGTCTCCCAGTGTCCACTTTGCCATGCCACTGTCTGTCACCTGGAACGCCTGGGTCTTTCTCTTAGTCTCCAGGAACATCACCTCTTCTGGCTTTAAAGACTTCCCAATCCACTCCTTAAAACTAATCACTCCTTCCTTTTACACTTACTAATTGAGGCTTAATTTCTACCGAGCCCCAACAACAAACTGAACTATGACTGCTAACATCTCTGTTCCCTCTTCCAAAAAATTTTTTTAAGATTTATTTACTTGAAAGACAGTTACAGAGAGAGGTAGAGCCAGAGAGAGAGAGAGGTCTTGCATCTATCTGCTGGTTCACTCCCCAGATGGCTGCAACTGCCAAAGCTGAGCCAATCTGAAGCTAGAAGCCAGAAGCTTTTTCCAGGTCCCCCCACGTGGGTGCAGGGACCCAAGGACTTGGGCCATTTTCTACTGCTTTCCTAGGCCATAGCAGAGAACTGGACCAGAAATGGAAGAGCCGGGGCTCAAACCAGCGCCTATATGGGATGCCGGCACTGCAGGCCAGGGTTTTAACCCGCTGCACCACAGTGTAACCACCCTAAGATAGTTTTTTACAAACCATACATGACAATCTATGTTTGGGACTAACAGTCAATGGAAAGGTTAGAAGAGAAAGGTCAGGAAGGATGAGTCTTTAGTAGTGACTAAAACACCACTTGGCACACCAGCATTCCGGATCAGAGTGTTCCAGTTCCAGTCGGAGTCAAATTTCAGACAACCATCTTCCTGCTCACATGCACCTTAGGAGGCTGCAGCTAACTGAGGCCCATGGCATCCATGTAGCAAGTCTGTATTTTGTTCTTGGCTCCCCGCATAAGCCTGGCTCGGCCCTGGCTATGTGGACATTTGTGGAAAGAATCAGTGAATAGGAAACCTCTTTCTCTATTTCTACCTCTCTCTCCCTTTCCAAAAAAAAAAAAAGAATGAAATCAACACAAACAACTGTACATGTGTATACCAGATTTGAACATAAAATGCATTAATTGATAAAACCTGAAGTCTTAGGTTATAGATATGTGCTATCCAAGAAAGTAGCCATTAGCCACATGTGGCTATTTATTCAAACTTCAACAGAATTTAAAACTCAATGCTTCAGTCCCACTAATCCCATTTAAACCACAAAAGACCCAAAAGTGGCTTCTGGCTACTGTTTTGGACAATGAAGCTTTATTCTGTTATTAGAGAATGTTTTAATGGACAGAACATTAATTTCTAATGTGCTCTAGACAATATTCTCCTCGAAGTCAGTTAATATGATTGCCTTCTTTTAAAAGCTACATTTGCACTCCAAATAGCAATACAAAGTGGCCCATACAATTCATAGTCAAAAAGAATGTTTGCTCAGTTCAAATTATTTATCCTCTTTTTTGTTGTTGTTGGTCTAGGTATACACAGCAAATAGTTCCCAAGTTGTTACAAAGCAATGAAAATTCACTATTAGAACTTCCAATTTTTGCTACACAACAACAATTAAAATTCAATTGAGGATGGGACCAGCGATGTGGCACATTGAGTTAAATCCCCAGCCTGCAGCACCAGATTCCAATAGGGGTGCCAGTTCGCGTCCCGGTTGCTCCACTTCTGGTCCAGCTCCTTGCTAGATCCAGCTCCTTGCTAATGCACCTGAGAAAGCAGCAGAGGATGGCTCAAGTCCTTGGGCCCCTGCACCCATGTGGGAGACCAGAAGAAGCTCCTGGCTCCTGGCTCCGGATCAGCTCAGCTCCAGCCATTGCAGCCATTTGGGGAGTGACCCAGCCAATGGAAGGCCTCTCCCTTGCCCTCTGCCTCTACAAATCTGCCTTTCAAATAAATAAAACAAAATATTTAATTAAAAAAAAAAAAGTATTCGTATTCAAAAAAAGAAAAAGACTAATGGCAGAGACAGGCACATCATAAGTAATAAAAATTAGGTGTCATTATAGCTGCAATGCAGCCACAGTCTATATTTTATACAGAAATATACCAATTAGTTTGCTTCAAAAGCTGTTTCACTTTGTTTTAAAGATTTATTTATTTGAAAGGCAGAGTTACAGAGAGAGGGAGAGAGATAAATCTTCTATCCACTGGTTCAGCCCCCAAACGGCCAAACAGCTGGGTCTGAAACTCCATTTAGGTCCCCAACATGGGCTGTAGGGGCAAAAGTACTAAGGCCACCTCCCGCTACTTTCCCAGGCACAGTAGCAGAGAGCTGGATCAGAGGCAGCCAGGACTTGAACAGGTACATTCTTGGATGCGAGTGCTGCCGGCACTGACCCCCAGAAGCTGTTTTACCTTCTCAAACTGTCCACTGAAAGCCAATCATCTTTAAAATTATTTAATGATGCAGGTTTTTTTAATTCTACTTCCATTAATAAAAAGCAACCAAAAAGCACCATGTGATAATTTTGCTTAACTGGATCAAAACGTAAAACACACAAACTGTTTCAGAACGGTTTCAGAAACTCAGTATTTAATTGAGAAGGAAAGCCAAAAAGATTAAAATGACTATCAGGGCCAGCTCTAGAACTGCTTTCTGGTGCAAGATCATCACAGAGAATTAGAGACAAGTATGAGCATGAAAAAAGATAAAGATGATTAACTCCACAGTGTCCCTGCTGCCATTGATGGTCACTGAGAGCACACAGGTAAATACACCTGCGCCATCCTAATAAATGTTACTGAACCCTGGAAAAACAGAAGTGAAATGCCCCACTCGGGTTTTGCTTCTCCTCAATAAATCTCTGCAAAGTCTTCCTTCTGAGGCTGAATTATTCCCTCAGGACCCCAACAGGAAAATGTCAAAGAAACACAGGAGCTTGCAAATAGCTGAACACAAGGAGGTTTGTGGAGGTTTGTGGAGGTTGGTGATCTCAGAGCAGGCATGGAAGCTCCACATCCCGTCCCCCATTCCGGTCACAACAAGGATAAAACAAACAAGCAGCAACGCTGTGGTCTCTGGTTCTGAACTGCAGAGCTCCGCTGGATACCATGCGTGTGATCAGACAGTGATCGGAGAAGGTGGCAGTGGCCCTGTGTGGGGTCCTCTTCTTCCCATCCTTGAAGCTTTGAACCTCTCCTCCCCATCCCTTTTCTCTGAGCTTCAAGATCAGCAGTGAGATCACCCACCACTTGTATATGGGTTTGTAGAGAACAAGCAGAGTTCACAGGCCTTAGAGTGGAAACACTCGGAGTTTCCCTCTCGGGCCTACATGAAACCAAGAACTAGACTTGAGACTGTTTCCTTACAGCGATCAGCCCCTGTGTGAACTAACACAGGAAAAACAGTACTCTGCAGATACAAAGTCATGCTACTAAGGAAGCAATTACGGGTGCCGGTGTTGTGGCGAGGCAGGTTAAGCCACCTGTGACAATGGCATTCCACATGGGCGCCAGTTCATGTCCCGTCCGCTCCACTTGCGATCCAGCTCCCTGATAATAGCCTGGAAAACGCAGGGGGAGATATCCCAACTACCTGGACTCCTGCCACACAGGTGGGAAACACGACGTTCCTGGCTTCAGCCTGGCCCTGTGCCATGCTGCTGTAGCCATCTGGGGAGTGAACCAGTGGACAGAAGTTCTCTCTGTCTCTCCCTCACTCCAACTCTGCCTTCCAGACAAATAAATAAACCTTTAACAACAAAAGTGAGCAATTAAGATTTAAATCAACAGGAACACTAAGAGGCCAGCTTTGGGCAAGTGCTAGAGCCTTCTGCAGTGTCCTCAGCCCAGCTGCACATGGGGGAAGATAATACAGAAACAAGTTTCCAGGGGCCTCGAGTTTTCTTCCATCAGACCCTCCGAGTCAACAGGAGATGGTGTCCTAGTGGCAAAGCAGCTGTTCTGAAGCTGGAGCCGCTTTGTTGTAGTGAATTACTTTGTGCTCCTTCCCCAGTGCACTCACACCTTTCACACCTTAGATGTCTGTAACATACCCACCTGACCTCAGAATCAAAAAAAGGAAGCAGGGCCCACGCTGGGGCACAGCAGGCTAAGCAGTGGGCTGCAGTGCCAGCATCCCATACGGGCATCAGCTCAAGTTCCTGCTGTTCCACTTCCGGTCCAACTCCCTGCTAACACACCTGGGAGAGCAGTGGGAGATGGCCCACTGTGGTCAGAGGCCATCCCTAGGCCCCTGCACCCAGGCTGGAGACCTGGATGAAGCTCCTGGCTCCTGCCTGGCCCAGCCCTGGCCATTCAGCCGTTTGGAAAGGTTGACATCAAAAGGAGCAAAACTTAGTTTTACCTTAGTACTTTAGTGTTGTTATGGCACACAACTATTTGTTATATATAAGAACATAATGAAATAAAGTTCCTAGAGAATACATCCATCAGTTTGGACATAAGGCATTTTAATTCTTAAATGATTCTAAGACACTGCTTTCATAATCTCTACATTAGACTTAGTAGTCTGAAGCTTTAGTTAACAAATCAACTTTTCTTTGCATCCAAAAGATCCAAGTCATCCTGCTGTTTCACCGTGAGCTACACAATGTGCTACAGAGGAATACTTTTGCTCAACAACTAAGGGACCACAGGTTAATGGACCAATTGACTAGAAACTGTACACACTTTTCAGCTTTTACTCTCAAGAGCAGTTATTAATAGACCATTTCACAGCTTCAAATTCCTAATATGTGAGTATTGTTTTATTTCATGTCCATAAAAATGATAACATAAACAATTCACCCACAGGTTCCTAAGGAACTCACTTTTAGCCTATAAATTGTTCATACAAAGTATGGCTCAATCAACTCTGGTTATGCTTGGCAGTCCAGTAACATTTTTTTCTCCAAAGAAGCTTTAAGGTTATACCCTTCCTACTGAAATAACTCAACTAAAAGGAAGGGGCAGTTTCCATCTTATTCTAAAGGCTAGAATCAAAAAAAGTCTCAGCACAAACACTCATCATTTAAAACCCGCCTAATTTACCTCCCAAGTCACTCGCGTCTCTGCCAAGCTACCACATAGTGGAAAACTCCCATAGGAGACCAACAAGGCAAAAGTCTCCCCCAGCATCCTCCTCCTCCCCCTCCTGCATCTCAGAATACCCACTCTGCTGGCATGGTCTAATCACACTTTAAACACCTAAGTGCCGCCACGCCCCCCTGTACTACATACTAATCTGTAACAGGATTGACAGGGCCCTGCCACCTAGTGTGCCCTGCCAAACTCCTCAGATTTATCTCACACCACTCTCTCCAGTAGCTCAAGAGCAGCCTGGTCCTCTCCACCCAGCAAGCGTGGCAGGCTCTTCTCAGCCTTCCCCCTTGAGCCTACAGCAGCTCTCCCTCAAAGCTACCAGGACCTCCCTGGGCACTGAATTCCTACACAGCCCCCAGCCGCATGTCTCCACACGGTCCCTCTCCATCCCAAGCCCAATTTAAACCAGGTCTCCTTGTGAGATTCTCCCAGTATTCTGTACTTTTCCACCTTGTCCTTCCCCAGGAATTTTTTTTTTTTTTTTGGACAGGCAGAGTGGATAGTGAGAGAGAGAGAGAGAAAGGTCTTCCTTTTTGCCGTTGGTTCACCCTCCAATGGCTGCTGCGGCCGGCGCATCTCACCGATCTGAAGCCAGGAGCCAGGTACTTCTCCTGGTCTCCCATGCGGGTGCAGGGCCCAAGGACTTGGGCCACCCTCCACTGCTTTCCCAGGCCATAGCAGAGAGCTGGCCTGGAAGAGGGGCAACCGGGATAGAATCCGGTGCCCCGACCGGGACTAGAACCCGGGGTGCCGGCGCCGCAAGGTGGAGGATTAGCCTGTTAAGCCACGGCGCCGGCCTTTCCCCAGGAATTGTACACTTTGGTTTCGCATCTGGCTTTTTCCGCCATAGAACCTTCCATACTTAGCATGGACGGCTGCTAGATCCCAGGCAATCAAAAGGTGCTTAAATGAGGCCGAAATTCAGTGGGAAGACAAACACCTCTTCTGGGTTACGACTCTACTGGCTCCTCAAAAACTGAATCCAGACTGTCACAGTCCCAGTCCGAAATGAGGGAATTCCATCACAGGCAACCCTCCAGGACCTGCATCTAGCTCCACCTTCCGTGAGCGTGTGAGTCTAGAGTCTAGAGACATTCTTCGTGACTAACACACCAGCAACCTCTCCACGCTCAACTTTCACTTAGCTCAAGATTCCAGCAAAGAAAGTTAATCAGTAATTCAGAAATTAGTTGGGCATATGACATTCCTGTAACTGAGAATATACAAGAAAAAAAACAGGGCAAATGTAGAAAATTACTTTAAAACCTGTCACAGTATTTCCTGCAATCCCATGCTCTACCTTGTCACCTATCACTTATTCTTTGAAGCAAAATTAACTGCAATGGAAATTATACTCTTTGATTTGTAACAAGCCTTTCAGTTTCAAATGGAATTCATGGTAAAACTGTTGTAGCTGTTTGTCTAAATTAAAAAAAAAAAAAAGAGCTTGATAACTACCAAAAAGACAAGACGGGAACGATTTCTTCCCAGGATTTGGGATGTTTTTTCTGAGTCCCCTTTGGAGATAAATTCAAAACTAGGCAATACAGGACGGAGCAGCTTCACACATAACTCAGGCCACCAGGCTTTTTAATTCCCTGAGACTTTTTTTTGTTTACAGATAAAGAACATCTAGAATCCAGTAAGACCGTATCAAACAGGCCATTAAAGCTAAAATGATTAAAAAAAAAACCACCTGCAAGCTTGGGAAATACAAGTCTGGAAATAAAAAACAGAATACCCCATTGTTAAAAACTGTAAACAATGAAGAAAGGGGTCTGACTGGTAGGGGTGGGAGTGGACAAAAATGTCCTCAAACGATGGGACAGCTCCGTGTGTTCTGACTCCACTGAAAACTATCGAATCGCACTCTTCCAGCGGGTTAACCGCAGGACAAGTGACTGGGATCTCAATAAAGTTATTAAGCAAAGCGTAAAGTGGACAGACATCAAACTACAGTTGGTGGCTGCGGCGCGGGTTTTCAGGGGAAGCACCCGGTGAAACTAAAATGGGAGGGCTACGAACTTTCCCAGCGAAAGGGAAACCTGAGCCTTCGGAGTAGTGAAGATAAAGCGAGGACACAGTCCAACCTAGTGAGACAAAAAAAATCAAGGTGAAAATGCACTGAGAGCTGAGGAGCACCACAGCGCCTCTGCAAGAGCTGGCCCGAGAGGAAGGCGCCGGATGCGCGGGTGTCCGTCTGCCTTCTCTGCACCCAGCGCAAGCCCTGCGTGAGCCACCATCTTTTAGGGCTGTGTCTACACCGGCCCCGTAACTTGGGTTCTAGGAGCCAAAGCGAGCCCCTGAGTCCCTGCTTAGCCACCGGCCGGCACGCGTGGCTGCGGGTAGCTGCGCACACAATGACTGCACACCCTGCCGCATCCTGCAACAAAACCCCTCGCGGAGAGCCCCTTCCCCACACGTACCCCCGGCTGCGGCGACCCTCAGACCCGGAGTCCGCCCGCAGCCCCGACCCCCGCCACTGCGACTCCCTCCTCCGGGCGCCGCCCCGCCCCCACTCACGTGGGCCCCGCGGCGGCGAGCGCCCGACCCCCTTCAACTTTACTTCCATTAAGCGCCTGCTGTGTGCAGAGCTCCGAGCTCCGGGCTGGCCTCAGGAAACGTCCCGACTCTCTGAGACCAGCCAGTGCCCCCTTAAAAAAACCAGGGACGGGGGACCCCACCCCACGTGCCAGGCCGGCCTCCCCTCCCAGTGCCCGCCGCGCCCCACGCTGTCCGGCACCGCGGGCCGCCGCGGAAAGGCCTCGCGACCAGCGCACGGCGGCGGCGGCCACGCGTGAGCGGGGGCCCTCACGCACCGGGCCCCCGGAACGGGGCGACCCCGCGGCCGGCGCCCCCCACGCCGCGAGGGTCGCAGACGGCAGCGGGCGCTCCCTCGCCGGCCCCCGCGCACGCGGCCGGCCCGGCCCACACTTACGGCGTGCAGCGGTCGCTGTACTCGTTAGCGATCGTCTCGATGCCGCCGGCGCGGGCCACAGCGACGTAGCAGCTCTGGAAGCCCAGGTCTATGCCCACCACCGACATGGCGCCGGCTACTGCTCGGACTCGGGCCCGGGTCCGGCCGCCGACACAGGACACGGACCCCGGCGGGGCTGGCGCGCGGAGGGCGGGCCGCGAGGGCCAGGAGACCGGGGCTGCGGGAGGACGCGCGAGGATCCACGCGGGCGCCTCGGTCCTTGCAAAGCGGACCGCAGCCAAGGGCGCTGCTCAGGCCGGCTCCGGCTCAGCGGCCGCAGAAGGGGCACCGGTAGCGGGGGCGGAGAAGATCTCGAAGGATCTCGTTGCGACGGGAGCAGGGCTGCAGCGCGAGAGCTGCGAGGGGGACGGAATGTTCTCGCGAGATCCCGGCTCAGACGCTTTTCCTCCCGAGGGCCCGCCCCCAGCTGCGTAAGCGCATGACGTCACATCCTGGCAGGCGCGCCTGGGGCGGACCGGAGCCGCGGGGAGCCGGCTGGGCCGCGGAGCTGGCGGGGTGAGCCTGCGCACAGCGCGTGCCGCAGCGACGCTGCACCGCGCCGGCGAGCTGTGGGCCGCCTCCCCCCTCAGGAGGAGGCCATTGAGCCGGCTCGAGGCGGAGGACGGAGGACGCGCTGTGGGCCTACTTCCGCTGTTTATCTCAAAGGGACTTCCGGTGGTGGCATCACCCGCACGCCACCTGTTGGGCCCCAAGATGAGAACGCTAATCCCTGCGTGGGATTTCGTCCCTGCCCTGAGCCCACGCCCAGGCACCCCGTCTGGGTTGCTTTTCGTTCAGCCTCGTCGCCCCGTTCTCAGGCCCGCGTGTGTCCCTGGGTCAGACTGAGGGGACGGCATGGCCCGCGCAGAGCTGGGTGCAGGGCCGCCGAGGTGGGTGACGGCCGCCCCCGCTTCAGGGCCAGTGCGAGCGGTGGAGGGCCTGGGCGCGGATGGAGGAGGTCGGATTCCAGCGGGAAAAGGCGGTTGCTTTTGTTTTTTAAGGTGTGTTTATTTCAGAGTTACAGAGAAAGAGGTCTTGCATCCACTGGTTCACTCCCCACATGGCCGCAAAGGCAGGAGCTTCTCTCAGGTCTCCCTCGCCCGGTGCAGGCCCGAACACTTGGGCTCTTCCGCTGCTTTCCCTGGCGTATTAGCAGGGAGCCAGATAGGAAGTGGAGCAGCCGCTAGGCCAGGGCGCCCGTCCCAGGGCTTTCATTTTTTATTTATTTGTGTGTTTGACAGAGTTAGAGAGAGAAAGGTCTTCCTTCTGTTGGTTCACCCCCAAAATGGTCGCTACGGGCGAGCTACTCCGATCCGAAGCCAGGAGCCGGTGCTTCCTCCTGGTCTCCCATGCGGGTGCAGGGCCCAAGGACCTGGACCATCCTCCACTGCCCTCCCGGGCCACAGCAGAGAGCTGGACTGGAAGAGGAGCAACCAGGACTAGAACCCGGCACCCATATGGGATGCCGGCGCCGCAGGCCATGGTGCCGGGCCCCCCAGGGTTTTCATTTACTTGAACTGGTTACAGTTATCAAAACCCGTGCCCTCCGGTTCTCGTGGGAGACCTGGAAGAGGCTGCTGGCTCCTGGCTTCAGATCAGCTCCGCTCCGGCCATTGTGACCATTTGGGGAGTGAACCAGCAGATGGACGACCTCTCTCTCTCTGTCTCTACCTCTCTCTGTAACTCTTAGCTTTCAAATAAATAAAATCAATCTTAAAAAAACAAAAAAAAAAACGTGCCCTAAAACCTTCACTTTAATCTCAGAACTGGTGAGTTGCCAAGCCAAGAATACAGGAAGTCGAACTGGGGTCTGTGTGCTGTAGTATGGGACTGGAAGCATTTTGAATATTGCCCTTGGTTCTCCACATCATCGTCTCTAGATCTGAGGCAGTGGCTCAGCAAATCAAATTTCCTGGAGTCCTGGGGAGGCTGACAACCCACTGAGTCCACCTGCCCTCCTGGCTAAGCTCTCAACAGCCAGCCCACACTCGCCACAGTGCTCTTGCCTTCTTCACCCACGCCATGTGAAGGGTCCCTATGAAATCAACGAGCAAGTGTGCTACACTTGAATTCAAGGTCTGGCCTCTCCATCCTCAAATCCGGGGACTGGGGTCACTCACAGCACTGTGATGAATTGTGTTGAGTGAGGTGACTTTCTTAACTGACCAAATGCTGCCCGTTGGACTCATCAGTCAATAAAGTGTATGAAAAATTAGTAGGAAAAAAAAAAACAGGGCAGCCAGCTTGAGCTCAGAAAGCAGTTGTATGTAAGCATTTCTGATAAATGGCCTGGAGACCTCGGAAGAAGAGGGATCTAGACCCCCAAGTGTCCAGAGATGCCTTGTGACTTCTAAATATTTGTGATTTTTAGGGACTGGTACCAGTAAGAAAAGCCACCACTTAATGACACTGGCATCCCACGTGGGTGCCGGTTTTGTGTCCCTGCTGCTCTACTCCGATCCAGCTTCCTGCTAATGGCCTGGGGAAAGCATAGAAGGTAGCCCAGAGTTAGTGTCCCTGCTCCCACCTGGGAGACCTGGAAGAGGTTCCTGCCCCTGATGCAGCCTTCTGGGGAGTGAACCAGTGAATAGAAGATGTGTGTGTGTGTGTGTGGACTCTTTTAAATAAAATCTTTTAAAAGTAAACATTTGTGATTTTTTAAAGGGCCTTTAACAGGGTAGCAGCTTCAACTCTATAAAACCTGGTTCACCCCATCAGAAGGGTAGCTAGAAAGTAAAGGGAATCCTGGTACTAGGTGGCAAGTGCTGTACGTATACAGTGGTGGAGACAGGAGGGGTTTCTTAGAAAGGGAAAGTGTTGTGTTCAACATGGAAAGTCCACCAACACAGAACTAAAGTGGCTTGAGGAGGACACTTTTCTGTATTGCTATTGGGTAGAATGAAGCTCTGAAGGCTACAGTAATTGCCCTTGGACCATTTAAGAAGTGAACAAGCAAAGAAAGTGGAGGCCAGCGCTGTGGCTCAGTAGGTTAGTCCTCCACCTGCGGTTCCGGCATCCCATATGGCTTCTGGTTCTAGTCCTGGCTGCTCCTCTACCGATCCAGCTCTCTGCTTTGCCCTGGGAAAGCAGTAGAAGATGGCCCACACATTTGGGCCCTTGCACCCATGTGGGAGACCAGGAAGAAGCTTCTGGCTCCTGGCTTTGGATCAGCTCAGCTCCGGCCGTTGTGGCCATTCGGGGAGTAAACCAGCAAATGGAAGACTTTTCTGTCTCTCCCTCTCAGTGTCTCTAACTCTGTCTCTCAAATAAATAAATAAAATCTTTTTTTAAAAAAATAAACTACATTTCACGTTTAACAGAGGTCCATCTACATTTCCTGCTACCTCTGGAGGCAATGCAGTCTCTAGGAGCAATTCTAGAGCCCAGATTGTTTGCCTTTAAACTTGCAAATTACAAACAGTTCTCATATTTAGGAAAATGAAAATCTGTTCTGGTAATTAAACACAAGCATCAGGTGCTGCCTGTAAATGGATAATTGGCATGAAAGGTGCTGAGGCAGCAAGGAGAATTTTTTTTAAAAGAGAAGAAACAAGCATATTGGTACATCCATGCTCATAGCTTATTCATAACTCTCAAAAGAAGGAAGCAACCCATGGTCAAATAAGGTTGACCATCCTGTATCTGTTTTTCTCCTGTCTCGGGGAGATACTCACAACTCCGAGGATAATTATGACGAAGAGCCCTGTCTCCATGTGTTTATTGGATTTTTAAAAAAAAAAAAAATAGGGTAAATACATACAATGGAGTATTATTCAGCTGTTGGAATGAAAATGTGACACATCTACAACATGCATTAACCCTCCATGTTGAAAACATGCTAAGCAAAAGAAGCTAAACACAAATAGACAAATATTTCAGATTCCACTTGTATCTCTCAGCTAGTTCAGGCAGATACGTGGAGACACAAGGTGGAATAGTAGTTAATGGGCTCGGGATGAGCGGAATAGAGAGTAACTACGTAAGAGACATAAATTCAGTTTGGGTTAATGAAAAAGTTTTGTGGGTTGTGACAACTATACAATATGAATGTACACAAATGATCTCTACACTTAAAAATGACATAGATGCTAATTTTTTTTTAACATTCTACCACAATTCTCCAAAGCCTCAAAGCAAAAAATCAGGTTGACCTGTATCTGTTTTTCTCCTGTCTCGGGGGGGATACAAACAACTCCAAGGATAATTATGACAAAGAGCTCTGTCTCCATGTGTTGAGCCAACAGAGCCCAGGCTGACCAGGCGGAAGTATCCAATCTTCCTAAAAGATCACCGTGTCTGGATTACTGACTCTGTGTCTTCCTGCTCTTGGAAGGCCTCCTCAGCCTTAGCTAAACTGGCAAAAAGTACGTCTGTATCTGCTTATGTTCCAACCATTCCTTACCTGCCTTGTTCGCTTTGGCACTGCTTTCAGGTTAAAATTCCAACAGCCATATCAATCTTTTTAATGATTTGTCCTTCTCAAAATAAAACATAACTAACATCAGTCACAGAGAGTACTCATCCAGCTATAAATAGTTTCCTGGGTCATCAAACTTATAGCTCAAGAGGCTATTCTGGGATATTTAAATAAATGAAGTCAGAAAAAGTTATTTGAGAATTCTGAAGAATCCAAAGTGGCACGTTTCCAGGAATCACAATTGTGAAGCAATAAAGTTTCCAGAACATTTAATGTTGGAGGCATCATGGTCAGAGCACAAGTTCTTTTTATTTAGCACAGCATCTTGGGTATTTTTGAAGCAGGAAGTTGCTAAATGCCTTTCTCTGGTGTAAAGATTAGGTTTAGTTCTGAGCCATCACAAACAAGGGTGTTTGCTTCTTTTGAAATATATGGTGTGGGAGATGGCACTGTGGCATAACGGGTAAAGCCACCACCTGCACTGCCGGCATCCCATATGGGTGCCGGTTCAAGTCCCGGCTGCTCCACTTCTGATCCAGTTCTCTGCTATGGCCTGGAAAAGCAGTAGAAGATAGCCCAAGTCCTTGGGCCCCTGAACCCGTGTGGGAGACCTGGAAGAATCTCCTGGCTCATGGCTTCGGATCCGCCCAGCTCTGACCATTGGAAGGTGAGCCAGCGGATAGAAAATCTCTCTCTCTCTCTCTCTCTCTCTCTCTCTCTCTCTCTCTGCTTTGCTCTTTGTGTAACACTGACTTTCAAATAAATAAATAAATCTTTTAGGAAGGAAGGAAGGAAGGAAGGAAGGAAGGAAGGAAGGAAGGAAGGAAGGAAGGAAGGAAGGAAGGAGGGAGGGAGGGAGAAACATACAGTGTTCACAGGCTGCGCACCAGAGACAACAGGTTCTCAGTCAGCTGGGAACTCATAATCTTCGCTGCCAGGAGTCCGTCGGCATGCTGTTCCACACTCAGGAGCTGCTTCGGCCGCTCGAGGCAGCTACGTGCTCCAGTAACGGTGCTCTTCTGCTGCCTGACCTCTCAGTGAGTGCACCAGTGCCCTGAGTCCAAACAACACTCCTTACTTAAACTCTAAACTCCAGCAACCTACTAACAATGGGAGTTAGCACATCTATAGCTCCCGCACTGCATGCCAGATGCGCTAAGTGATTTCATTCTCATAATTCATTTAATCTTCACAGATAATCCATCAGGTCGTTATTACTTTAAAAAAAAAAAAAGTTTTATTTATTTGACAGAGACAGAGAGATCCTCCATCCACTGATTCACTCCCCAAACAGCTGCGACAGCTAGCGGGTGGGGAAGGGCAGGTCGAAGCGGGGAGTAGGAGCTGCTTCCCAGTCTCCCACATGGGTGCAGGGGCCCAAGCACTTGGGCCATCTTCTACTGCTTTCCCAGACGCATTAGCAGGGAGCTGCATCAGAAGTGGAGCAGCCAGGACTGCAACCGGCACCCTAATGGGATGCCAGCATAACAGGTAGCAGCTTAACTGGCTATGCTCCTTATTTTTCCAGTTTTATAGATGAGACAACCAAGACCTGATAAGGAACTTGCTAAAGGTTACACAGCTTTTAAAACTCTAACTAGTCCCCTACACCTATACCAGCACTTGTTTTAAACCTGTGTTCTTTGTACAGTTCCTTTTTTTGCTTGTTTTAAAGATTTTATTTACTTATTTGAAAGTTAGAGTTACAGACAGTGAGGAGAGACAGAGAGAAAGGTCTTCCATCCGCTGGTTCACTCCCCAAATGGCTGCAACGGCCAGAGCTGCGCCGATCCGAAGCCAGGAGCCAGGAGCCTCCTCTGGTCTCCCACACGGGAACAGGGGCCCAAGGCTTGGGCCATCTTCCATTGCCTTCCCAGACCACAGCAGAGAGCTGGATCGGAAGAGGAGCAGCTGGTACTAGAACCAGCATCCATATGGAATGCCAGCATCACAGGCAGAGGATTAACTTGCTGCGCCACAGCGCTGGCCCCCTTTGTACAGTTCCTTTAAAGTAAACACAGAAAACTAAGAGAAAAAGATCAACTCATCATTCATTGTTGACATTTTGGAGTATTTTCAGTATTTTTGTTATATATAAGTGGTTGTATCTTTTTAAATTTTTGCTCCTATTTTATATTTATTGAGAGAGAGAAAATGCCTATCTACCAGCTCATTCCTCTCCAAATATCTTCATTGGTGCTGAGGACTGAGCCAAAACCAGGGTTTGAGCCAAGAAGAGAAACCAAGTATCCCATGTGGGTGGCAGGAATGCAATTACTCAGTCATTGGACTCTTCCAGGGGTCTACACTGGCAGGAAGCTAGAGTCAGGGGCCAGAGCCAGGAATCAAAACTAGGCACTCCCATGTGGGCCGCAAACTTCATAGCTGCTGGTCTAAGTGCTCGTACTTGACTGCAACTATTAAAATATTACTGTAAGCCAGCCTTTCCCAAATTATGTTCCACAGGACAGTGTTCTGGATATATTAATAGCTCAGTACTGCCATTTTAAACAATTTAAGAAGTCCTGTGGGAATCTTGTTTAACTTTGTGAATTCCTAAAACGAATACCAGTTTGGGGCCAGCATTGTGGTGCAGCTGGTTAAGCCACAACCTGCAACACTGGCATCCCAGAGCAGAACACTGGTTCCAGTTCCACCTGCTCCATTTCAGATCCAGTTCCTTGCTAATGCACCTGGTAAAGTGGCAGAAGATGACCCAAGTACTTGGGCCCCTGCCACCTACCTGGGAGACCTGGATGAAGCTTCTGGCTCCTGGCTTTGACCTGACCAGGCCCTGACAGTTGTGGCATCTTGGGAGGGGGGGGAAGGTGGACAGGCACATGAAAGATCTCTCTTTTCCTCTCTTCCTCTCTTTCTGCAACTCTTCCAAATAAACAAACAAATCTTTAAAATGAAAATATTGGCTTAAAGTGTGTGTATTTGGCACAGCGCTTGGGATACCCCATCTAGTATCAGAGTGCTTGGCTTGAGTCTAAGCCACTCCTATCTAGTTTTCTGCATATGGGCACTCCAGAAGCAGCAGGTGATGGCCCAAGAACTTGAATCCCTGCCATCAGTTGGGGGGCCTGGACTGAATTCCAGGCTCATGGCTTTGGCTCAGCTCACCCAAGGAAGTTGTGAGCATTTGGAGAACTGGAGTTCTAGGCCACTGGCTTCAGCCTACCCCAACCCTGGCTGTTGTAGGCATTTGGAGATTGAACTAGTGAAGAGAAGAGCTCTCTTTGTTTCTATCTCATTATATCTCTCTGACTCTAAAATAAATATAAACAATTTTTTAAAAAGGAGATAATAATTTAGCACCAACTTTTTTCACTAGTGCATTTTCTAACTGTAATGCTCTTCTGATATACTACAGCCACAGCTCATTCCTAACCCCAAATTGGCTGAAATTCTTGGTCATTACTCCACCCTCAGTGTCAAACTGTGTGCTCACCCAGAGGCACTGTTCTCTTGTGCTGCTCCTTCTCCAAAGCCCTTTTATTTTGTTTTGTTTTGTTTTTGTTTTTGTTTTGTTTTGTTTTGGACAGGCAGAGTGGACAGTGAGAGAGAGAGAGAGACAGAGAGAAAGGTCTTCCTTTTTGCCGTTGGTTCACCCTCCAATGGCCGCTGCGGCCGGCTCATCGCACTGATCCGAAGCCAGGAGCCAGGTGCTTCTCCTGGTCTCCCATGGGGTGCAGAGCCCAAGCACTTGGGCCATCCTCCACTGCCTTCCCGGGCCACAGCAGAGAGCTGGCCTGGAAGAGGGGCAACCGGGACAGAATTGGCGCCCCAACCAGGACTAGAACCCGGTGTGCCGGTGCAGCAAGGCGGAGGATCAGCCTAGTGAGCCGCGGCACCAGCCACTGTTTTTTAAATTCACTTACGCATGAGGCTGATTCATTCATGCATATGGCTTGTGGCATCATTAGCTCTCCTGGTCCTTTCCTTTTTTTGGTTTAACTTTTTTTTTTTTTTTTTTTTTTTTTACAGGCAGAGTGGACAGTGAAAGAGAGAGACAGAGAGAAAGGTCTTCCTTTTTGCCGTTGGTTCACCCTCCAATGGCTGCTGCGGCTGGCTCATCTTGCTGATCCGAAGCCAGGAGCCAGGTGCTTCTCCTGGTCTCCCATGGATTGCAGGGCCCAAGGACTTGGGCCACCCTCCACTGCCTTCCCTGGCCATAGCAGAGAGCTGGCCTGGAAGTTGGGCAACCGGGATAGAATCCGGCACCCCATTCGGGACTAGAACCCGGGGTGCCGGCGCCACAAGGTGGAAGATTAGCCTGTTAAGCCACGGCGCCGGCCTTTTGTTTAACTTTTAACATTTATTTCTTTATCTGAGAGGCTGAGTGACAGAGAAAGAGGTCCTGCATTTCCTGGTTCTCTCCCCAAATGGCCACAATGGCCCGGGCTGGGCCAGGCCAAAACCAGGAGACTTAGAACTCCATCTGGGACTTCCATATGAGTGGCAGGGGCCCAGGCACTTGGGCCATCCTCCACTGCTTCCCCAGGCGAGCTGGGTTGGAAGTGGAGCAGCTGGTACTCAATCAACATTTGGGTATGCGATGCCATACTGGCAAGCAGCTGCTTAACCAGATGCATCACGACGACATTCTCCCTTTCCCTCTTTATAACCTTAAAATGTGGGGTGAACTTTGCACAGATTTCTGCAGGCCAAGAAGCTGGTTTGACCATGACAATTAACCTCTTCACATAGGCCCCTCAATCACCAATAATGTTCTTGGCTTGCCTCACAGGCTCCTGGCCCCACCCTCTCTTCTAGCAGCTCCACCCCACAGCCTGCCTGCAGCTCTGGTCGGCTGACTCACTGCCTCGCCCAGGTCTGCCCGGCCAGCCTGTTCCAGAGTCTCGAGGCGCCCCTAGAGAGCTCTCCTGCCGCAGCTGCAGTTGTCATCCCAATCCCAGAACTGACAAAACTTCCCTAAGTGCTCTTGCGGTAGCTCTTAGTCTTGTTAAGACACGAGTGTCCTGCGCTGGCTCATGCGGTCTCAAAGGAAAGGAATCCCTTTTCCTTCTTGCTGTCAGACTACAGACAATGATGCTAACGGCCTGGTGGCCCCTGGCAGCAACTGGTATGCTGAGCTTCTTAACTTCACAGGCATCTAGACAGTGAATATTTGTAATCTGATAAGTGATCAGTGTTACTATGAACAGCCGTGGGTGCATGTGGCAGTCTGCCCATATATTGCTTCACAGCCAAAGGCGGGCCATTTATTTTCTTGTTGACAGATAGTTAATGTTCAAATGTAACGTGAGTTCACAATCTAAATATATCACAGATGATTACAGTTTGACACTTGAACGTCAGCAGTGCAGCCCTCACTCAGAGTCGAGTGACTAACACCATTTTTCCCAGGGGACGGCAGAGGAGCCCAAAGCCATGGCCAAGGGCAGCAGGGGCAGCAGTCAAATGCAGAGATGTCTTGAGCTGGCTGGAAAGATCAGGAGTCTCATCCAGAAAACATAAAAGCCAACCCCGGAAAAATAACCTGGCCTCACCCAGAAGCAACTCCCACAATGGAGATACTATAAAACGAAAAGCATGATAAGAACTTTCGGTATTCTAGAAATATGTCAGAAGAATGAGCTATTCACCAGTGAGTAAAAATGTGATTAAGTCATTTTTCTTTAAAACTGGATGACTGGCCCTTAAGGAATACTCCTTAGTCTATTAAATGGAGGTCTATTTATGACATTTCCACCAAGAATGAGCAGTAGCCCATAAGACTCGCACAGGGTCAGCAGCCCAGGCCAGGGAGCAGCGCTCGGGATGGCTCTTTATTCCAGCAGCGTTAGCACACACGGGGCGTGCCCAGCGGGGAGGAGCACAGCTGTCTCTGGAGTATCTGTGGCTCCCGGGATGAGAGACGGTGCAGGGGCTCAGAGGGGGCTCTCTGGAGCTCTCGGAGGGTTTCAGAACAGCACCTGGAATGACTCCTTCTGAGGCTTTTCTCTGATGTTCTTTCTTAGCGCTTCCTCTCTAAAGTAAAATCCCCTGCCAAAGCTGGGGATCTGTGACACACAGACGTCCCCGCGAGCAGGCAGGGAATGGACATGACTGAGAGCCAGGTCAGGGGTTGGCCTGAGATGAGGATCACAAGCCCAAGAAGGAAAGCGCCGGTGAGCGGGGAGCACAGCAAACCTCACAGGCTTACAGCTTTGCTCCAGGGGCTGACCGGGCTCTAGCAGAGCACAGCCCAGCTAGGCAAGGCTTGGCTTGGGAGCAAGTACTGAAAATCACAAACAAAGCAGTGTCCTGTTATGTGACATAATACAGAGTCCCTCTGTAGATCCTACCATGGCCTAAATCAGAATCCTCTGTTTTAATTCAAAACCAAAAGAAAAAAAAAAAAAAAAAAAAAGACAGGATTCTCACTGCCATGGCCTGACTACACAAAGCAGGAGACCTGGCCCAACTGTCTTTTCCTTCAGAGGCATTATTGCTCTTCATTTGTTGGGTGTGGTTTGGTCAAGTCTTAGCTCAGGGTTCAGGGGCTCCACGGCATGGCTTCAAAGAGACCTTGAGGGGGCTGGCACTGTGGCTTAGCAGGTAAAGCTTCTACCTACAGTGCCAGCATCCCATATGGGCACCACTCCGTGTCTTGGCTGCTCCACTTCCAATACAGCTCTCTGCTATGGCCTGGGAAAGCAGTAGAAGATGGCCCAAGTCCTTTGGCCCCTAAACTCACTTGGGAGACCCAGAGGAAGCTCCTGGCTCCTGGCTTTGGAATGGCACAGTTCCAGCCATTGTGGCCATCTGGAGAGTGAACCAGCGGATGGAGGACCTCTCTCTGTCTCCCTCTCTTTCTCTCTCCCTCTCCCTCTCCCTCTCCCTCTGCCTCTCTGTAACTCTGCCTTTCAAATAAATAAATAAATCTTAAAAAAATAAAAAAAAGCCAAGAGACCTTGGATTTGAAGTTGGAAGCCAGACTGCAAAGGGACTGTGAACTTAGTAGCAAATCCAATTGTGAGTGTGCAGACATGAAGGCACAGACTGCTTCCAGGAGACATGATTCCGGCTGGGGGTGGGTGGCGAAGCGTGCTAAAAGGTTGGAGAAAGAAAGAAGGGACAGGTCAGAAAACAAAGAAAGGAGACCACTGACAGCACGCTGGTTGTGGAAAGCCGCTGTCTGGGCTTCTACCTGGCAGTTAAAATCCTAAGCACTGAAATCTTGAACTTGTGGGTAAGCTTTCTCGGAAACAGGCCGCCCTGTGGTCTCCCTGGCATAATCAGGAGGAAGAGTGGGGGCGCAGCGTGGGCTCACGGGGCGTGGCCTAGGAAGGGGAAGAGAGAAAAACGACAAGAGGAAAGGGGAAAACACAGGAGAGCAGCCGCGGTCCTCTTTTGAGAGGCCCCGAAGACATCGTACATAGTGCACAGGTTTGCTGGTTCACTGTGTCCCCACCACTTCCTCACGCTCACATGCAGAAGTGTGCCCGTCTGTGCGCACACACACACATGCATGCACACACGCGCACGTGCGTGCTTCCTCAGCGCTTGCTTTCAGGTTCCTTAATTAGTATCTTTCTCCAGGCTTTTCAGTGGATTTTTATCAATCATGCCACACTTTTCCACGGCCACAGGTGCTGCTGCTTGTGAAGCGGTTAGCCACAGCCCTCGTCTGTGAATACCATCTCACTCTATGAAAGGTGCGGCTGCTGGCACCCAGTGGAAGCACAGAGAGAGAGGGCCTGGCATTTGGCCTTCCAATTAAGACGGCCTTTTTTTTTTTTTTTTTTTTTTGACAGGCAGAGTGGATAGTGAGAGAGAGAGCGACAGAGAGAAAGGTCTTCCTTTTTGCTGTTGGTTCACCCTCCAATGGCCGCTGCAGCCGGCGCATCTCGCTGATCTGAAGCCAGGAGCCAGGTGCTTCTCCTGGTCTCCCATGCGGGTGCAGGACCCAAGCACTTGGACCAACCTCCACTGCCTTCCCGGGCCATAGCAGAGAGCTGGCCTGGAAGAGGGGCAACTGGGATAGAATCCGGTGCCCCGACCAGGGCTAGAACCCGGTGTGCCGGCGCCACAAGGCAGAGGATTAGCCTGTTAAGCCGTGGCGCCGGCCAAGACGGCCTTAACACACACTGCAGTGCCTAGATTCTACTCCCAGCTCTGGCAGGCCCTGGGAGCAGCAGGTGATGGCTCAATAGTTACATCACTGCCAGCCATGTGGGGAACCCAGGTTGTGTTCCAAGCTGCACACATCCTGGCTGCTGCACACATTTACAGAGTGAACTAATGAACAGGGACTCTTTCTGCCTGTTCTTCTGTTTCTCTCTCTCTCTCTGACACTTGAAAAAATTTTAAGAAATTAAAATGTAGATTAAAAAAAGAAGTGCAAGTCAGAATACAGTATAACAGAGTAATGATAATTGGAACTGTGAGACAGCACCAGCAATGAGAGGCAAATCAAGTGGAAGAGAAATCAAGTCCAGAATTGACATTTCCAGTTAGTCAAAGGATGTTATCTGGAGACATTAGATAAGTATTCGGAAAAATGTTTAGATCTCCACCTCAATTCATAATGTAACAACATATTTCTGATAAATATTTGATTTACAAATTAAATGTCAAAAATAAAATCATTACTAGAAAATAAAGCTAACATGTCCACAGGCACCCATCTGCACACACACACGTGTGCAGTGAACTTTGGTAAGCATAATACCCACAGACAAAAACAGTAAAGGAGAAGACAGGAAAATTAATACAAAAAAGCTTGTCAGCTAAAGGAAAGGCAATAAGTACAAAATGAAGAGGAACCCAAATTTGGGGATAAGGCAAAAACCATTACTGCCTGCCCTTTAGTTAGCAAGCCAAAACATTGTGCAACAAACCTGACTCCTTAAGCAAATGTAACTTTGACTTGCCATTTTGTATAGATTAGAGTCCCAACTTCTTAAACTTAAATGTTAGCTAACAGAAGATAGGTAGTTGCAAATGATTTTTGTAGGACAGAGGCGCAAATTATTTGTGACTGGAAGAACGGATATACCCAAAGATCATGCTTTTATGACCCTGTAGAACAAAGTTCTGTATCTAATTTAGTAATCTAATTTCAGCATTCTCTCTCTCATGTTAGACTTTGGAATTCTCCATTGTTAGTTTGACTCTTGCTGGATCCCTCATGAAGAAGTGAAATAAAACTCTGACTTGTCTACACTGTGTATGTATAGGTTTTTAACTTTGCCAATTTAAAAAATTGAATTTGAAACATTGTGTGTCAGAGAAATAGAGACACAGATCTACCATTCAATGGTTCACCCCTTGAATGTCCGCAACAGCTTAGGTTAAGCCAAGCTGAAGCCAGGCGCCAAGAGCTCCACTTGGGTTTCCCATAATGGTGGCAGGGGTTCCAGTGTTTGAGCCAGACCCTGCCAACCCCCAAGGTATGCGTTAGCAGGAAGCTACAGCTGGAAGCAGAGCCAGGACTTGAACACAGGAAACCAACAGTGGATGCAGGCATCCCAAGCGGCATCTTAAAAGCTATACCAAAGGCCTGCCCCTGTTTAAAACTTTTTAAAAATTACACTTTGTTTTCAAAAAGTTAAGCATAGAATTACCATATGAGCCAATAATTTCACTCCTAGATATAAATACAGAGGAATTGACAACAAAGAGTCAAATACTTAAACACCAACATTCATAGCGAAATTTTTTTAAAGATTTATTTATTTATTTGAAAGTCAGAGTTACACAGAGAGAGGCAGATGCAGAGAGAGAGAGAGAGAGAGAGAGAGAGAGAGAGAGAGAGAGAGGTCCTCCATCCGATTGTTCACTCCCCAACGGGCAGCAATGGCTGCAGCTGTGCCCACCCGAAGCCAGGAGCCAAGAGCCTCCTCCAGTTCTCCCACACAGGTGCAGGGGCCCAAGAACCTGGGCCATCTTCCACTGCCTTCCCATGCCACAGCAGAGAGCTGGATCGGAAGTGGAGCAGCTGGGTCTCAAACTGGCACCCATATGGGACACCAGCGCTTCAGGCCAGGGCATTAACCCACTATGCCACAGCGCTGGCCCGATATTATTTGCAATAACCAAAAGATGGAGGGGCAGACACTTAGCCTTGCAGTTAAGACACCCAAGTCCCACATGCCAGTAACCTGGTCTGCATGCCCAGCTCTGGGTCCTTACTCCAGCTTCCTGCTAATGCAGACCCTGGGAGGAATTGGCGACATCTCAAGGTCTCCTGCTGTCCACCTGGGAGACCTGGATTAAGTTCCTAATCCCTGATGTTGGCCTCTGCCTGGTGTCACCACAGGCATCTGGTGAGTGAACCATCAAACTGGAGCTCTCACTCTCTTCACTTCTCTGCCTCCCATATTAAAAAAAATTTTTTAATTAAAAAAATAGAAATAACTCAAGTGCCCACCAATAGATAAACAGATAAATAAAATGTGGTATACACCTAGTCTATCATTCTGCCACAAAAAGGAATGAAATCCTGATAAAGACTTCATGAATGAACATGAATGAATCTTGAAAACATCGTGCTAAATGAAGTAAATCAGACACAGACAATCCACATGAGGAACCCAGAACAAGCAGATACAGAGATACAGGACACAGAAGAGAGGTTACCCAGGACACTGGGAAAGGGATAGACTGGGAGTTATTTTAATGAATGCAGAGTTTATGGTTGGGATGATGAAAAAGTTCTGCAACTGGTTAGTGGTGATGGATGCGCAACATTCACTGCGAGTGTACTAAATACCACGGAATTGTACTTTTAAGAATTGTTAAAATTGAGGCTAGTGTTGTGGCACAGCTACTTAAGCCACTGCCTGCAACGCTGACAACCCTTATGGGCATCAATTAGAGTCCTGGTTACTCCACTTCTGATCCAGGACTCTGCTAATGCACCTGGGAAAGCAGCAGAAGGTGACCCAAATAATTGGGCCCCTGCCCCAGCATGGGAGATCTGAATGGAGTGCCCGGCTCTTGGCTTCAGCCTGGCCCAGTCCTGGCCATTGCAGCCATTTGGGGAGTTAATCACAGATGAAGGTTCTCTCACACTGTCTCTCTCTCTCCTTCTCTCTCTCTCTCTCTCTGTCTCTCTCTGTCTCTGTCTCTCTGTGGTCTCTCTAACTCTGCTTTTCAAATAAATAAACAAATCTCTAAAAAAAAAGAAAAAGGAATAAATACCAGTGACATACATATGCAATGTTTAACTTCACTTGGGATTTTTTAAATGCTAACTGTAACAATAATGGCAGGCGATTTTCATACATCATGTTGGATAAGATTTTTCTTAAATGTAACCCAATACTGGCAAAGACATAAGGGACCTGATGATCTGGTTGCCTTTCTGGAGAGCATTTGGTAGAAAGAGTTCAGTCTCTGACAATAATTCTACTTCAAGGACTCTCACCTTCCAAAGCCATGATCCAAGGGTGCTTCTCATGGGCACACCAGTGAGGGAATACAGTGGGCTCCCTTTTTTAAAAAAGAGTTATTTACTGGGGCCAGCACTGTGGCACAGTTAAGCCTCCACCTGTGGTGCTGGCACCATATGGGCACTGGGTCAAGTCTCAGCTACTCCACTTTCGAACTAGCTCCAAAATGATGACTGGGAAACCAGTAGAAGATGGCCCAGGTGTTTGGGCCCTGCACCCTCATGGGAGACTCAGAAGAAGCTCCTGGCTCCTGGTTTTGAATCTGTCCAGCTCCAGCCATTGCAGCCATTTGGGGAGTGAACCAGAGGATAAAAGACCTCTGTCTCTCAGCTTTTGTCTCTCTGTAACTCTGCCTCTCTATTTGAGGACAGAGTTGCAGACAGAGACAGGAAGAGACACAGAGAGAGAGATCTTCAATCCCCTGGTTCACTCCCCAAAATGGGTGCAACGGCTAAAGCTGGGCGGACCTGAAGCCAGGACCCAGGAGCTTCTTCGTGGTCTCCCACGTGGGTGCAGGGGCCCAACCACTTGGGCCATCCTCCACTGCTTTCCCAGGTCATCAGCATGGAGCTGGATTGAAAATGGAGAATCTGGGACTTGAACTGGGACACAAACTGGTGCCCATACAGGATGCCAGCATCACAGCCAGAGACTTAACCTACTAAGCTACAGCACTGGCCCCCAGGGGGCTCCTTAAAAGCACTGTAACCCTGCGACTGGGGCTTCAATACTAGCCCCACCACGTACTGCCTGAGTGACTTTAGGCAAATGGCTTAATAGTCTGTAAATCTCAGTTCCCTCCCCTGGAAACCGGGGGAAACAACATGCCCTGCCTCACGCTGTGACTAAGTGAGACCGCTAATGCTAAATACTTGGCACAGTGCTCGACACATATAGGAGTAACGATGGTGGTGCCTGTCATTCTGACAGGCTACTGCATGAGATTCTCCCCAGCTATTTTAGAACTGATGACTGGGGATTCTACGTGGGGGCAAAGAAAGTGCTAACTAACCTACACCCTTAAGAAAACTGGCAGTGATTGGAGCCGGCCAACTCTCCAAAGGGGGTGGGCAGAACTAGCCTGGCATTTCCTGCCTTCACCCTACTCTAGACCACCCTTCCCTGCAGCCTCTGTGGGAGAGCTGGGGAGGCGAGGGAGCTGGGGCTGTGCCCTGTGGGGACTACAGAATTACCCTAGGAGAGAAGCTGCCTCCTCTTCTCCCAGGAGGAGAGGGGTAGAAAGTACTTTCTCTCTGGGGAGGACAAGTGGGAAGGCAGGCCTCTGAGAAGCCTGGCGAGAGCCGCACACGAGCAGGGAGGACCTGCATTCTGTGCCCTGGCTTGCCATCTGCTCAGGAGTGCACTTGCCAATTTTCTTGTTCGAACAAAGCAGGGACAGAGAAAGAGAACTGGAGAGAGCTGGCTGTAAGGAGAGAAGGCAGTCTGGTGTGATGAGGGAACGTGATTGCTCTCACCTGCTGCACACGCAGGCTGGCGGCTGGACTCGGGCAGTGTCACCAGATCCTACCCAAGAAGGGGCTGTCTGGCAGAGGCGTCCTCAGCAAGACACAGGGGTGAGAAGGAGTGGCCAAGCAGGAGCGGGCATCTCCCTCTCCCGGAAACTGAAGTTTCTAGTTTCTAGCACTGACTAGAGAAGCAAGGACAACAAAGACGGCATCAGAGACACACTCAGGCAAGGAAGAGATCGTTAAAGTTGAGATTTCTACCACTTCCCGATGGAGATGTTCGGATTCAGATACTTCGTTCTCTGTAGACCAGCTGCCTCTCTCCCCACACCCTGGCTAGCCTTCTGCTGGGCATGCCCAAGCTTCCAGTCCAGTCCTGTGCAGGGATGGAAACTAGAAAACTTTAGTTCCAATATCAAACTCCCAGGTGCGAGACCGTGACTGGTCCAGTAGGGACCAGTCAAGCTGGTTCAGGCACAGGCTGCAGGTGACAGTTTTCAGAGGGCTGTCATCATGAGCTAGAGGGTCATTCCTAAAGCTATTTCATGTTGTAGATGTCACGAGAGAAAAGGTGGTTCACTAGAACAGCAGAGCTGAGGGACACACATACAGGCCTGGGCGAGCTTTGGCACTTGCTGTTTCTCTCTCTCTCTCTCTCTCTCTCTCTCTCTGTCAATAAAGGGGCTTACCAAGCCATTATAGATGCTAGCCAGAAAAAGAAAGGACCAGGTCCTGGGACAAGTTCCTGCCCACTGCCAGCAGCAGGATTGTGCAGTCGTTGGGAAATATCCTCCAGGCTGGAGCCAAAGGCATTTTATAACCTTTGCGGTGGGAAGAGGCACTGTAATCTACACTGACTACAGATAAGAGTGGAATCCCGAGAAGTGGGCGGAGCCTTGGGAGGAGAGGACAGTCTAGAAGTGTTTGCAGCTTCTTGACTGGGGTTTTTAGCAAGATGGAAGGGAGCCTGAGCAGGCCTTGAAAGAAGGGAGTTTCACCTGGCAGTGTTCAGGGACTATGGCATTTGGGAAGCAGCGGAGGGCTTGACCTGAGAGGAACTCAATGAGACCCAGAGAGAAAGATTACGTCATCTTCCCCATGACAACCCTTCACAGCAGCCCAAATCTTCAATAAAACCACGAGATACTTTGTGTGGCAGGATTTCCGGTAGATACAAGAGGAATATAGCTTTGTGTCCAGATAAGACCTGGGGCAGGAACAGAGACACAGAGGCCTAGGAAAGATTAAACCACTAAAAGTGCACAGGAGCTTCAACTTCCCCAGGCCCTGGTCATTGGACCCAAGGTTAACTAAATTCTTAAAGGGCACCAAGGCTCATAGGTGGAATCTGGGTTTCAATTTCAAGGAAACCACCTAGATTTCACCAACAGCAGCCTGATTAAGAAGCTTGTGATTAAATTAACCAGTTAACTGCAAGTGAGAGCCCCGATCCTTCCCAGGACGGAATTTCTGTGTCCTTTGGCCCTGCCTGCCTGCAGGCTGTTGCAATGGAAAGGTGAGGAATTTGCAACTCTTCCATGATTCTTAGACTCTAAAACTTTTTTTTTTTTTTTTTGACAGGCAGAGTGGACAGTGAGAGAGAGAGACAGAGAGAAAGGTCTTCCTTTTGCCGTTGGTTCACCCTCCAATGGCCGCCGCGGTAGCGCGTTGCAGCCGGCGCACCGGCCAGCGCACCGCGCTGATCCGATGGCAGGAGCCAGGTGCTTCTCCTGGTCTCCCATGGGGTGCAGGGCCCAAGCACTTGGGCCATCCTCCACTGCACTCCCGGGCCACTAAAACTTTTGGCTTATAGTTCCCTCCTTGGGCACCAGCTGGCTGAAGGAATAAGATTTCCCTGAACCCTGATTATAATGTTCTGCTTTCTCACCCTACTGATTAAGGTATCTTGAAACCTCAAAGCTCTGGAATATAGGGGACAGAAGTTTCCACAACCTCTAGTCTACATTAAACCAAGTTAGGATGTGAGGTAGGATGGAAAAATGGGAAGGCTCACCCCCAAAATGCCAAAAACAACATAAGTAGCTTGAAATGCTACTGAAGCCTCTTGACATTTGCTGATTCAATTTCATACAAATGGCTGTACGACTGGAAGGAGGGGGGTCAGCACTATGGAACAGTGGGTAGAGCAGCCACCTGTGATGCCAACATCACATGTGGGCACCAATTTGAGACTGGATGCTCCACTTCTTATTCAGCCCCCTGCTTATGCGCCTGGGAAAGCAGCAGAAGATGGTTCAAATGTTTGGGCCCCTGTATCTACGTGGGGGACCCAGATGAAGCTCCTGACTCCTGGCTCCTGGCTTCTGACTGGGCTTACCCCGGCCATTGCAGTCATTTGGGGAGTGAACCAGCAGATGGAACATCTCTCTCTCTCTCTCTCTGCATTTTAAATACATTAAAAAATCTTTTAAAAATTTTTAAAAGACTAGAAGGAGGGAGGAGCAAGTTTTCTGAGGCAGGAAACATGGCTGCCATGAGAGATTCCCTGGTTTGCTTAAAGGTCTGGGGAAAGTATTCAGGTTTATTCACTAGTGCCGTTATCACTGTGCCACTGCATAACTCTGAACAAAGGTTTGTGTCTTTCTGTTTTAAGGAAAAGTCCTCAAAGTTAGTTCCTTTGGAATGAAACTCCAATGATGTGCCTTCTCTGGGACCTACTTTCTACTCCTCCCCCTTTTTGGCCAAGGGTTACTTTGCTTTCTTTCTTTCTTTTTTTTTTTTTGATTTATTTATTTATTTGAAAGGCACAGTTACAGAGATGCAGAGGCAAAGAGAGACAAAGAAAGAGACAGAGGTCTTCCGTCCACTGGTTCACTCCAATGGCTGCAATGGCCAGAGCTGTGCCAATCCGAAGCCAGGAGCAGGTGCTTCTTCCTGGTATCCTATGTGGGTGCAGTGGCCCAAGCACTTGGGCCATTTTCTACTGCTTTCCCAGGCCATAGAAGAGAGCTGGGTCAGAAGTGGAGCAGCCAGGACTTGAACCGGTGTCCACATGGGATGCCAGCACCACAGGCAGTGGCTTTATCTGCTACACCACAGCACTGGCCCCTTGCTTTCATTTTTGTCACTTGCAACCTGAGTAGCCTGGACTTATAAACCTGTTATGTTCACATCTCACCATGCAGGTGCAGCTGGATTCTGCAGAAAGGTACTGAGGACTAGAGTTTACTTGGAAGATTTTCCAAGGGTCAAAGGCCCTTTGTGACATAAATTTTGAAATGGCCTCTAATAAAAAAAAAACTTCATTTTAGAAAATGAAAAAGAAACAGGAGGGTTAGGATTTTCTAAATATGGAGACACAACTTGAATTGTCACAAAAACAATCCTGGCCCAAAGTGTAACAAGTGGAAAGGTGTATTACCTAACGGGGAGGAGCCTCACAGAGGCCTACAATACTTAACATATGGAAACAAACCTTAGGATGTCCAGAGTTAGTTCAAATTCTACCAAATCCCCCAAAACTATTTTAAAACCAAATGGTACAAAAAGGAAATGTTTGTAGCAGACGTGCTAATGGTAAGTAAAAGAAAACAATCTGTTGGCGCTCCTGAGCTTTGCAAAGAGCTTCTCACACAAAGCCAGCTTTGCAGTCGAGTTTTCTCACACTCTCTTGGAGTGCTCTTAAGCTTCTGGTGAAGAGTGACTACACTTTAGAAGATATAAAAATATCCTGCAGAGGTGGGTGTTTGCCATAATGGTTAAGATGCCAGCGAGGACACCCACAACTCATACCGTAGTACCTGAGGTCGAGTCCTGGTTCCTCTTCTGATCCACGTTCCTGTTAATGATCACCAGGAAGCCTGTGGGTGACAGCTTGAGTACTCGGGTCCCTGACACTCAAGTGAAAGGCCTGGTTTGAGTTCTCGGCTTCCAGCTTCCCCCGGCCCAGATGTTTTGTGCATTTGGGCAAGTGGAAGGTCTTCCTCTCTGTCATTCTGCCTTTGAAATAAATCAAAGTAAATTAAAACTTTTAAATAAAAATATTATATAAAACCATGGTAATTGTACAATATTGGTACAAACAGATCTCTGGAAGAAAATACAATGTCCAGGGCTCAGCACCGTGGCATAGTAGGTTAATCCTCTGCCTGTGGCACTGGCATCCCATATGGGTGCCGGTTTGTGTCCCGGGTACTCCTCTTCCAATCCAGCTCTCTGTTGTGGCCTGGAAAAGCAGTAGAAGATGGCCCAAGTGCTTGGGCCCCTGCACCCACATGGGAGACCAAGAAGAAGCACCTGCTCCTGGCTTCGGATTGGCACAGCTCTGGCCATTGCAGCCATTTGGGGAGTGAACCAACATAAGGAAGACCTTTCTCTCTGTCTCTCCCTCTCACTGTCTGTAACTACCTCTCAAATTAAAAAAAAAAATCTTTTTTTTTTTAAAAAGAAAATATAATGTTCAAGAAAACTATTTATTATGAGAATGGCATTTTTTAGAAAGATATTTGGGGCCAGCACTGTGACATAATAGGTAAAGTCGCCACCTAAGGTGCCAGCATCCCATATAGACACTGGTTCAAATTCTGGCTGCTCCATTCCCAATCCAGCTCCTTGCTAAGAGGCCTGGGAAATCAGCAGAAGATTCCTGGGTTTGGGTCTGCCCAGTTCTGGCTGTTGGGGCCATTTGGGCAGTGAACCAGCAGATGGAAGACTCTCTCTGTCTCTCCCTCACTCTTTTCTATGTAACTCTGACTTTCAAAATAAATAAATTTAAATATAAAAATAAAAAAGTATTTATTTTGAAAGTCAGAATTGCTACAAGAGAGAAGGAGAGACAGAAAGATCTTTCATCTGCTGATTCACTCCTCAAATCTACGCAAGAGCCAGGCCTGGACCAGGCCAAAGCCATTAGCCAGGAGCTTCATCTGGGTCTCCCACGTGGATGGCAGGGGCCCAGCCACTTGGGCCATCTTCCACTGTTTTTCCCAGGCAATTAGCAGGAAGCTGGATTGGAAGCGGAGCAGCCAGGACACACCAAAATTCTGGCCCTAGAAACGGCATTACGGCATTTCAAACCAATCGAGAAGTAATAGATCATTTAAAAAATTGAGTTTCAATAAAATAAAAATTAGAAATCAGGATATAACCACAGAAACAAAACTAATATAATTATAATTAAATAGCAATAAGACAATATTTTAATAATTTTAGTACACAAAAGAACATTTTGTGCAAGATCCAAATCTAGGAAACCACAAAGACTGTTAAAACGATTGCCTAAGAATCAACATTCAGCAGATAATAACTCAAGTGGTTGGACCCTTGCCACCTACATGAAACACCTGGATTGATTTACCAGTTCTGGCTCTACCCCTGGTCCCAGCCCTGGCTACTGCAAAGCATTTTGGGTAATGAACAGGTAGAAAGGAACTCTGTATGTCTGTCTTTCTGCCTCTCCAATTTTCTAAACATTTTTAAAAAGATTTATTTTTTTTATTTTATTTTTTTTTGGACAGGCAGAGTGGATAGTGAGAGAGAGACAGAGAGAAAGATCTTCCTTTGCTGTTGGTTCACCCTCCAATGGCCGCTGCGGCCAGCGCATCTCGCTGATCCGAAGCCAAGAGCCAGGTGCTTCTCCTGGTCTCCCATGGGGTGCAGGGCCCAAGGACTTGGGCCATCCTCCACTGCACTCCCGGGCCATAGCAGAGAGCTGGACTGGAAGAGGAGCAACCGGGATAGAATCCGGCGCCCCGACCGGGACTAGAACCTGGTGTGCCAGCGTCACAAGGCGGAGGATTAGCCTGTTAAGCCACGGAGCCGGCCGATTTATTTATTTTTATTGACAGTATTAAAAAGAGAGAGAGAGAGAGAGACATATCTTCCATCCACTGGTTCAGTCCTCTTATGGTTGAAAGTCAGGGCAAGGCTAGGCCAGAGACAGGAGCCAGGAGCTTCATTTGGGTCTCCCATGTGTGTGGAGGGGCCCAACGACTTGGATCATCTTCTGCTGCTTTTCCCAGGCTATTGGCAGGAAGCTGGATCAGAAGTGGAGCAGTAGAAATGTGAACCAGTACCTGTGTGGATACCAGCATCACAGGTGGCAGTTTTACTCACTAAACCACAATGCTGGCCACAAATTTTATAAAAACTTTAAGACTTCCCTTTGGGGAAATGATCACAAAGTTAAAAGACAACAGACAAAATAGGGGAAAAAAAATCATAACATATAAGACAAAGGATTTATATGTAAAATATTAAAAACTTACAAATCAGTATTAAAAGATAAAAATCCAAAAGAAAAACAGGCAAAGAATTTGAAGAACCAATTCTTGAAAGAAGAACAGATTATTATTGCTGTTAAAAGAAAAACTTTAGACAAATTAAACAGTTTAATTGAGCATAAAACAATTCACAAATCAGGAAGTGCTCAGAATCAGAAGAGGATCAAAGAACAGCGTGCAACATAAACAGGTAGTGTTTATACACAGAAAAGGGGAAGTGAGGTACAGACACATCAGGTTGATTAGTTACAACTCTGCCTTTGCCTTTTTTGGGCATGATGTGATCAGCTGAGATTCAGGTATCTGTTATGAGAGCATATTCCTAATTCAGGCCTCCAGCTGCTTCACCTACCACACTAGGTTTTAGTTCCTGATGTTGGGACTGAAGGTACACAGTCACTCTCAGACCAAAATCAGATTAATTTAACAAGGATGACGAGGAAATTACTTAACCTCATCAGTAATATATCACTTTGGTTAACTAAATATACAAATTTAAACAACTGACCATTCTGAAATCTGGTGACAAAGCAAGCTTGTTTATAATCTTTTAAATTTATATTTATTTTTTATTTGAAAGTCCACAGAGAGAGAGAGAGAGAGAGAGAGAGAAGGAAAGATACCTCTCATTCATCCTATGGCCTACTCCCCAAATGCTCACACAGCTAATGCGGGGACTAGGCCAAAGCCAGGCGTCTAGAACTCAATCAGGGTCTCCCACGTGGATGGCAAGGACCCACTTGAGCCATCACCTGCTGCATCCCAGTGTAGGAATAAGGAGGGAACTGGAATCTAGAGTGGAACTAGGACTTGAACCCAGGCATCTCAATATGGGATACAGGCATCCCAAGAGGAATCTTAATTGTGCCCACCATCCACTCCAGCGTACAGCCTATTTAAAGCGTTATCAAAATCTAAAGTGTGTATATCCTTTGACTCAGCAATTCCATTTTTAGGATCTTAACAAAAAGCCTTCATTGAGTGCTTCAAAATTTGTTGTGCTGACTTAATTGTTCAACAATAGGATTCTGATTGGATAAACTGTGGAATATCCACATCATATAATATACAAAAAGAATAAATTAGATCTGTATGTTTTCAGATGTGAAAATACACCCATAAATACACAGGGGAATAAAAAAAAGCAAGCTAAAGAACAGAAAAATAAATCCCTTTTTAAAAGACTTTATTTATTTGAAGGAAAGAGTGAGAGAGAGAGATTCACTTGCTGGATCACTCCCCAAATGGCTGCAATGGCCAGAGCTGCCCAGCACAATCCAGGAGCTCGGAGTTCCATCAGGGCTTTTCACATGGATAGCATGAGCCCGGTAATTGACCAACCTTCTGCTGCTTTCCCAGGCACATTAGCAGGGAGCTGTATGGAAAGTAGAACAGGGGCTGGTGTTGTGGCATAGCAGGTTCAGCTGTTGCCTATGACGCCAGCATCCCATATGGGAGCTGTTTCATGTCCCAGCTGCTCCACTGCTGATCCATTTCCCTGCTAATGGCCTGGGAAAGCAGCAGAAGATGGCTAAGTGTTTGGGACCCTGCTATCCACATGGGAGACCTGGAAGAAGCTCCTGGCTTTGGCCTGGCCCAGCCCTGGCTGTGCGGTCATCTGGGGTGTGAACCAGCAGATGGAAGATCCCTCTGTAACTGATTTTCAAATAAGATAAATTAATCTTAAGAAAAAAAAAAAAAAAGGAACAGTAGGGACTCAAAATGGTTCTCAACATGGGATACCGGTATGGCAGGCTGCAGTTTAGCTTGCTGTGGCACAACACCCAATAATCCATTCTTTAAAGAACATGCTCTACTCAAAGTTGACATCATTACCTTCTCTAACTCCCAAAATTAATCACTTTACTCCCTTATTTGGAATTCTTTTTCTTTCCTTTTTAAAAAGATTACTTGAGAGGCAGAGAAACAAAGAAGTACAGAGGGAGACAGAGACAGCCAGCCAAAGGGTAAACCTAGCCGCTGGTTCACTCTAAATGCATCAGAATACACTAGAGGACATCACATTGCAAGACGAAGAAAGCACGGCAAAGAGAACTCACTTTCATAACAAACTACTCTTTCAATAACCAAATTAATCCATTAATCTGAAAATAGATTCATTTATTCATGAGGGCAGAATCTCCATTACCTAATCACCTACCAAATATCACTGATATATGACTTTAGGGATTAAATTTCTTTTTTTTTTTTTTTTCAGATTTATTTCTTTATTTGAAGGTCAGGGAGACGGAAGAAGAGACAGAGGCCGGCACCGTAGCTCAACAGGCTAATCCTCCGCCTAGCGGCGCCGGCACACCAGGTTCTAGTCCCAGTTGGGGCACCGGATTCTGTCCCAGTTGCCCCCTTCCAGGCCAGCTCTCTGCTATGGCCCAGGAGTGCAGTGGAGGATGGCCCAAGTCCTTGGGCCCTGCACTCCATGGGAGACCAGGAGAAGCACCTGGCTCCTGCCTTCTGATCAGTGCGGTGCGCCAGCCGCAGCGCGCCGGCCGTGGTGGCCATTGGAGGGTGAACCAACGGCAAAAGGAAGACCTTTCTCTCTGCCTGACAAAAATAAAAAAAAATAAAAAAGTGTATTAAAAAAAAAAAAGAAGAGACAGAAAATCTATCTGTCAGATCATTCCCTAAGTATTTGCACCAGGCCAGGGCAGAGCTAGACAGAGACCAGGAGCTTCCTGCCAAGAGCTTCCTCCCCTGTGGGTGGCAAGGGCCCTAGCATTTGAGCCATCTTCTGCTGCTTTCCCAGGCACATCAGCAGGGAGCTGGATCAGAAATGGAGCAGGTGGGACTTGAACCTGTGCAGATATGGGATGATGGCATTGCAGGCAGATGCTTTACCTGATACACCACAGCTCTGGCCCTGGGGGTTAAATTTATAATACATGAATTATGGGGGGAAAACACCCTAATCATAGCAGATTTTGTTTATTGTCTGTAGAAAGTTCCATGTGCACAAGGGCCTAAACTTGAACAACGCAGCATCTCAAGCTCCTAAACACTTTGCTAAATAATTATTAATTGAAAAATATGAACAGGTGGCCTAGAAACACACAAGAATATATACAGCAAGATTTCAGAAAAGTTGGTGGGAAATGTGCATTTTTCTTTTAATGCCATTTTCACTAACTTTTTGGAATAATTATACATATGAAGAGTATATATATACACACACATATATATGTGTGTATATATAAAAGATTGTGGACTTGGGAGAACATTTCCATGGGTTGATACTACAAATAGGTATAGCTACAATTTTCTAAAGTCCTGTTTGCAATGGTCTTTTTCTGGTTGCCAAAGCAGCTTTACTTATGTAGTCTCGTTTGGTCCTTATAACACTGCTGTGACTATATTAAACAATGAACAGCTAACACCATGTTCACTTGAGGATGTGCTAAACTCATTCTCTCCGATCCAGCGCCCACCCACTCTTGTATTCTCCAGGCTTCTGGTTTTCGGTACACAGTAGTTTCATTCTGTATCTCTGCGTGTGGGGGATACCTATGCATACGAATCTTAAATACATACTTTTCCTTTTCGGGAATGTTCTTCCCCGTCACCGTCCTCGCAAACCCGGCTCAGCCCCACGGACAGATCCACAGCGGCGTCCGCAGGCCCCGCCTCCCGCCCTCGGCCTCCTCAGAGAGGCCGCCCGGGAGCCCGCCCAGACGCCGCGGAGGCCCCGCCCAGACGCCGCGGAGGCCCCGCCCAGACGCCGCGGAGGCCCCGCCCACGCCGCGGCCGCCCGGGCCCAAGTCCACGCCCCCTGCGAGGAGTTTCCCAAAACTCAGCGCGGCAGGCCTCGGCCGCGCTAAGATGGCGACTCCCATGCATCGGCTCATAGCCCGGAGACAAGCGTAAGTGAGGGCCCTTTCGGGCTCCCGGACGGGCTGGGGGCGGGGAGACGCGCGTCTGCCGGCGGCTGAGCCGGCGCAGGGGTGCGCGGCTGGGCGTCGGACCCCCTCCGAGGAGCGGCGGAGGATGGCTGTTGCTCAGACACATTGCCAGCGTCCACGGGGCTCGGCCCGGGCGATAAGTTTGGTGACCAGAGACTTGCGGGGTCGTGGAACAAGAAGGCAGCACGCAGGGGTTGGTCACTCCGTGGGTTAGGCCGTTCTGCTCAGACGGCGCGTGGGCAAGGGAAGCCGGGTCGGACCCCTTCGCTCCCGCGGAGGTAAACTCCGGCTCCCTAAGCAGCCTCCCGCCAGCTGTCTTTCGCTGCCCCTTCCCATCGCCGGCCCTGGACTCAACCAGCAGCTACTTCTCAGTTACTGCCGGCCTCTCCCTGAGTAAATGTGTAGTCCTTGGGCTCGGCGCCAGAGCTTGGGCATAACGAAGAGGTGTTTCATTCAGACGGAGCCCCTGCTTTCGGGGAGCTCACGCTCCGGTGGGGGGAACGGTCTCTAGTTTGGTCAGCTTTGACGGACACGAGGTTTGGTGATGCAAAGAGGCGACATTTGATCAGAGATGGCCATGGTGAGAAAGCAGCCGGTCCTGAGACGATGTGTGGAAAGAGCATCCAGACAGTGGCAAAATTGCTTTGAGGCCAGAAAGAATGTACTTCTCAAGAGCAGAAAGATAGCCAGTGCGCCTAAGGAGCTAGCAGGACAGCGGCGCTAGAGGTTTGCGGTGAGCCGACAATGCAGGGGTCATCTCAGAGGCCCTTTTCCTGTAAAACCTTTTTTTCTACCAACTGGCGCAGCCCAGCAACATGTGCCGCTTTTGCATTCTCAGCGTTTCACACATCATCCTTTTGCTCACCTGTAGTGCATAGCTCAGAGCCCGTTACGTATATATGTTTATGTTTTTTGTTTCTTATATTTCTGTTCTCTTTCCATACATTCTCCCTTTTCAGGCCCGATGAGGAGAGTTCCCTGAGTATAGTGATAAAGACTCAGGGAGTCAGAGTAGTCAGCTTGGTGGTGAAAGGAAGGCTCAGTGCTAACTGATGTCATTAGGTCGCCGTCTCTGCCTCTCTGCTTCTGCCTCTGTCGCTCAGGTTTGCGTTCCTGGATGTCGGCTCCAGACTGGAATAGACTGTTTTCTTCCTAGTGCAGTATGCCAGAGTCCCTTATATCCTCTCAGCTTGGAGTTGAATGCACTTCAGTGACCTGACTGTCTTATCACACCTGTGGGATTTTGAAGCTATAATTGACTCAGTGGTCTCTCCCAGCCTAATGGAATGGACGACCATGGGTGGACCGGTCAAAGGTAGATGAATGCTGACTAGGCAAAACTAATCAAAATCCGTAGTAGTGCTCATTCATAAGTATCAGAAAGTTAAACAGATGTTTTCTTTGTATAGTGTGGGTGTTTGGTCCATGAGGTACATTGGAAGTAAAAGGCAGATCTGAGCTTGAGCAGCTTGTGGTCTTGTTGGGAAGAGGTATAATACAACTTGTTGTGATGTATACAGATTGTAATACCCCCAGGGATTCAGGAAAGGAAGATTATTTTGAGGTTAGGGATGTGCAAAATAATTTTAGGGATGTATTTGGGGGAGAGGAGAGGTGTCTTTGCTTTTCATTTTATTTTCATATTATGTTAGTCAAAAATGTTAATTTTGTTTATAAGGAGCATATATGACTTTTATAATAACAAGTTTAAAATTGTATTTAAGTTATGAGAACTGAGAAAGGTCTGTTGTCATTTTTTTTTTTTTCTTTAAAGATTTATTTATTTGAGAGGCAGAGTTACAGAGAGATCTTGGGGGAGACAGAGAGAGAGGGGTCTTCTGTCCTCTGGTTCACTCCCCAAGTGGCCACAATACCTGGAGCTGGGCCTATCCAAGGCCAAGAGCCAGGAGCTTCTTGAAGAACCAGGTCTCTGACGTGGGTGCAGGGTGCTAAGCACTTGGGCCATCCTTCACTTCAGAAGAGCAGCCAGGAGACAAACCGGTGCCCATGTGGGATGCCAGCATCGCAGGTGGAGGCTTAACATGATATGCCACACTGCTGGCCCCTCTGTTGTCACTCCTAAGTCTTTGGACAAAGAGAAGAAGAGAAATAAAATGAAAACAAAAAGAATTCCCCATTTAACTAGTCTTTCAGGAACTTAACTCATCTATCTACTTTAGATCAGTTGGAATGGAATTACTTTTACTTTGTAAATTGCAGTTGTACCTGTCCACATGTAAATAATTTTTTAAAGATCTATTTATTTATTTGAAAGGCAGAGTTACACAGAGAGAATGAGAGAAGGAGACAGAGAGAGAGGTCTTCCATCTGCTGGTTCACTCCCCAGTTGGCCGCAACGGCTGGAGCTGCGCCTATCCGAAGCCAGGAGTTTTTTCCAGGTCTCCCACACGGATACAGGGGCCCAAGGGCTTTGGCCATCTTCTACTGCTTTCCCAGGCCATAGCAGAGAACTGGATCAGAAGTGGAGCATCCAGAACTAGAACCAGCGCCCCTATGGGATGCCAGCACTACATGTGGCGTCTTTACCCACTACGCCACAGCGCCGGCCCCTATAAATAAATTGTAGCATCTTTGGGGCCATTTCTTATATTATACCTTCTACTATATTCCACTCCTCTCTTCAGTATCCAGGTCATCTAACTTGATTAAAGACCTCCAGTAGTGCATACTCACCCTCCGAAGTGGCCTGTTAAATTTTTGAAATTTTGGCCGGCGCCGCTGCTCACTAGGCTAATCCTCCGCCTGCGGCGCCGGCACACCGGGTCCTAGTCCCGGTCGGGGCGCCGGATTCTGTCCCAGTTGCCCCTCTTCCAGGCCAGCTCTCTGCTGTGGCCAGGGAGTGCAGTGGAGGATGGCCCAAGTGCTTGGGCCCTGCACCCCATGGGAGACCAGGAGAAGCACCTGGCTCCTGCCATCGGATCAGCGTGGTGTGCTGGTCGCAGCGTGCCAACCGCGGCAGCCATTGGAGGGTGAACCAACGGCAAAGGAAGACCTTTCTCTCTGTCTCCCTCTCTCTCACTGTCCACTCTGCCTGTCAAAAAGAAAAAAAAAATTTTTTTGAAATTTCAAAAAGTTTATTACACTGAAAGGAAAATAATACTTATAAAGCTAACCCCTGCATACCTCCAACTTTCCTGCTTTTGACCCAAGTTTTGATTTCAGTCATTTAAAAGCTTGAGTGCTTTCTATTTGTGTTATAAATCAACACCCTGCTTTGTGTTGATTTTCTGGATGTAAGTGTCAGACTTCCCTTTATGCTTGTTAAATTTCCTCTTGCCAGACCAAACTTAGGGTTCTAGCCTATCAAGACCTTTTGGGTCCTCATTTTGTCATCCCTTACATTAGCTAACCCTCAGCTTTGTGTCAACTGCAGTTTTGATAAATAGCACAATTGTGTCTTCATCCGTCTTATAAAAATGTTGGAATACACCAAATTCAGGACCAATCTGTAATACAGTCTATCGCTGGATCACTCTTTTATTTACTTTGACCATTAAACCGCTTTCTCTATCTGTGATAATCCAGCTGATCTGCTGTATTGTTCTGTTTTAAGAGTATTGTGAGATGCTTTCCTAGATGAATTGTTGAAATACAAATATCCAGAGGCCGTAAGGATATTAGTCTGTAATGGCTGATTCCTGGTGATTATGATTTCTGTTTCTGAATTGATTTAGTAAATCTGGCCAGAATTTTGTCTGGAATGGATATCAATCAAATTCTCCTGATTTCCCTGCTTTGGGAGTCATTTGCTTACCTTCAGTCTTTCTGCACAACTGCTGTTTTGCCCCAGTTCCTCAGAGCACCTGCAGCAGGAGAGCAATTTCTTGTGGGAAATCTCTGGTATGCCAGCCAACAAAATCTGGGCCATGGAACTTAAAACATTCAGGAGAACTAGAAGGCTCTGTTGTCACCCCTCCAGTATCCTGAGACTTGATTCTACCCTTCTCCTTCTGCATGTGCTGTAATTTTGTTTGGGTGTTGAAAAAAAAAAAAAAATGAAAGTAGTCCCACCTGCTCTTCGAGCCTTAACATGACAGTACCGGTAGCCTATTTGCCTAGCCCTTCAAAGAGAGAACCTGTCCCCCCTCCATTTAACTAAATAATGAAATAAACAGCTTGAAAACAATTTTTAAAAATTCATTCAAAAGAGAGCGGGAGGGGAGAGAGAGACGGACAGATTTCCCTTCCACTAGGTCACTCCCTAAGTGCCCACAATAGCTGTGGCTAGTCTTCTCCTGGATAACAGAAACCCAGCTTCTCAGCCAGCCCCACTGCCTCCCAGGAGCTGTGTTAGGAAGGTGGAGGCAGGAGCTGGAAGAGAATTGAACTCAGATACTCCTATGTGGGATGTGGGCATCTTAACCGCTGGGCTAGATGCTCACCCCAAATAAAGGTTTTTGATGTTCTTAACATATTCCACTAGTCTCAACCTATTTTGTTAAGAAGGCCTTTGGATATCTCTAACTGGTCTTTATTACTCTTCTGTATTCCTCCTTCGTTATATGTTCCCTTAAAAATGTTATGTAAAATTTGTTTTCTGATTTCACATGCTATCCATGTTCACTGTAAAATAATTAGAAAATATAAGAAAAAAGTATTATAATCTTGCCTCAGAGATCATCATTGTTTACATTTTAATGCATAACTTTTTATGAAATTCATAGTATTTTAAATGGTCTCATAGTGTTCTCTATGCTGTTGTTTTAAATTATTTTACTTATGTATTTTCATTTTATTTGAAAGGCAGAGAGACTGAGAAAGAGACAGATGGAGAGAAATCTTCCATCTACTGTTTGACTCCCTGAATGCCAGCAGCAGCCACATAGGTGGCAGGAGCCACTTGAGCCATCACCTGCCATCTTCCCAGGTGCACAATAGCAGGAAGCTAAGTCAGAAGCAAAGTAGCCACAACTTGGCTCAGGTAGTCTAATGTGGGATGTGAGCATCCCAGACAACAACCTAACCACAGTGCCATGCCCACCCATAGCCTGACTCTTATAAACCATGTCGTACTTTGTGTGATATTCTACAATTAAAGCTTTGTATATATCTGTAATTATTTCTGGGTCAGATGACTTGGATGTATTTAAAAGTCAGGTTAATTGACGCATAAATTACACTAAGTGAAATGTATCCTTTCTATGTACAATTCTGTGAGACTTGACATATTCGCATGCTTATGTAGCCAGCACCAAAATCAAGATGTAGAACATTTTTGTTATCCAAAATATTTCTTAATGCCCCTCTGTAGGCAAACCCTTACCTTGTCCTCAGCCTCTGGCACTACTTTTCTATTCCCTGTCCCTGTAATTTTACTCTTTCCAGAATGTCCTGTAAATTAAATCAGCTGATAGCCCCTCACTAAGATAATGCCTTTGAGATTCATCCAAGTTGTTGAATGTATCAGTAGTGCATTTTTAAGATTGCCAACTGGGAGACAGCACTGTAGCTTAGTGGGCTAAACTTCTGTCTACGATGCCAGAATCCCACGTGGGCACCAGTTTATGTACTGGCTGCTCCTCTTCCGATCCAGCTCTCTGCTATGGCCTGGAAAAGCAGTAGAAGATGGCCCAAGTGCTTGAGCCCCTGCACCTGCGTGGGAGACTCGGAAGAAGCTCCTGGCTTCAAATAGGCCTACCTCCTGCCATTGAAGCCATTTGGGGAGTGAACTAGCGGATGGAAGACCTCTTTCTTCATCTCTCTCTTTCTGTCAATAACTCTGCCTCTCAAATAAATAAAACTTTTTAAAAATAAAATCTTAAAAAAAAAGATTGCTAACTGTATTTTATTATATGAGTATATCAGTCTGTTTATCCATTCACTTGTTGAAGAACATTTGGATTGTTTCCAGTTTGGGTTATTATGAGTAAAACAGCTGTAAACATTTGTGTGTTGGTTTTTGTGTGAACCTAAGTTTACCTCTCTCTTGGGTGAATACCTAAGAGTGGGATTGTGGGTGCATATAGTACATGTGTTTTTAACTTTGTAAGAAACTCTTTCCCAAAGTTCATCTTTTTGCATATGGCTGTATAATTGTTCCAGTACCCATAAATAAAATCTATTTTCTCCACTGAACTTCCTTTGTACCATTGTCAAAAATAGCTGTCCACATATCTGTGTGAGTCTGCTTCTGAATGTTGTTTTATTGATCTGTTTGTCCATCTTTTTGCCATTACCATACTCTCAGAATAAGTGTAGCTTTGCAAATCATTTTTTTTTTTTTTTAAGATTTATTTATTTGAAAAGCATAGTTAGAGAGAGGCAGAGGCAGGGGGAGAGAGCAAGAAAAAAAGGGAGAAAGGTCTTCCATCCACTGGTTCACTCCCCAAATGGCTGTAACAGCCAGAGCTGCACCGGTCCAAAGCCAGGAATCAGAAGCTTCTTCCAGGTTTCCCACGTGGGTTCAGGGGCCCAAAGACTTCGGTCATCTTCTGTTTTCCCAAGCCGTAGCAGAAAGCTGGATCAAACGTGGAGCAGTTGGAACTTGAACCGGCACCCATATGGGATGCCAGCACTGCAGGCGGTGGCTTTACCTACTACATCACAGTGCAGGCCCCTGTAAATCATCTTGAACTTAGGTAATGTTTCTTCTATAATTTGGTTCTTTTTCAAAAGTGTTATTTTGATTATTTTAGAGTCTTTATGTTTCCATATAAGTTTTAAAATCAGCTTATCAATCTCTTCAAAAAAGGATGCTAGATTTCATTAGGGATTGCATTGATTTTGAAGTTCAGCTTGTAGAGGGTTGACATCTTTACAGTGTTGAGTTTTCTGGCCCATGGGAAAAAATACGTATATATCCCTCCATTTATTTTAGACTTCCTTATTGTCTCTCTTTTTTTTAAAAAAAGATTTATTTATTTATTTGAAAGAGTTACACAGAGAGAGAGAGGTCTTCCATCCGATGGTTCACTCCTCAACTGGCTGCAATGGCCGGAGATGCACTGATCCGAAGCCAGGAGCTTCTTCCAGGTCTCCCACTTGGGTGCAGGGCCCAAGGGCTTTGGCCATGTTCTACTGCTTTCCCAGGCCATAGCAGAGAGCTGGATCAGAAGTGGAGCAGCCGGGACCAGAACTGGCGCCCAGATGGGATGCCGGCGTTTCAGGCCAGGGTGTTAACCCACTGTGCCACAGCGCCAGTCCCCCTTGTTGTCTCTTAACAAGGTTTATGGTTATAGGGATAGAAATTTTGCACATCCTTCATCACATTTACCCTTAAGTGTTTGGATGGTATTTTTTAAAATTTCTGTTTCTGGTTATTGCTGATATATGGAAAAGCATTTGACTTTTCTCTACTGACCTTCTGTCATGTGACCTTTTTAAATCATTTATCAGTTCTAGTAGCTCTAGTTTAGATTCTTGGGCATGTCCTAAGTAGGATCACCATCTTTTATACCATCTGTTTTGAATATGCACGTTATTACATTTTGTTGCATGTTACCTACTTGCTCTTCAGAAAGCTTGTGCTGCTTTAAATTCTTACCAGCAGTGTCCATATACAGAGATACAGAGTGCTCATCCCCATTCTGCCAACAGCAGTCGTTAAAAAATAGTTTGCCAGTATGATGGGAATGTCCTAATACATATATATATATATATTTTTATTTTTATTTTTTTGACAGGCAGAGTGGACAGTGAGAGAGAGAGAGACAGAGAGAAAGGTCTTCCTTTTGCTGTTGGTTCACCCTCCAATGGCCACTGCGGCCGGCACACTGTGCTGATCCGAAGCCAGGAGCCAGGTGCTTCTCCTGGTCTCCCATGGGGTGCAGGGCCCAAGGACTTGGACCATCCTCCACTGCACTCCTGGGCCACAATAGAGAGCTGGCCTGGAAGAGGGACAACCGGGACAGAATCCGGTGCCCTGACCGGGACTAGAACCCGGTGTGCCGGCACCGCAGGCGGAGGATTAGCCTATTGAGCTGTGGCGCCGGCCTGTATATATTTTAATATCATTTCAGGGACAAGCATTTGGCAAGCATTTTAGCTGCTTAAGATACCATTTGGAGTTGCAGGCTTCCCATATTGCAGTGGCTGAGTTTGAGTCCCAGCTCCACTCTTTTTGTTGTTGTTGTTTAAGATTTATTTATTGGGGCCGGCACCATGGCTCACTTGGTTAATTCTCCGCCTGCAGCGCCGGCATCCCATATGGGCATCGGGTTCTAGTCCCAGTTGCTCCTCTTCCAGTTCAGCTCTCTGCTGTGGCCTGGGAAGGCAGTGAAGGATGGTTCAGGGCCCTGCACCCGCGTGGGAGACCAGGAGGAAGCACCTGGCTCCTGGCTTCAGATCGGCACAGCGCCAGCTGTGGCAGCCGTTTGGGTGGTGAACCAAGGGAAGGAAGACCTTTCTCTGTGTCTCTCTCACTGTCTGTAATTCTAGTTATAGGAGTTAGGAAGAGACAGAGGGAGATCTTCGTCTGCTATTTCACTCTTCACTCCCCCGATGGACACAACAGCCAATAGTGGGCCAGGCTGAAGCCAGGATCCTAGAGCTTCTTCTGCGTCTCCCATGTAGTTGCTGGGCCAAAGCACTTGGACCATTTTCCACTGCTTTTCAAGCTGCATTAGCAGGGAGCTGGATCAGAAGTAGGGCAGCCAGGACTCAAACCAGTACCCATATGGAATGCTGGCCTTGCAGGCGGTGGCTTAACCTGGTATGGCACAGTTTTGTTCCCCCGGCTCCACTCTTGATTACAGCTCCCTGCTAATTTGTACCTGTGAGGCAAGTGATGATTCAAGTAGTTGGGTTCTTGCCCTCAACATGGTTAACTTGGATTGAGTTCTTGGATCCTGGCTTTGGGGTGGCCCAGGCTGGTCCATTGCAGGTATTTGAGAGTAAACCAGCAGACGGGAGCTCTCTTTGCCTGTTTATCTGCCTTAAAGTAAATAAATATTTTTTTTAAAAATTCATTTCATAGGGCCGGTATTGTGGCGTAAGAGGTTAAGCCGTTGCCTGCAATTCTATCATCCCACATGGGCTCTGGTTTGAGACCTGGCTACACTTCCAATCCACCTCCCTGCTAATGGCCTGGGAAAGCAGTGGAGGATGGCCCAAGTACTTGGGCCCCTGTACCCACGTGGGAGACCTGGATGAAGTTCCTGGCTCTTGGCTTCAGTCTGGCCCAGCCCTGGCCATTGTAACCATCTGGGGAGTGAACCAGTGAATGGAAGATTCTTTCTGTCTCACCTTCTCTCTGTGTAACTCTGCCTTTCAAATAAGTAAAATAAATCTTAAAAAAAAAAACATTTCAGGGACTGGCACTGTGGCATAGTGGTTAAACTTCCTGCCACAGCATCCATATCCTATCTGGGCACCAGTGTGATTCCTGGCTGCTGCACTTCCAATCTAGTTCCCTGCTGGTGTGCCTAGGAAGGCAGCTGAAGATGGCCCAGGTACTTGGGCACCTGTCCTGTTGTGGGGCAGATGGATGAAGCTCCTGGCTCCTGGCTTTGGCCTGGCTCAGGCCCAACCCGATGTGGCCATTTGGGGAGTTAGTGGGCAGTTGGAGGATCTCTCTGTTTGTCCCTCTCTAACTCTGCTTTTCAAATAAATAAAAAATAAGTGTTTAAAAAAATTTATTTCACTTAAAATGGCATACCACTAAAATGTTTCCTTGAAGCCCAAGCACTGTGGCACAGAGGGTTAGTTAACCTATGGCTTGGGACTCCCATATCACGTATCAGATTGTCGGAGTTGAAGTCCCTGCTCTGCTTCTAATGCAGCTTCCTGTAATGCTTACCCTGGGAGAGAGCAGATTATGGCTGTAGTACATAGGTTCCTGTCAGCCACATGGGGACCTGGATGGAATTCCTAGCTCCTAGTTTTGGGCTGGCCCAGCCCTGGCTCTTAGGGACATTTAGGGAGTAAATCAGCAGATGGAAGATCAATCTCTCTCTTTCATTCTGCGTTTAAAAAAAAAAAAAAAAACTTTAAAAAAATGCTTCTTTGAACTTTAGCTTGGAATATAGAAATGGAATATTATTTGAATATTATTCATTTTAGTAGGAAGAAAACATAATCTTACTTATTTTGAAAGTATAAATTAGCAATCTATATGAAAGATGAATTTTTTAAAAAGATTTATTTTTATTTCTTTGAAATACAGAGTTACAGAGAGAGGTAGAGATGAAGAGAGAGAGTCTTTCATCTGCTGGTTCACTCCCCAAATGGCTGCAATGGCTGGAGCTGAGCCGATCCAAAGTCAGGAGCCAGGAGCTGGATCAGAAGTGGAGCAGCTAGGACTAGAACCAGCGCCCATACGGGATGCTGGTGCTTGAGGCCGGGGCTTTAACCCACTGTACCACAGTACCAGCCCCGAAAGATTAATTTTTTTTAGACATTAATTTGTTTATTTGAGAGGCAGAATTAGATAGAGAAATCTTTTTTTTTTTTTAATCTTTTTCTTTTTTTTGACAAGCAGAGTGGATAGTGAGAGAGAGACAGAGAGAAAGGTCTTCCTTTTTGCCGTTGGTTCACCCTCCAATGGCCACTGCAGCCAGCGCATCGTGCTGATCCGAAGCCAGGAGCCAGGTGCTTCTCCTGGTCTCCCATGCGGGTGCAGGGCCCAAAGACCTGGGCCATCCTCCACTGCCTTCCCTGGCCATAGCAGAGAGCTGGCCTGGAAGAGGGGCCATCGGGATAGAATCCGGTGCCCCGACCGGGACTAGAACCCGGTGTGCTGGCGCCGCAAGGCGTAGGATTAGCCTGTTAAGCCACAGCGCCGGCCAGAGGGAGAAATCTTAACATCTTCTGATTAACTTCCCAGATGGCTGCAACAGCTGGACCATGCTGAAGCCAGGAGCCAAGAACTTTCAAGTCTGGCCGTGTAGGTGGTAGGGGCCCTACTACTTGAACCACCTTCCACTGCTTTTTTGGTCACATTAGCAGGGAGCTGAATTGGAAGTGAGCAGCTGGGGCTCAAACCAAAACTCATCTGAGATGCCCACATCACAGGTGGTGGCTTAACATGCTACATCACAAAACTGGCCCTAAAATTAGTATTTTAGAGGTAGTTTATTAGTGTTTAGAGCATAAAAATAAGATATTAATTACAGATGTACTTTAGATATGTGTGAAAGTTTATTTATAACAAAGTGAATTCTTCAATGTCTGGTGATATTTTAATGACTAGATCCCAAGCCAGTAGTTTGTTAATACTGGAAAAACAACTTGTGAGCTTAGAAAAGATGACTGTTTCACTGATTGCAAGAGACTTTCCTTCCCCCAGTATTTTCATTGTTAGGAAGAATTGTGGAAGGCTTTGAAATGGAAGAAAACAAAAGATTAGTAGGTATCCTGTGTAGTCCACCCTTCCTGGCTATGAGACTCTATGAAAGTCTGCTCTTTTCATTGTCTTTGAGCTATTTTACAAATCTGTAGTTGTAGGACATTGGTAACACTGCAGATTTTTGCCCATAGAACTGTGATATATTCAGTTATTGCCTTGTCTACTAACCAGTATTTGTAAATTCATTTTAGCGTGATTGACTGCCCATATTGGAGTGATGTTTGAATTCTCATTTCAACCATTACTGATTCCTCATTATTTAGTGATTAAATGAAATTTTGACATGTATTAATTTTATATTTGTATAAAGTTGTGATTTTGCATTTTTAAATGGCATTATCTTGTAGTGTTTCTGAATGTGATTTTTTGGGATGCATATTGCAATTGTACATATATTAAATATGTTAATCATTCTTTTTTTTTTTTTTTTTTTTGACAGGCAGAGTGGACAGTGAGAGAGAGACAGAGAGAAAGGTCTTCCTTTTTGCCGTTGGTTCACCCTCCAATGGCCGCCGCGGCTGGCGCGCTGATCTGATGGCAGGAGCCAGGTGCTTCTCCTGGTCTCCCATGGGGTGCAGGGCCCAAGCACTTGGGCCATCCTCCACTGCCCTCCCTGGCCACAGCAGAGAGCTGGTCTGGAAGAGGGGCAACTGGGACAGAATCTGGCTCCCCGACCGGGACTAGAACCCGGTGTGCCGGTGCCGCAAGGCGGAGGATTAGCCTATTGAGCCGCGGCGCCGGCCCTAATCATTCTTTTTTAAAAATATATTTTATTTTTAATTGACACATTGTGGTTACTTAAATTATGAGGTATAGTGTGACATTTCAAAACATATATACAATGTGTAATGACCACATCAGGTTAATTGGTTTACCTATAACCTCAGATATTTATCATTATCATAGTTCTCTTTTAAGCTTTTTTTTTTTTTTTTAAGATGAGCTGATATAGTAGTGATGAGTTCCCTCCGTTTTTGTTTGTCTTGTGAATGTTTTATTTCTGTTTCATCTTTGAAGGATAGCTTTGCTGAGGATAGTAACCTGGTGGGCAACAATTTTCTTTCAAGACTTTGAATGTATTAGCCCTTTCTCTCTCTTTAAGAAATAGAATGTTAGGCTGGCGCCGTGGCTCAATAGGCTAATCCTCCGCCTTGCGGTGCCGGCACACTGGGTTCTAGTCCCGGTCGGGGCACCAGATTCTGTCCCGGTTGCCCCTCTTCCAGGCCAGCTCTCTGCTGTGGCCCAGGAGCTTAGTGGAGGATGGCTTCTGGCTTCTGGCTTTGGCCTGGCCCAGCCAGCTGTTTTGACTATCTGGTGTGTGAACCAGCAGATGGAAGATCTTTCTCTGTCTCTCCCTCTTTCTCTCTCTCTCTAACTGTGGCTTTCAAATAAATAAATCTTTTTTTTTGTTGTTGTTTTGTTTTTTTTTTTTTTTTTTTTTTTTTTTGACAGGCAGAGTGGACAGGGAGAGAGAGAGACAGAGAGAAAGGTCTTCCTTTTGCCGTTGGTTCACCCTCCAATGGCCGCCGCGGTAGCGCGCTGCGGCCGGTGCACCGCGCTGCCCCGATGGCAGGAGCCAGGTGCTTCTCCTGGTCCCCCATGGGGTGCAGGACCCAAGGACCTGGGCCATCCTCCACTGCACTCCCTAGCCACAGCAGAGAGCTGGACTGGAAGAGGGGCAACCGGGACAGGATCGGTGCCCCGACCGGGACTAGAACCCGGTGTGCCGGCGCCGCAAGGCGGAGGATTAGCCTTGTGAGCCGCGGCGCCGGCCCAAATAAATAAATCTTTAAAAACAGAACAAACCAAAGAAACCATTCTTGTAGTTTGTTTTGTTCCTCTTCCCTTCTTGAGGAAGCCAGCCCTAAAGTAGTTGGGTAAAGTACAGCAGACAGGCATCCATGTGGAAGGCTCACCTGACCTTGGAGTGTCAGCCCTGAAGACGGGAAACGGGGGCACCCATTGAAGGGCAGAGTGTACAGTGCAGCAGAGCGTGGAGGAAACCCAGTGGGCAGAGCTTCCGGTGCTGACTGCCAGATCCCAAGGATGAGGGATCACAAGGTCATCCTCCTGGGAGAGTGGCCATACTCATTCAGGGCCCTTGGGAGTGGTGTGAGGGGGCACTGGTGCAATGTGCCAGAGCCGAAGTGAAGAGAGAAACATGTCTCGTGAGGGGTGCTGGCCTGCTAATGAGGATCAACCCAGGCAGGCTCTGGAGCATGTGCACGTGATACAGGGAGGTGGGAAGGCTAGGGATTGGGAGTGGGATGGCCACAGTGCAGAGCAGAAGATCTGATCCCAAGGGAAGGAAAGAGGGCATCTGTATGGGGAGGGGCAGCATTGGCAGCAGTGAGTACTTGGTTACAATAAGTAAATCTGTTGAGGATGTGGGAAGCCAGGTTTCTCACTGAAGAAGGAAGTATGGAGGAGAAAAAGTTGGATTAGAACTAAAGGCGGCAATATGAGTTCATAGTTTTTATTTGAGGTAGGTGGAAATGTGTGTGTTTGACAGATAGGTGTATTTCCAGCTCTGTGCACTGAGAGTGCTTTAGAGCAGCAGCATCCCAAGAACAGTGAGCGCAGTGCTGTGAGTGTGCTCCTGACCTGGGCTCTGAGTGTCATCAGGGTTCTTTGGAGAAATGGCTGATTTGAGGCTAAGATAGGGAAAATAGAAGGTGAACCTTTGACTTTGTTGTGCCAGAAAGCAAAGACGTGCTCCAAGAATGAGTCTCATCCACAGGATAGAAAATCTAGTTTAATGGGGCTCCTGTTGAGTAAATCTGAGGCAATTCGAGCATCAAAACAAATGATGACGGTTTCAGCACTGTAGTATGGCAGGGAAAGCCACCGCCTGCGATGCCAGCATCCCATTTAGGCACCCGTTCATGTCCCAGCTGCCACACTTCCAGTCCAGCTCTCTACTAGTGGTCTGGGAAAAACAATGGAAGATGGCCCAAGTATTCAGGCCCCTGCCACCCACATGGGAGTCCCTGATGAAGCTCTGGCTTTGGCCTGGCCCAGCCTTGGCTGTTGTGGCCATTTGCGGAGTGAGCCAATGGATGGCAGATCTCTCTCTCTCTGTGTATCTCTCCCTCTCTATAACTGGATTTTCAAGTAAATAAATCTTAAAAAAAAAAAAAAAAGATGATATATAACCCATTGAACAAACTATGGAAGGACACAAATCCATACTGATAAGTCATAGTAAAGGAACTAAACATTTAATGAGCTGGATATTTATATACTATAAAGTACTGTATTAGTTACCACTTGTTATGAAATAAGTTACCTCAGAATTTAGTGGATGAAAATAATAAGCGTTAACTCAGTTTCTGTGGGTTGGGAATTCAGGACTGACTGAGGGCAGTACTTCTGACTGAGACCTTCCCATGGAGTTGTGGGCAAGCAGTTACCAGGCTTCAGTCTCGGAAGGCTGACTTCAACTGGGGATCTGCTTTCAGGATGGCTGCTGGCAGGAGGCCTCAGCTCCTCGCCTCATGGCCCCTCTGGAGGCTGCTTGCATGTCTTCATGCACGGTAGCTGCCTGCCCTAGCTTTCCAAGTCACACTCCCTCACTGCCTTTTTTTGTAGGTTAGCAGCAAGTCACCCAGTCCAACCCTTGCTCAAGCAGGAAACTTGTAGCCATATATAATATATATACTTAAGATTTATTTTATTTATTTGAAAGGCAGAGTTAGAGAAAGAAAGAGGGAGAGAGACCGTCCTCTGCTGCTTTCCCAGGCACATGGGCAGGGAGCTGGATCAAAAGTGGAACAGCGGGGCTGGCGCCGTGGCTCACTTGGTTAATCCTCTGCCTGTGGCACTGGCATCCCATATGGGCGCCAGGTTCCAGTCCCAGTTGTTCCTCTTCCAGTCCAGCTCACTGCTGTGGCCCGGGAGGGCAGTGGAGGATGGCCCAAGTGCTTGGGCCCCTGTACCCGTGTGGGAGACCAGGAGGAGGCAACTGGCTCCTGGCTTCGGATCGGCACGGTGCACTGGCCGTGGCTGCCATTTGGGAGGTGAACCAACAGAAGGAAGACCTTTCTCTCTGTTTCTCTCTCTCACTGTCTAACTCTATATGTCAAAAAAAAAAAAAAGTGGAACAGCCAGGACTCAAACCAGCACCCATAATGGGATGCTTTTTAAAAAGATTCATTTATTTGTTTGAAAGAATTACAGATAGGGAAGGAAAGAGAGAGAGAGATCTTTAATCTGCTGCTTCACTCCCCAAATGGCCTCAACCACCAAGCTGGGCCAGGCAGAAGCCAGGAGCCAGAACTCCATCTGGGTCTCACACATGGGTGACAGTGGCCCAAACACTTGGGCCATGTGCTATTGCCTTCCCAGTTGTGGCAGCAGTGAGTTGGATAGGAAGCAGAACAGCCAGGATTCAAATCGGTGCTTATACGGAATGCTGGAATCTCAGGCTGTGGCGTGGCTTGCTGTGCCACAGTGCAGTATCCGAACAGATGTGTGTCACTATAGTTGTGTTTTCAAACTCTCACAATTACAACAGAACAGAAAGTAGCCTTATAATAGTCAATGAGGTAGACTCTTGCTATTCAGGGGGTCGGACTGAACATCAGCAGTAATAAGATTGAAAGCCATATCACCTCATAGGATTCTATGGGAAGTGTGCAGCATCACTTCCGTTACATTACTGCATAACTGCTTGGCCTGAATCAAAGTATACAGAGGTAGCAGAATCGGTAGCCAGCCGCCAGGAGGGTCCCCGTTCTGTAATCCCCACCCCATTCTTGTGCGGTTGGTCTTTGAGGAAAATAGAACGCCACAACAGTGAGAACTGTTTCCTAGACAAAGTTGTAAAAGACTGACTTCTTCTTGCCTTGCGTCGGTCACTCCCCCTGGGGCCAGCCACACTGTGTGTAGCCCTGTACAGTGGCCAACACGACATGGAAGCGAAGCCTCCCGCTCATAGCCTCATGAGTGAGCCTGCAAGCAAATGCTCCAACTCAAATTGATGCACACTTTACAAACTAGACTATAATCTTTAAAAAGGGTCAAAGTTAGGCCGGCGCCGTGGCTCAACAGGCTAATTCTGCTCCTTGCGGCGCCGGCACACCCGGTTCTAGTCCCGGTCGGGGAGCCGGATTCTGTCCCAGTTGCCCCTCTTCCAGGCCAGCTCTCTGCTGTGGCCCGGGAGGGCAGTGGAGGATGGCCCAAGTGCTTGGGCCCTGCACCCACATGGGAGACCAGGATAAGCACCCGGCTCCTGCCTTTGGATCAGCCGCGGTGCGCCGGCTGTGGTGGCCATTGGAGGGTGAACCAACAGCAAAGGAAGACGTTTCTCTCTGTCTCTCTCTCTCACTGTCCACTCTGCTTGTCAAAAAAAAAAAAAAAAAGGGGGGGGGGTCAAAGTTGTGAAAGGCAACAATTTTTTCTTTATTTTTTCAAAATTTTCATTAACCTGTAAACCTTGTAGACTTTTATGGGACATAGTGCAATGCCTCGACATGTGCTTAAAGCCTAAGCTGCCCAAGACCAGGTGGTCAGCCCCCGCACACCCCCAGCCTACCTCCATGTCTGCGGCCTGCCAGTTCCACCCCCTCAGTGTTTTGTGCAGTGTGTAATGCATTCTTGTGACCCACAGTTCCCCCACTGTGCTGTAGAACACGAAAACCTATGATTTCTAGCTATGTTTTGGTACTCTCCTCCCACAACTCTCCCTGAGAATTGCCTGAGGGATTCTTCGAGACTGAAGGATACCAAACAGGTGCAGCATTGGTGCTGAACTGAAATTTGCTGTGTAGAACATGATTGGGACAGTTGTTGAAATTTAAGTGGGGATGCCGGTGCCGTGGCTCAACAGGCTAATCCTCCGCCTAGCGACACCGGCACACCAGGTTCTAGTCCCAGTCGGGGCGCCAGATTCTGTCCCAGTTGCCCCTCTTCTAGGCCAGCTCTCTGCTATGGCCTGGGAGTGCAGAGGAGGATGGCCCAAGTGCTTGGGCCCTGCACCCCATGGGAGACCAGGATAAGCACCTGGCTTCTGCCTTCGGATCAGCGCGGTGCGCCGGCCACAGCGCGCCGGCCGTGGCGGCCATAGGAGGGTAAACCACTGGCAAAGGAAGACCTTTCTCTCTGTCTCTCTCTTCACTGTCCACTCTGCCTGTCAAAAATAAAAAATAAATTAAAAAAAAAAATTTAAGTGGGGTCTCAAGATAGGGTAGGAGGAACATGTCAATATTAATTTCTTGATTTTGATGTTATATTGTTATGTAGGATAATGCACTGGTTTGCAGAAAATATGCAATAAAATAGTCTACATTGAAGAGACAACTTGCAGATGAATCAGGAAAAATAATTAAAATATACTTAAATCTTTTCTGTAAGGTTGTGACATTCAGAATTTCAATTGGCTACTTAAAGGAAAAGCAATAAGATAACGTATTTCCTCCATATATCTGTGCATAGATTTGTGCCTGTGGCATAAACACCTACAAGTGGAGTTGCTAGGCTATAGAGTAGAAAATATTCTCTCTTTTTTTTTTTTTTTTCTAAAATTGTGGTACCAGTTTATGCTCTTAACAATGGGTGACTGTTCTCTTGCTACATATCCTTGCTAACATTTGCTATTGCCAGGTTTTAAGCCTTTCTGGTAGGTATCTAGGACATTTTGTTGTCAATTTGCTTTCTTTTATTCTATGAGCACTTTTATGTATTTATTGTTCATGTCTTTCTTAATCTCATTTTTATACTCTGTCCATTTTCTCTCTTTTTTAATCATTTTATTTATTTGCGAGGTAGAGTTATACAGAGAGAGAGGGAGAAACAGAGAGAAAGGTATTCCATCCACTGCTTCACTTCCCAAATGGCCACCATGGCCAGAGTTGGGCAGATCCAAAGCCAGGAGCCAGGAGCGTCTTCCAAGTCTCCCACACGGGTGTAGGGGCCCAAGCCCTTGGGCTGTCTTTCCGCTGTTTTCCCAGGCCATAGCAGAGAGTTGGATCAGAAGTGGAGTAGCTGGGACACGAACCAGCACCCATATGGGATGCAGGCACCTCAGGGGGGGTCTTAGCCTACTACGCCACAGCACTGCCCCCTGTCCATTTTCTACTTCATTTTATTTTTCTATTACACGTCATTTTCTTATTGATTCATAAGAGTTCTTTGCATAATTTGGAATTGAGACCATTGGTCTTTTTTTTTTTTTTTTAATTTTATTTTTATTAGAAAGAGTTACCCAGAGAGAGAAGGAAAAGCAGAGAGAGAAAGAGAAAGGTCTTCCATCCCCTGGTTCACTCCCCAGTTAGCCGCAATGGCCGGAGCTGTGCCAATCCGAAGCCAGAAGCCAGAAGCTTCTTCTGGGTTTCCCACATTGGTGTAGGGGCCCAAGGGTGTGGGCCATCTTCTACTGCTTTTCTAGGCCACAGCAGAGAGCTGGATCAGAAGAGGAGCAGCTGGGACTCGAATTGGCGCCCATATGGGATGCCGGCACTGCAGGCGGAGGCTTTACCTGCTATACCACAGCGCCAGCCCCAAGGAATCCTTAATTTCAATGAAGTCAAATTTAACAATCTTTTATAAATAGTGCGTGATTATGTTTCTTGTTTTTGGGGTTTTTTTTTGACAGGCAGAGTGGACAGTGAGAGAGAGAGAGAGGAAGGTCTTCCTTTTCCGTTGCTTTACCCCTCAATGGCCGCTCCGGTAGCGTGCTACGGCCTGCGCACCGTACCAATCCGAAGCCAGGAGCCAGGTGCTTCTCCTGGTCTCCCATGGGGTCAGGGCCCAAGGGCCTGGGCCATCCTCCACTGCACTCCCGGGCTACAGCAGAGAGCTGGCCTGGAAGAGGGGCAACTGAGACAGAATCCGGTGCCCCGACTGGGACTAGAACCCTGTGTGCCGGCGCCGCAAGGCGGAGGATTAGCCTATTGAGCTGCGGCACCGGCCTTATGTTGTTGTTTTTTTTTAAAAGGAATCCTTAACTCAAATATCTGTCATTTTAAAATAATTTTTATTGGGGTCGGCGCCGTGGCTCACTTGGTTAATCCTCTGCTTGCAGCGCTGGTATCCCATATGGGCACTGGGTTCTAGTCCTGGTTGCTCCTCTTCCAGTCCAGCTCTCTGCTATGGCCCAAGTGCTTAGGCCCCTGTACATGTGTGGGAGACCAGGAAGAAGCGCCTGGCTCCTGTCTTCAGATTGGTGTAGCTCCGGCCGTAGCGGCCATTTGGGGGTGAACCAACGGAAGGAAGACCTTTCTCTCTGTCTCTCTCGCTCACTGTTTAACTCTGTCAAATAAAATATGTATATATGTATAATTTTTATTTATTTTCATTTTTATTTGAAAGGCAAAGAGATCTTCTATCCATTGGTTCACTTGGCCAGAAGAAGCTCCTGGCTCCCAGCTTCAGATCTGCCCAGCTCAGGCTGTTGTGAAGACCCGATAGAAGACCCCCCCCCCCCTCTCTCTGTAACTTTGCCTTTCTAATAAATAAATACATCTTTAAAAAATTCAAGTAATTAAATATTTGTGTATATATATTTGTATGTATGTTTCTGGACTTTCTAGTCTGTTCTGTTAGATTATTTGCATACCCTCACTCACATATTCTTATTATAGCTTTCTATTTCTATTTCTTATTATAGCTTTTTTCTTTTAATGCAAATCTTCCCTTCTTGTTCATTGATTAGAGTATTTTGACTGTTCCTGACCTTTTAAATTTTAGAATAACATGCTTTTTAGAATAAACTATTAAGTCTCACACTCAAAAAAGCACGCTGAGGTTTTGACTGACACTGCTTTGAGTCTGGATCAGTTTGTGGAGAATTGACATTTTTACAACATTGGGTCTGCTGATCCATGAATATACCATATCCCTTTCTTTTGTTACTTATTTAGGTGTTTAGTTTCTCTGTGTAGTATTTGTTTTTTTGCATATCAATTTTTCACATCTTTACTTATTTTTAGCTATTTTACTTTAAAACATGTAAATATTCAGATATTTTAAATATCACCTTTTAGTGTTTTCATATTTAACTGTTTTTGTTCTGTAGAATATCAGCTGATTTTATACAGTGATCTAGGGTGGGGTTCTGCAAACCATGGGCCATTGCATCCTGCCTGCCATCTGTTTTTGTATACTTGTAAACTAAGCCTGCTATTTATATATGTACATATGAAAAATTTGATCAGGGTGTGTTAATCTACTTTTTGTCACTTTAACTAAAAGGCCTAAATGAGCTTCTTGGAAAAGAAAAGATTTATTTCAGCTTGCAGCTTGGAGGGTGCAGGTCAGGGTTGGGCAGCCCCATTCACTGGAATGGAAGCTGTTTATGGTAGGTGTGGAGGAGCTGTCATGTGGTGACCCAGGAAGCAGAGACAGAAAGCTAGGCAGAACTTGAACTCAAATAATCAACCCTTTCATGAGAACCACCCTCTGAGGGCACACCCACATCGACCCAAAGACTTCCCACCGGAGCTACCTCTCAGATGCCACAAGTAGATTAGGTCTCCACCTTTAATCCATCAGCCATTACATTATGACAGCAGAGTTTAAATGTCTTGTGTGAATTTGGGGGAGGGAAGTCCTACTCAGCTTGTAACAATGGGAAATACTAACTTTGAACCCCAGTTGAGGGAAATGTTATCCTCCAAAAATAAATTCCATTCTTCTCATTAGTTGACTTCTATTATATAAAATTATATTTTAATTTTTGTCAAAATATTTATGGAAATTATTTTCTCTGTTAGATAACCTCCTGTATAATATCTATAATTTTCCCTCTTGTTCAGCAAAGCCTAAAATACTTACTATCTGAGTCTTTAAGAAAAAAAGTTGTCCACCTCTGATGTAAAACCTTGCTAACCTTGCTTATCAAGGTTGCTTATTCAATAATTCTAATTGATTCAAAGTAGTTTCTCTGTCAGTATTTTTGGACTTGCCCTGTATATAATACATCATCAGTAAGGAACAACAGTTTGATTTCTGCCCTTCCAGTTCTTTCACCTGTTTTTCTTCCCTTGTTATATCTTAATCCAGCTCAGTCTCCCAGATGGCCAGAGCTGGGCTCCAGTCTCTGTGAGGTTTGGTTTACTGTGAGAGTGTATCCCTTCTAAACTTTTAACTCTGGACACACATTCGTCCCCCTGCTTTTGGAACATGGTGCTTGCCCCCACCACAAGAGCTGAGTTAACTCTAGGTTTGTATCTTCTTCCGTATCTTGACTTGATTATTCTTTCCCTCCTTGTTAATTCTCTGATCCTCCAAGCAGACTGTTAAAAATATTTTGACTGTCTTTTCTTGGTCGAAGCTAGGGAGTTAGTCTGCATTTCTGAGTCCATCAATACTGGAATGGAATTGAGGAGCCAAGATTGGAGCTCAGTTCTGTCTTAGCTTTAAGATCCACACTTTTAACTACTTATTGTACTGCTTTGTCTTAAATCTACAATAAACAATATAAAATATAAAGGTATTTTAAATAAAATAAACATCATTTTACACTTTGTGTTGTTGAAACTTTTCAGGGCAGAAAATGTCACAAGGCAGAATTTTAAGTTGTGTGTTCTATGTTTTGCCCTGTAGTGAAGCAAATAAGCAACATGTAAGATGTCAGAAATGCTTGGAATTTGGACATTGGACTTATGAATGCACAGGAAAAAGAAAATACCTACATAGGCCTTCAAGAACAGCAGAACTAAAGAAAGCTTTAAAAGAAAAAGAAAACAGATTATTATTACAGCAAAGGTAGGTTATAAATACTAGCTTATTTAAGCTTCACATTGATACTGTTCAGGTGAGTACTATTATTATCCTTATTTTACATTTTAGCACACTGAGGCATAGGGAGGTGCAGTAACTTGCTCGCTGTCACACAGCTGGTAAGTTGGTTTACTGCCCAAATGGCCACAATGGCCAAAGATAGGCCGATGTGAAGCCAGAGCCAGGAGCTTCTTCTGGATCTCCCACATGGATACAGGGACCCAAGGACTTGGGCCAACTTCCACTGCTTTCCCAGGCCATAGCAGGGACTTGAACTTATGCCCATATGGGATGCTGGCACTGTAGGCAGTGGCTTTACCTGCTACGCCACAGCGCCTGCCCCTGAAATAGATTTAATGTGTAGATATAGGAAGCAATACAATATACATTAAGTATACAAATAAGATAGAAAAGCATATGTACAAGGGGCTTTCAAAGAGTTTGTGGAAGGAACAGGTGTTTAGCCTAGGAGTCAAGATGCTTATGCATTGGAGGCCCTGTGTTTGATTCCCAGTTTAAAGAGAACAAAGGACAATGTAGAAGTACCAGCTGTTAGAGATAACTTATTTACTTTAAGGAAATGAAGGTAGGTATGAAATGATTGTGGCATTTAGTTTCCATTGGATACATTTATTAAAATAGTGTAATTTTTATGTGAAAAGTACTGAACACTTCATTTTGTTTTTTTCATAACAAGTGTTTACATGAACTTTATTATTTATTTTAAAAATATTAAAATACATGGCGTATATCCCTGGCAAATACTAAGTTAGAAGTTTTGAAAAATGGGAGTTTCCTAAAGTTATTTTTGAGAATATAAGCAAAAAATATTTGAAGACCACTGTGATAAAGAATAAGATTTATGAAAACTTTCTAACATTTGCTTTTGGTTTTCTAGTTGTATCACAAAAGTACTTTGATCCTAAAAATACATGGAATTGTATGAATATTAAATCTGGCTTCTTAAGTAATGGCTGCTGATTTTTGGGTCAATAATAAAACAATGGGTATGTGTTAATTTATTGTATGTATGAGTTCTTGTATGATTTAATAAGAATATTTCTACTTATTTTCCTCAGAAAAATGATAATTCAGTATTTCTGTTACATAAAACAACTTTATCTAAAGCAGACTTGTGTTTGAAGACTAGGGAAATAAAGATAGAAAAGTTATGGAAGAAATTTAGAGAAGTCCACAGTGCAGAGATGATCAATGTGCAGGACAGTGCTATAGTGATAGAAGCCAACCTATAATTTATAAACCGACTTAGTATGCATATTGTTTGGCAGAAATACAGCAGCAAGCCATTTGGACATTTCATTCAAATTCATCATACTTCATACTTTATAAATAACGTGAGAGAACATAGCCTTACAGTATTAAGTTTCTGGTACTTAAACATTAAAAATCTGAACATTGAGGGGAATGTGCAGAAAAAGAAATCATGATTTTAACTTAAAAGTTTGCTTTTTAGAAATATGAAGTGGCTGTTTTTAATATGATTCTGGGCATTCAAATTCATGCTGCTGTTATGCAGTATTTGATTGTTCAGTAAACAGCTGATGCAGTTCTATCAACCTAAGTTCCCAGCTAAGAAGTCAGCTTAACTGCTGGCTTACCTTTCAAGGTACAACTGATAACAATACAGCTGGCTTTATTGCTGGCTACGTTGACTGTATGTACAGTCTCCAAAAGGAAACTCCACTTGGAGATAGCAAGCTGATGTTCTCTGAGTAAGTTTTATGAAAGGCACAGTGTGTCTCCACCTTAAGCGGTGTGGGCAGTAGCAGAAAGGGTTGTCTGAGCTGTATGTAATCACTCTACTAACAGGAGCTTTTTCCCTCCCTCATGTTTATCAGCATTGGAGAAACCAATGTAGAAAGAAAGACCAAGAAAAAAAGGTATGTTTGGCCTATGTGGATATAAAATGTAAATGTAGTTGGAGGGATGGAAAGGGTCACAGCGAAACAGTGAACTGTAAGATTTAGATCTGCAGTCGCTTGTGTGCAGTTGGCGATTAAGGATCCTCCTGCTTGCTTCTCTGTTCTCTTCTCACCCCTGGAATTGTTTGCCTCCATTTCTCCTTTTTCTCTAACTTTCGACAGTCTTTACACCTGGAAATAGTAATTAATGATCCTCTCTTGTCTTAAAATAGGAGATGTTATTAGATTATTAAGGAATTGTGGCAGCCATGTCTGTTCTAATGTAGTTAAAACACAAATCATTTTAAAACAATTACAACTCTCCATGAGGTTTAAATAGACCCATTGTTGGATCACAGCTTTCCTCTAACTGTTCACTCAGAACATAAATTACTAAATATTTTTATGTTTTTTGTTTTGTTTTGTTTTGTTTTTGACAGGCAGAGTGGATAGTGAGAGAGAGACAGAGAGAAAGGTCTTCCTTTTTGCTGTTGGTTCACCCTCCAATGGCCACTGCGGCCAGCGCATCTCGCTGATCTGAAGCCAGGATCCAGGTGCTTCTCCTGGTCTCCCATGCAGGTGCAGGGCCCAAGGACTTGGGCCATCCTCCACTGCACTCCCGGGCCATAGCAGAGAGCTGGCCTGGAAGAGGGGCAACCGGGATAGAATCCGGCGCCCCAACTGGGACTAGAACCCGGTGTGCCGGCACCGCAAAGCAGAGGATTAGCCTGTTAAGCCACAGCGCTGGCCAAATTATTAAATATTGATCCTCTTGAACCCCATTATAGAGAGTCAGCTGCTGAAGTAGCAAGAACATCTGTCAGGGGACGGGTGTGCTTTACAACAGTGGGCTCCCCCAAGGCCTCAAGTCGGGGGAGGACGCCAGCAGACCTACGCTGTCGTCTAAAATGGCTTTCAGGTCTTCTGTTGAACGTCAGCTTTGCATGCATGTAACCACTGGTTGTCTGATAGGGCTAAGAGTGTAACCAGCTCCAGTAGCAGCAGCAGCGACAGTTCAGCCAGTGACTCCTCGTCGGACAGTGAGGACACGTCTACCTCATCCTCCTCTGAGGACAGTGACACCGACGAAAGCTCCTCCAGTTCCTCCTCATCAGCCTCCTCCACCAGCTCTTCGTCCTCTTCCTCCTCCGACTCCGACTCCAGCTCTTCCAGTAGCAGCAGCACCAGCACAGAGAGCAGCTCTGAGGATGAGCCACCAAAGAAGAAGAAGAAGAAGTAGAGTGGCCGCAGCCGGGAGACTGATGCTCTGAGACGTGGCAGGGTTCTGCAGAGGGGTTCCCAGGCGCCCGGCCGGCTCAGCGAACAGCTCACAAGACACAGAGTTCAAGTTTCCAAACGTTTTATGTTGTCAGAGCATAAAGAGTGTTAATAATGGATTATATAGAGAGACTTTTTTATGTTAAGGGGGAATCTTGTTTTTCTTTTTTATCTTAAGTATATATCTCTAGAACTTAATCAAAGCTGAAATCCAGTAAATCTGCTTTTGTGATTAAATTTATGTTTTTCCTCCCTGTGGGATAAATGCTGTCTTTTGTTATATGTTAATAGTATGTTTTCAGCATAATACATCAGAATATCTATCAATGAATTTCTAATGTTTTTGGCGTGTGTTACTGTTTAATACATTGTTACGATGAGCTTGGGAATTTCCTACTGTTGATAAATGTGTCCTTTTTTATGTTTATGTTCAAAAAGTTATTCTGACTTTTTATCCTAAATGATTAGTTCAAGAAGCCAATTAATATATTTAGACTTTTTGAAAGCTGTGAAGTTGGAAGTTGTGGTTTATCATTCATTCTTCTGGTTCCTAAAGTTCATAGAATTACCTCTGCCAAGGAAAATCATTGCAAAAGGACAAAAAGGGACAAGAAAATCTGAAACGACTTGAGTCTACTCTTGGTGCCTTTTTAAAAATTCAGTGTATTGGAAAAGAAAGCAACTATTCAAAAGCCTAATTTAAGTAAAAGTACCATATAAACACATTTGTGTGTTAGTATGCTTTAGGGCTCCCATCAAAAAGGGTGAGGAAGGAGGGGAAGAAAGGTCATTTTTGCATAAAAGGAGGGCAATGTTGGCTGTCTTTTATTTTAAAAAATTTTAGACACTTGTAAAGATTGCCTTTTGCCATTTTGCAATTATGATAGTGTACATTAACTGTATGTCAATCTACTATATAAATATGAATGACTAGGACTAATCTTGTGTGTTTACACAGCAAACACAAGGTGAAAGGCTGCAAAGGAGATTCTGCAAGATGTTTCTTAAACAAAATACTCTTACTGTGATGTGTAATCGCTCCTAATGTGGTTTCACGTCACATTATTCTGTGATAGCTTTTAAACTTTGTAGAAAGAGGTATAATTTGTAGAAAAATCTTGATTTGGGTTAAATACAAGTTTTTAAAACTATAAATGTTGTCTTTTTATATTTTTATAAAAACAGTGGAAAATACTATTGAATAAAATGGGCTTCTTTAGAAATATTGAAGTATCTGTCAGTTGTGGGTTTAAGAAGCCTGTAATGGCATGGGCGCTGTAGCACAGTAGGCTAAGCCTCCACCTGTGGTGCTGGCATCTCATATGGGAGCCGATTCTTGTCCCGGCTCCTCCACTTCCAGTCCAGCTCTCTGCTATGGCCTGGAAAAGCAGTAGAAGATGGCCCAAGTGCTTGGGCCCCCACACCCATATGGGAGACCTGGAAGAAGCTCCAGACTCCTCCTGGCTTCGGATCAGCCCAGTTCTGGCCGTTTTGCCCATTTGGGTGTGAACCAACGGATGGAAGACTTTTCTCTCTGTCTCTCCCTCTCTTTCTGTAACGCTACCTCTCAAATAAATAAATAAAATCTTTTTAAAAAAAGAAGAAGAAGAAGCCTGGCCGGTGCTGCAGCTCACTAGGCTAATCCTCTGCCTGCGGCTCCAGCACCCCGGGAGACCAGGAGGAAGTACCTGGCTCCTGGCTTCGGATCGGCGCAACACGCCGGCCGTGGTGGCCACTTGGGGGATGAACCAATGGAAAAAGGAAGACCTTTCTCTCTGTCTCTCTCTCTCACTGTCCACTCTGCCTGTCAAAAAAAAAAAAAAAAAAAAGCAGCAGCAGCAGCCTGTAATTACCTCTAAGTTTTATAGAACCATCTGCTTTCAGTCACTGTAAATAAACCTTTACAATATCATTTCAGTTACACATTACTGAAATATCATTTGACAGGTAAATTTAATAAATTAACACACATATTTTACAATGTGCATAGCCTCTTTAAGTGAAATTTTAGCAGTAAAGATCTTGGAAGAGAAGATGTGTACATTGTGAGCATCACTTGAAATGCAACAAAACTCACAGTTTGTGATCATAAGCTTAAACTTCAGCTTTTCTTAGCTATTTCATTTAATCCCAGCTCTTTCTCTTTTTGAGGACAAAAGCATTTAAGCAAATTCTTTTTCTTCTTTTAAGATTTATTTATTTGGGCCGGCGCCATGGCTTAACAGGCTAATCCTCCGCCTTGTGGCGCTGGCACACCGGGTTCTAGTCCCGGTTGGGGCGCCGGATTCTATCCCGGTTGCCCCTCTTCCAGGCCAGCTCTCTGCTATGGCCTGGGAAGGCAGTGGAGGATGGCCCAAGTGCTTGGGCCCTGCACCTGCATGGGAGACCAGGAGAAGCACCTGGCTCCTGGCTTCGGATCAGCGAGATGCGCCGGCCACAGCGGCCATTGGAGGGTGAACCAACGGCAAAAAGGAAGACCTTTCTCTCTGTCTCTCTCTCCCTCACTATCCACTCTGCCTGTCCAAAAGAAAAAAAAATTTTATTTATTTGAAAGGCAGAGTGGCAGGGAGAGGGAGAGAGAGATCTTGCTGAGTGACTTCGGAAGACTCCATCCTGTGTGAAAGGGGATGCTGGAGGTTGAGTCCCTGGCATATGTACTACACATTATTTCTCAACCACAGCCATATCAAAAGGTCAACAGATGACGGGTTTGTATTCTACAAATGTTTCATTGGTATGATTGTACAATATAATTTTGTCCGAAAATCAAAATATGACATTAGCCATAATATCACTGGACACGAAAAGAGTGCTTAACTTATTTTGAAACTGATTGTAAATTTACAGAAAAGTTGCAAAAATAGAACGTTTCCTTATGTGCCTCCCCTGGCTTCCCTTAGTGAAAATCTTACACAGTGATCAGAACTTGGTGAAAACACCATTAATTAAACCAAACACCCTATTAATATTTCACCAATTGTCCCACTAATGTTCTTTTTCTGTTCCAGAAAACTATCCAGAAAGAGCATGTAGTTACTTCCTCCGAGACTCCTGAAGCCTCAACAGTTCCTTAGTCTTACCTTGAGTTTCATAACTTTGTCACTTTTGAAAAATGTTGATCAGTTACTTTGTCTAATGCCCCTCAGTTTGGGTTTGTCGGGTGTGTTCTGATGGAGCTGAGGTTACTCCTTCCGAAAGCATGTCACAGAAATGAATTGTCCTCCGTCCGTTGTACCATGACACCTGCGGTCAGTAGGTCTTACTGACTATTGATACTTGACCTTGGGTACTTGGCTAGGGTAGATTCTGTCAGATTTTTTTCCCTCTGTAAGTTACTGCCTTTCCCTTTTTAGTTAGTGGATATCTTGGGGGAGAAACTTTGAGAATGTGTGAAACTTGTTTCTTCTCAAAACTCATCCACTAGTTTGAGTGGATCAGTAGATCTTGTCCACAGTTCCTGCTGTGGTATTTTCTAAATGGTGGTTTTCTGGTTCCCTCTTCTATTTTTATTAATTGAAGTTCTGCCGTTTGGAAAAGCTGTCGCTTCTCCATTTAATTGTTGGTGGTGTTGAGTCATGGATTTTTATTTTGTTTGAAGATAAAACTCTGATACCAGCATTTATTTTGTTGCTCAAATTGTTTCACCTTTGGCTTAGGAGACCTTCAGCCTGGCTTCTTTGTTCTCTCAACAAGGCTGTATTTTTTTTTTTTAAAGTATTTATTTACTTCCTAGGATCACAAGATATTCTGGGCTCATCTTATGATCTCCCTGTCCCAGCTTTAGAACCAATTGCTTGTTCAAGGGGCTACCCTAGACCCTTTTATTGAAGAATGGTGTTTAGAATTCAAGATCTGGATCCTGTTTTCGTTACTTTTTATTTATTTATTTATTTATTTATTTATTTATTTATTTATTTATTTTGACAGGCAGAGTGGACAGTGAGAGTGAGAGAGAGAGAAAGGTCTTCCTTCCATTGGTTCATCCCCCAATGGCCGCCGCGGCCGGCGCACTGCACTGATCCAAATCCAGGAGCCAGGTGCTTCTCCTGGTCTCCCATGCGGGTGCAGGGCCCAAGCACTTGGGCCATCCTCCACTGCTTTCCCAGGCCACAGCAGAGAGCTGGACTGAAAGAGGAGCAATCAGGACAGAATCTGCCACCCCAACTAGGACTAGAACCCGGGGTGCCGGCGCCACAGGCAGAGGATTAGCCTTGTGAGCAGTGGCGCCGGCCTCTTTTTTTTTTTTTTAAACATGCTTTAAATAATGGTGTTCTCAGGTAGTTAGATAAGATGGGTAGCCTTACTGTCTCCGTTGCTATCACTGAGTGCCAGAGCCTGAGTAATCTAAAATGAACAGAAATTGATTGGTTCATACTTCAGGTGAGAGTCTGGTTACGTCATCACATCACGTGCAGGAAGGAGAAAGGAGCCACGCGAAGATGTATTAATCCCATCCATGAGCCCTCAGGGCCCAATCACCTCTCAAATTATCACCTTTAATATTAAAATGGCAGTCAAATTGCATCAGGGGATTTAAAAGGGACAAACATTTAAAACATAGCCCACACATTGAGTGGAAGAAATACAATGCTCTCACCCTCAACATTTCCCACCTTAGCTTTCTTCGCTGGACTTTCACAGGATTCTTCCTCGGTAGTAGTGTTCTCTTTGACAAAGATGAGAGAGTCAAAGTCTTGTTTGTTTTTAACATTTATATGTTTATTTAAAAGAGTTACACAGAGAGAGACATCTTCCATTCAATACTGGTTCATTCCACAGTTGGCCACAAGCCAGAGGCAGAAGCTTCATCCAGGTCTCCCACCTGGGTAACAGGAGCCCAGACATGTGGGCCATCATCTGCTGCTTTTCCCAGGTGCATTAGCAAGGAGCTGGATTGGAAATAAAGCAGCCAGGACATGAACTAGTGCCCATATGGGATGCTGGTTCACAGTGGAGGCTTTACCTGCTATGACACAAGGCCGGCCCCAGCCTGGTGTTTTTTGGTTTTGTGTTTTTAAAGAGTTACACAGAGAAGGAGAGGCAGAAAGAGAGAGAGGTCTTCCATCCTCTGGTTCACTCCTCAATTGTCCACAACGGCTAGAGCTACACCAATCCGAAGCCAGGAGCCTGGAGCTTGTTCCAGGTCTCCCACATAGGTACAGAGGTCCAAGGACTTGGGCCATCTTCTACTGCTTTCCCAGGCCATAGCAGAGACCTGGATCAGAAGTGGAGCAGCCAGGACTCGAACTGACGCCCACATGGGATGCTAGTACTGCAGGCAGCAGCTTTACCCGCTACACCACAGTGCCGGTCCCAGCTTGAGCCTTTAATGAAAAACAGTCATTACTTCCTTTCTTTTCCCACACTACACTGTATCAGAATTTAACCATAAGCCAGCTATCCATTTTCTGACACCAGGTCATGTCTTTGACCAAATCAAACCAAATGAAAAATCAGGAAGCTAGACCTCGCATCATGGTGCCTTAATTGAAAGAAGCTGGCCCAAACTACTATTTCAAATAGTATTTATATAAGGTTTTTCCACCCTGAGAAAATTGCATAGGAAGATTTAGAGGTGTGCACCAAAAAGGCAGAGAGAGACGAAAACCACTGTGGTAACTTGGTTGTAGATTCATTCTCCGTTCAGCTATGGAGCTGGGTGCAGATGCCGAGCTGAGGACCTGGAAATTGCCAGCGTTTTTGAAAAGTCCCTTGTGTACCTTCAAACGTATTTGTGTCTGCTAACAAGGTAATCAGTAATACCAATCAAATATTAATAGAACTCCTACTTGGAAGGTATTTTAAAAACACATTGATAATGCTTAAATAATGGTTTTCTTGGGATTCACTCTCTGGCTGGGGAGACCACACATGACACCAAAGAATACAGCAAAGAGGACTTCCACTTGCATGGCAGATTGCACCCTATGTTTGTTATCATTCCTCCTTGAAATCTAACAAAGTTGGGAGAAAAGAAAACAAAAAAGCAGAAACCGGTGAGGCAAAGAGGAGACAGGGTTCTCCAGACAAACAGATCCGAGAGGGTGTGTATCTCCCACGTGTGTCACATATAGATGTACACGAGGATGTTTATTAAGAAAACACTGCAGGCACTCTGCTGTTTGCTAACCAGACACCTAGAAAAGTCAGTGATGGAGTTAAGTCCAAAGACCTGGGGGCTCCTGACAGGGGCTCCTGGCTCCAGACTCTGAGACGCCGAGAACCAGGAGCTCTAACGTGAGGGCGGAGAGGACGCGTGTTCCAGCCCTCGCTCTGCCTTCTGTTCAGGTTCTCAGTGGACAGGGGGACGCCTGCCCACTTGGTAAGGGTGGACTTCTTTACTTTTTCTTCTGATCAAATGCAAATTCTCTTCCTGAAACAACCAGAAGGAAATGTGGTACCAGCTAAGTGGGCAGCCTTGATCGCAGACAAGTTGACACATGAAATTAATCCATCATGGGAGAGGAAACACAGAAAAAATAACTACTTTGGGAGCTCAAAACGGTGCTTTCTTAAGCGGCCAAAGGAAGTTGAAGCCTCAGCCTGAGGCGGGGGAGGGGCAACAGGAAGCAAGCCGGTGTGGGCCACAGAGCTGGGGGAGCCACCTAGGCTTCTGTCAGCCATGGAGCTGGGAGGCCACGCAAACGGGACTGGAGAGACTTTCTGTTGGAGGCTGCGCCCCTCCATGCTCCTGCCCTGCTCCTGCTGTCTTAGTGGGTTTGGTTCTTTACTATGACATTTGGCAAGTGAGCAATGGTGAATAACTACGTTCAATCTGCAGTGACCGTGTGTACTCCAATAATCCCCAACTAAACAAGAAACAGGTTGCCAGCCCTGTGCCGAAGCCCTGTGTGCAATACAGACAATAAATGTGCTTAGTTCCTGCTTGTAAGTCTCCAGCCCCGGGTGGTATTCTCCTAGACACCGTGGACAAAAATCAAGAGGGAAAAGGCCAAGCTTCCCATGCTCGATGCTTCATCAGCTGGTTCCCCTCTTCAAGTCCTGAGGATACCGTGAAAATATGATTTCTGTGCTAAGCAAAGCCACACTCATGTCTAGTATCAGGAAACGCTAAAACCAAAACAACCAGATACTTGCACAGGAAGAATCATCCCTAACCAGTTAGCCAGCCCAAGGAGAAGATACTCATTCACTTACTCATTCAGGCAACGTTTACGGCTGTTACTAAGCAGTGTCCCAGTGCCCTGAGAGTTTGCAGGCTATTAATAAACACTAATAGGTATGTCTTCAGCACTACCAACTGTTGCTAGAGAATTTAGGACCTCGACAATTCCTGGAAGAGTTTGGTTAAGTCCTCCAGGGAGGTGTATTTATTCTGCTGAGGATTGCTGAGTGTGGCTGAAGCCTCTTTGTGAGACTGGCAACGCTGAGGCTGCCAGAAGGAATTGCTATATTATCAAGGCTGTGATAGCTGGGGCTAAGGTCTTTGTATTTGACCTGAGAGGCATTGGCAGAAACTTACATTCAAGAAGGATTTAAAAGCCTTCTAAGCGGCGGGCATTGTGGCTCAGCAGGTTGAGCCACTATTTGTGACACCAGTATCCCATATCACAGCACTGCTTTGTGTCCTGACTGCTCTGCTTCCGGTCCAGCTCCCCCCTAATGCTCCTGGGAAGGCAGGG